>NW_027362771.1:447621027-447936027 GCF_046119375.1 Phyllobates terribilis | reverse complement strand
AAGTAAATTCTTGATTGGCTCCAACACCTAACCATACATTTCTGTGGCCCAGGACCAGAAATAATTTCAACAGGCAATATCACATTTACCTTAGCTAGTCATGTGTTGGGTACTTCATTACCTATCTATACTGAATTAAATTTCCATATGTTATATGCAGAAAGCAATGTCAATCATATTAATGATGAAAGGGTTGTATGAAAATTCAGAAATGTAAATTCTTTGCTCCTCAAAGCGTCACTTAGCTTTCCAATTACATCATGTTAATTAAAAAAAAATTCAAATAAAAAAACAACATTTCATTATTGTCACGCAGGTAATTCTAGGATGAGGTTCTTCAAAGCATTTTTGAGGCATTTTTTTCTTAGAACCATACACTGTGCTGATATTCCATAAGAATATGTGAATACATTGACAGCTGAATTTTATCTTTATACTTATAAAAAGGATGTCCCTAGATAGCGTGATGCTGTCACCACGGATTGCGCAGTGAATACAATGTAGGGAGAGCATTACTGACCAGTATTCTGAATTACTTAAAGGGGTTGTCCGGTACTTTTTTTAAGTTGCCCAATGTATTCAGCATGTGAGCATAAGTATCTCTGTAAATACCTTGTGTTGCAGATAATGCCTGTGAACGGCGCTATCACTGGCCACTCACAGGCATCACGTGACCCCCAGGTTGCTCACAGGCATAACGTGACCCCCGGCTGCAGCCGGAGCAGATATCCGCTGACGTCTCGACAAGTCCAGGCTGCAGACGAGGATTCCTATTCCGCGTTCCACTGGTGGCTGCTAGATTGGTTGCGGGGTTATTCCTCTGCGCCACACCCGGCATCTAACGCGCGCTCTTCCTCTACCCATTCATTGGGAAAGCACGTGGTGGATGCTGGGTGTGACACAAGGAATAACCTCGCCCACAACCCAGCAGCCACCGCTGGGATCGCAGCGTTGAGTCACGCCTCACTTGTCGTGACGTCCGCACGGGGTCACGTGATGCCTGTGAGCAGCCACTGATAGCGCCGCTCACAAGCATTATCTGCAACACAAGGTATTTACAGAGATACTTATGCCCACATGCTGAATACATTGGGCAACTTAAAAAAAGTATTGGACAACTTCTTTAATACATTTCCAGGAGGAATTAAAGACTGAGATGACAAAAAAATTCTAAAAATTATATTTCAGAGTTGTTAATATTTATAAAATACAAGTATTTTCTAAAACAGATATGTCAATGGAACTGAAATATTTGCACTTTATATTTTTTCGACTGCGGCACACATGGTGGTTTTTCTCAAAGGTGAAAAAAAAAAGAATAATGAAAACCAAATCACATTTTTTTAAGTAAACATTTTGCTTTCTTGCTTAATTCCACATGGAATCATATTTATTTCTCTAAAGGAAAAGATCATGGAGCTTTTTTTGTTTTTTTGCTCAATTATCTTCTTAGTTGCTGCATTTATTAATTACACCCGTTGAGCATGGAAGAAGCCTCAAGTAAGATAAACAAATCCTACCAAGAACAACATCTGCAAGTAGTTTGCATGTTCTTCCCGTGCTTGTGTCGGTTTCCTTACATGCTCAAAAGACATACTGATAGGGAATCTAGATTGTGAGTCTCAATGGGTATAGTGATGCTGGTGTCTGTAAAGCACTACAGAACATGATGACCCTACATAAGTCAGTAGGGTTTTGGCTATAAATTTTAACATGCCTGTTCCTTCCTTCTCTTGCCACCGGGGAATAGTAAGGACACTTTTCTATGCATTCAATGGCTCGAATTTAATGCTGAATTCGGAGACTAGGGACAAAATTCATTGAATTTGAAAAGTCCTGTTTTGACTTAAAAAAAATGGATCTACAGCTAAATTACATGGAACACAAATTAAATGGATTAACCAGGACTTTTTAATTTTTTACTATGGGTCTAAGAACTAACACCCAGGTAGTTGCTAACTACCTGCCTGTTATAACCGGAGCTGATCTCTGCCAGCAAAGAGCGGTCACAGACATAACTGCAGGGAGCCGGCTGTCAACCAGTATGACATTGGCAGTCACGTCACGTCCAGTCGACAACGCGGCAGAGAAGAAGAATAGCTGTTCTGTTGACGTGGAGCAGCTGAATCCCCGGCAGGAGCGGTCTGTGGCCGTTCTGAGCCGGCACCAGGTAGAACAGGCAGGTGGTTGCCTCTGTTAGCAATTACCTCCCTGTTAATTTTTAGGCTCATTGTAAAGAAAAAAGTCCTAGACAACTCATTTAAGTTGCTCATCAATGGGGCCATACATACGACTGGCGGAACAGAGATCTTTTTGTATGCAGAATACACATCAAAGCATGTTCAGCTGATTATCACATATGAGATAGTGTTTTCATGAATGCTTTTAATCACTATTTTGACGACTTCTAGGGAAAATCTTTGGATTTGATATGGCACACCACACAGGACTGTATAATTAGACAGTTCCATATAACGTATTACGAGCTGAAATGCACAGAGAGCCTGGGACCATACAGTGAAATTATGGGAACATTGAAATGAAGATGAAAATTAAGATCACATTAACGGTACTGGTTTAGCATTAGACATAACATTATATAAAAAATTATTTTCAAAGACAAATTATTTCTCATTCATAGGCGATCATTATATAAACCTCAGAATAAGTCATGTTTTATTGGAAGAATAAAAAACAATAAAGGGGTTTTCCAGATTTGGAAAAACATGGATGATTTCTTCCAGAACCACACCTTTTCTGTGTTATGTCCGGTAAAGCTTCTCAGCTCCATTATAGCAGATGACTGAGCTGCCACAACCTGTGGACAGAAGTCATGCTGTTTTTAGAAGGAATCAGCCATATTTTTCTAATTCTGTGCAACGCCTTTAGCAATTCCCATGGTTAAAACACGGGGTAATAACAGTGGTCAGCCCTGATGCATTTTTAGATATCTCTATAAATGTTTGCGACCTTGTAAGACACTAAAGTGGTACAAGCATCCAAAATGCCTACATTTTTCCAATAACTAATTATTTCATATGCCAGTCCTTAGTTCCATTCACGGGCATGGCACATACAAATTGACAAAGTTAAATAACACAGATGCATGTCATAGAAAATAAAGTGTTTATTAAGAAACTGTATATACTGAATATTTTTCGAATACACAAGATTTGTGTAAGCAGTTTCCCTATTATGGCACAATATTCATTGTATGAAAGTTACATTTTTCTTTTCAATAGGCTGAATGTGAGGTAATAACAATAATTAAAATATCAGCCTTATATTCCAATTCAATAGTAATTAGATAACTGGTTCAATAAAATGGCAAAAAAAGTAAAATATAGTTTCCCTGCAGTTGATCAACACGGCACAATACATTGTTTTGGTGATCACTAAATTTTAGAACAGAATGGTTATGCTAAAAGTGAAGGTCCACCTTTGATTACATTGGCTTTCTAGTTTAGCAAATGCATAAATGGCTCCATAGTTAGTAAATGTATAAGGCTACATTCACACATCCATGTTGATTTTTACATCCATGTAAAATAGACTGTTTTTTTGTCATGTGTCATCAGTTTTGACTCTGTTTTACATCCATATTTCATCCTTTGCTTCTCATCCATTTTTAAGAATGGAGTGAGATAATTGACTCTCTAACAATAGAACAGGGAAAAAAAGGATGAAACAATGAAGTAAAAGGTATGTCTTCCACTATTCAAACATATTTAACAGATCCCCATAGACTTTGATGGCCAAGTTTGACCCACAAAGTGGATGAGAATAAAACATGCTCTGAGTTTCAAGAATTGGACACACGGATCGGTTTTTGAAACGGTTCTGTA
Organism: Phyllobates terribilis; assembly: GCF_046119375.1. Lineage (NCBI taxonomy): Eukaryota > Metazoa > Chordata > Amphibia > Anura > Dendrobatidae > Phyllobates > Phyllobates terribilis. The sequence goes on along the minus strand of NW_027362771.1, from coordinate 447,932,182 downwards.
TATGGATCAATGTGACTCTATGGGCCAGTGTGCTTTTCGTTTCAGAAATGGACAGCACATGAACAAAGATGTGTGAATGTAGCCGAAGAGACGTAATGAATCCTCATGATCATATCGTGCTCTTTATTTTGCAGTTTTCACTTTGTGCAGTGTTGCTATGTAATAGGATTCAAATTGGCTATGCACAGTGGCTACCAATTATCTTTAAAATGGACCTGAAACTGGCCATGTAATGGAATAGTGGCTGCAGAGCAGAATTTTTATTTTTTAATTTTTCATATCGGATACTGAGATGTTAGCTTGTAAAGTTTAGATTCTAATTTCCTCTTCAACCAATGGGCCATTGGAAGAGATTTGTCTCTGAAGGCTTATATTTTTCCTCTGCATGATGTCTCCAGATTGGGCAACAATTGGGAAAAAAAAATAACATACTCTACGAAAAAATTACAATTAGCTTTCTCCTGTAAGGCATTATGTACAATAAAAAATTATATTGTGGTACCATGTTAGCCAGAAAAATTGATGTAAATACTTTTTATGCCCAAAGATGCCAAAAGTATTCTAGGAGTGATACCTTTATTGGCTAACCAGAACAAAATACATGTTTAGAAGCTTTCAGAGCACAGAGGCTCCTTCTTCTTTGTAATCCAGCCTGAAGAAGGAGCCTCTGTGCTCTGAAAGCTTGCAAATATATATTTTGTTCTGGTTAGCCAAAAAAGGAATCAGTCCAAGAATACTTTTGTCATCTTTGGGCATAAATGGTATTTATATCCTGTAAGGCATGTAATGATACACATCCCTGCTCTCCTCCTTGATCCCACTCCTTACATCTACTGTGTAGAGTAGGGCAGAGCTATGTGTTATTACAAACACCTCTTGTATATAATTGATATGTGTTCTATTTATGAAAAATGGAGATTGGAATGAGGACTAATCCATAGAGTTAAATAAAAATTTGAGCTATAAAAATAGAATTACAGGTAGCAGCAAAAGGTTTTTTTATGTTTAAAAATGCACAAAGTGCAAACTGCAAAATAAATGTAATGGAAATGTGCTATAAATATGGTAGAATTTAAATTTATAAACTACATATGGCAAAAAATGGATCAACTTAATTAGTACAATCAAATGCATTTCTCCATATCTCATACGTCAAATCGAGAACAACTCAATTAGTGCGAAAAGAAGCTTTAATGACAACTAAACACCTCTCATCATCTAATCACTTGAAGTCTGCTTGGACACATCCAATATTATACTGAGTTTTGTTTATATCCAATGAATGTGCTTCAAGGGGTTTATTTTAGTCTTGAGGAACAAGGGTTGTTAATACTATAACCAAAATGTGTTGAGTTGATGATAATAAAAAAAAAATCATTGTATTGGATGTGTATGAGCAAACATTGTACGCTCTTTTTGATGCCAGAGAGTCTGAAAATGCTCAATATTGCTCCTTTTTTTTCCACGAGGTGTGTTATTCTCGATTTAAGAGCCTAGTTAGGTATAGAGATTCTTCTCTCTTCTTTTTCCTTGTTTTGGGTTTGGTTTTGAACAATAAATATGGAAATATAGACCCAAGTTTATATGCAATAATGGATAATGGAGGGAAGGGTACAGTTTGGACATTTTCTATACCTCTCACCACTCCCTAGGGGGTAAGGGAACCTACTTATAGGTTTGATCCAGTCTCCTTCACTTTACCTTTCCCTCCTTTATTGCCCAACAAATCAATTTGGGGTTTTTTTTATGATGGGGATCATCTAGGTATGATTGGTTTGATGCTTGAGTTTCTAGAACCCGATTGCCTTAGTTTTTGTGTTTTATGGTGAATATAGCCAATGTTAGACAAAGATGGATCTTAACATTATTAAACATAGCCAAATATACAAGCTATTATACTGTACTAATATATTCTTTATTTAAGCCAAGCTGTCAATGGTCTCTTAATATACTTTATCTGCTTTGTATATAGTCCATTATGTCTAGAATACAATACAAAAAAATAGAAATGTTTCAAATCCTTATTCACCAGCAAGTTAGCTATTTACAGAGATGTACTTACAAAAAATCCCCAAGCCCTCCGTAACTTTCTCCTTTTTTTTAGTATGGTATTTATAGTACTGTATAATGTCCTGTATACAAGGCAAATATTTGATAGGACCTTGTGACAATTACCCTCAAATTGATATAAATTAACCATGATGTTTACCTCTCTTAAATAATATAACTGTACTATAAACTATAACAAGATGGAAATGGACACAATTTAAAATTTTTAGCGGAGTATCTTGAATTTATTTTATAAATATCCCTAGATTTTATGCAGAAATTTGATGTGAGCTGTGAGCAAAAGAATTCTCTACTATGCATTTTCTTTATATTATCTGGAATAATTGTATTTGGGTTATATCATCATACAAAACATAGCTTTCGTCTGATATGTAGTTATATTTCTAAATGTACATACAAACAGACACATTTTTCAGGCACAATGGTTCAAGAAAACGCAGGCTTGGATTTTTGCACTCTTACTTTTTTTATATTATTTGGGTATTTTCAGGCTGGTGGACTTAGTGGGCTGTTAGTCTGATCCTGCTTGATACTATATATTTTAGTTCACTATGATATGGCAAAGATGGCGTTTGGCAGATATTTCATGATAATCACTACAAATAAAACTCTATGGGTATGTTGACACAAATGATAATTCTATCTATCTGCTGAATTTCTGATATTTTTAAAGGGGTTGTAGATTTGTATGCTGAGCAACGAAGCAGATGTATTTTAGACAAAATGCAGAACGGAACATTACAAATGAAGTGCATGCAGCACTAGTTTTCTATGTTGGTGGCCTAGAAGACACGATAGCTTAAGACCTTATGTATATAACCACATCTCGGATCTGTACAAGCTCAAAGTTTGGATGATACCATACCTCCATATGCTTCCTACTTGATATGTATAGTAGACATTGGCATGCCATATGCCAAATAAAAGTGATATACTCCTCTAGAAGCATTGCCTCTAGGGGAGAATATGCTATAATATGATGCCATATGGAGGCACCAAACAGTGTCAGAAGGATTTGCTACGACTCTGTGAACAGAACCATGTAAACTCCATGTGCCACTACACAGGCTCTGTGTGCATGGCAGAGCTGCATGCATGATGCTTTAGGATCTCTATATGATACAGGCTTTTTAAGCTCTTTGTATAAATGGAAATACTCTGCTATGGTCACCCTGCTTCCCCGTGAATTGGCAAAGATGTAATCAATGGAAACTAATTTATAACGATGTTTTGGTTTAATTGTTAAAGTAACTTTTATATACCTTTCACCATTTTATAAATATGGCAATCTCTACATTTGACATCAAAGCGCAAATTTATGAAACTTTCTAAATATAAATCAGTCTATTGTCCCATTCACACTGGCTGATTTCATGGCGGTAACGGGCACCAATCAACTATATTCAAGTTCTTTGGCTCTCATTCATCAGTCTGTTTGCACAGACTGACAAGCAATGATGGAGACAGAACTATAGATGAGCAAATTTATTCAAGTGGAATTGAGTTCTTTAATTTTACAAAAATTTGTATTCTCGTAAATTCAGCAATGTATAGGACAAGGCAAAAGGTTAAAAAAGAAAATAATACTCAGCTCACTACTTACTTGTCCCGCTGCCTCCACATCCTGCTGTCCGATTCTCTGCTCCTCTTTTCTCCTTCTCTGTCGTGTACATCCTCCTTTGACCTCATCACTCCAGGCCCTGGCTTCTGGCTCAACTTGGACTTGGATGTCACTGCTCACTCTGCCATCATGGCGCATGTCATTGACGTCATAATGTTACTACGCACGTCACCTGAGTGGCAAATAGTAACACCAGAAGCATGGACAAGCCAAGGTCCAGGGCCTGGAATGAAGAGGCTAAAGGAGGATGTGCATGATGGGGATAAGAATAAGCAGAGATACCTGGGACCAGAAAGCAGGCTGCGGAGGGTCTGGTGAGCAGTAAGCTCAGTATTATTTTTTTTTATTATTATTTTACATCCTATGTTTTTTATGCTCTGAGGTCTGGAGATACACCAGAACTTACTAAGGAACTTTCATTTCACATTGAATAACTTTCATGCAAATCAAATTATACTGTAATATCTGCGTTATTTGATTAATATGATGTTAGATTTGATCATCTCTAGACATAATAATTGCTGACGCAATCGTTCTTTCTCCATACAGTATCCTGTTATTGGAAGCAGATCCTTTATTTACACAGATCGATGTGCTGCTGAAAATGAGATTTATGCAGTAATATTTATCAAATCACCCAATGAAAGAACATTTTCATTGTTAGTCGGGTGATTACTGGCATGTTCACACGGGCAGTTAATCGTTCCCACTAATACTTGTTTGCCAGTTATCAGCTCATGTAAAAGGGACTTACCGTTTTTTTAATTATTTTTCATGCACTAATGGTACACATGAAAATAGCAAACTTTGTAATATTTCTTATCAGAAAAATGTACTTTTTTCTTTTCTTAAATTGATCAGCCATGATCAAAATTCTCAATTCTGAGGTAAACTTCCCCATTACTGAGATAGGAGATGGCAGCTGCTACTGATAAGTTTCTATGTAGATAGAAGGAGAGAGGAGGAGGAGAGTGGAGCTTTGCCTCTAGCTCCTCCCTCCTCCCATCTACATATAATTGTATCCATAGTAACTGCCATTTCTTATCTCAGTAATGGGACAGTCTGTCTTCACTGAATACAGATTTTACCTCAGAATTAAGAATTTTGATAAAGACTAAGTCTAAGGCTGTGTGCCCACTATGCGTTTTCCAAGCGTTTATGCTGCGGAATTTACGCAGCGTAAATGCTCAAAAATCCACAGCATGTCCATAAATTTTGCGGACATGCAGCGTAATCGCCGCCATTGACTTGCATTGAAATGCATAATATCCATGTCAGTATATTTGTACACACGGATATTATGCGTTTCTATGTGCGCATGGTACCCAAGTCTGGAGGAGAGGAGACTCTCATCCAGACCTGGGTACCATAGAAACTGTAAAAAAAAGAATTTAAAATAAAAAATAAAGTTTATACTCACCTTCCGATGTCCTCCCGGTGTTTTGTCTGCTCCGTCCGGTCTGTTGCATTGCTCGCGCTGTTGTGAAGGACCTGCCATGACGACACTGAGTCATGTGACCCATCACATGACTCAATGACGTCACCGCAGGTCCTTCACAACAGCGCGAGCCGCCCAACACACCGGACGCAGCGGAGATAACACCGGGAGGACACTGGAAGGTAAGTATAAACTTTATTTTTTTATTTTTTACCATTCTTATTCTTTTTTTTTAACTAACTTGGTCACACTACTATAAATCCATGCCGGTTGCATGGATTTATATAGTGTGAACAAGTTGTCAAGCACTTTTAAAAGTGATGCTAAAATCGCTTGGGAAAGTGCTTGATAACCCGCATGCAGAAATGCATGCAAAAACGCTTGACAAACGCTTCTACCTGGTGGGAAAAACGCATGTAAAAACCGCATGCGTTTTTCCTGCCAGGGAGAAGCGTAAAAAATATGCAGCATTTCTGCATCGTGGGCACACAGCCTAAGAGGTAAGATTTCTCCTTGTGGAGAGTGTTACCCCTTAGACCTCAGTCCAGAGCCTCTCACCCAGCCTAATGTAATCTCATACTTTGCACTGATTAAGGGTCAATACCCCAAAACACCGTGTCTGCAAATTGAGATTCTGATTTGGCTTTTATCCTAAGTCATATTACAAGACTCGTTAAAGGGTCAATAGCAACTTATAGGATTACTGCTTCCAACAGTTGGCGCTATAGAGTTCTACTACTCTCTTCCTCTCTGAAAAAGCAATTTGCATAGATAATGACTGTACAATTTTGGCAGAGAAAGAACTAGATTTTTCTGATAAGATATATTACAGAGTTTCCAACTTTCATGTGTACTATTAATTCATAAAATAAGAATTAAAACAACAGTTAATCTTTACGTTGCCCACAGCAACCAATAACAATGCAGATTTCATTTTTTAACAGCGAAATATGGAATAAATACAATGCTATGCTTGGTTACTCTTGGGCAATGAAGACAGGTTTTTCTTTCAGTTTCATGTTGGTTTTTTAAAGGTTATCAATCATTCTTAATTATACAGGGTGACTATAACAGAGCACAATCCCATGTACCTTTCCCTAAAAAAGACCAATTTAAACAAAGCAAATATTGATTTTGGTGATTGTATCATTTTGACCTCCCGTGTTGCTCCCTCCCTTCCCCACATAGCTTACCCCTAGAAAAGAAAATAATACAAATAATAAAAATTCTGACGCACAAAAGATTTGTAAAACATTTCATTGAAAAATAATTACAATTTCTCCTGTTAAAAAAGTAAGATTTTCGCTTCTCATATGTCATTTGTACAGTTCCAGAAACCTACGATGCCCTTTTCTTACCGGTCTTCATTATTTAGAGACTTCCGTGACATACAAGGCCCTGCTTTATGAGATCTCTTTAGGTTGCCATTTCAAAGGGTGATGACATCATTAATAAGGTGATGTGAAGTCACAGGATCACAGAAAACTCAAACACAGATTCCAAACAGGAAAAACACGACTAAGGATTTTTTTTTTTTTAAACAAATACAACTAGTGTTTATTATAAAGATGGCTCCTTTCGAGTCTGTCTCCCTTGATTTATTATAAGTTGCTGCTCCTGCTTCTGCTGCTGTTGCTGTGGCATGTCTGGATAATTTTGAAGCAGTAGCTACTGTAGTTAAAGCAACATTTATCTTTCGACAGAAATATGTTTCTGTCTTTTTTTTAAAAGTTTACAACAGAGGACTAGTGCAGTCTTGTGAAACCTTGATCCAAAAGTTTTCTGTGCCTCCCTTCACATTTTGAGAGAACAGCCTAAACTTGACAACATAAACAAGGAACTTTAGAGGCTTAAAAGACGTGGCGTCCTTTGCTGAAATAAACACCGACGTCGTGAACATAAATGCCTTGGTTAAGAGGTTTGGGGTGTCCGGGAAGGCTTATTGTGTTCAACATATATTCTCTGAAACCTAAAACAAAAAAGAAAAAACAAAGGCAAAATAAAGGAAGGAAAAACAAAAATAGGAAGGTACTTTAAGGAAAAAAATAAGCAAATAAATATTACGTAATTTTTTTTTTTTATTTTTTATTTTTTTTTAAAGGGAACAGATTATGAAATAAATTAGTTCAGTAAGATTTAAAGCGACAGGAAAAAAAGTAAAAGGGACTTTTCATCTATAACGCATATTACACAGTTTGCTATAATTAGAAAGGGCCATCATTTTTAATTATACTTTAAAATATTTTGTTTGAAATTAAGAAATAAGAGACAAACAGTAGGTCAACTATGATGGCACAAAAATACAAAAAAAGCAAGCAAAAACAAAATATTTCATCATCCACATAACATATGTGCCAGAGCAGCTCGTTCATCTCACAGTACTGCAATTTTGAAACATTTTCCTACATAGAAAACATCAGATAAACCTCGAAAAATATCTTAAAAGCCGATTTCAAAATAGTAAGAAATATGAAATGAGCATATCAATTTAGCATTAAATAAAAAAGTGCATTTGGAGCAAAACAATCTGCCAAATAACCAATGCAAATGGATTGCAAAACTGATGTAGTGATTACGTTGATGGGAAGGATGATGACGCGGATGACAATTGTGATAAAACATAAAGAGATATTAGATACTCAGTTATGAAATATTCAAAGGATCCAAGTGGTTCCCCAAAAGTAATTTAAAATGTTATAATAATGCTGCAAAGGCCCTATTCTTGTCAATAAGAATACTGAAACACTTTCCAGAACCTCATAGAGGTTTACGCAGTAAATGTGAATGGAGCCAAATACACACATATGCAGTGTCTGCACCCCAGTTGTTTGGATACGTATCTACTTTCTCTGGTGAATTATAGCATATTGCAAAATCATTTGTGTGACTATTCCAGATGTAAACCGGTCATGTATCACAAGGGTGTTATTTGTGAACGCATGTGATGAGATCACTATGAATATATCAGGGAATGCATAGATCTCCATGCACTTTTAATATCTGACAAGTCATGTTTAAAGGGTTTGTATCAAGCTAGGAAGTTATCATAAATCAACAAGATAGGTGATAGCACGCATGGCACTGGGAACCCCACTGATCTAAAAAATGGAGGGTTGCAGTGTCCAATCAAGCATGCATGCCACTACTTCATTCACTATCAGTGGGACTGGCAGAGATTGCTGAGTACAGCACTGCTCTATTCAGATGGGACATTGCAGAGCCTGCTATACAGGCTCTTTGCAAACAGAATTGCCATGTACAAGAGGCCTAAAGGTAGAAAGAAACCAGTGCCATTATACATTTTGGGAAATTGAGTTACGGTAATATTTTAACTAATTATTAATTAATACTTTGGGAAATTAAGATAATTAATTCATATTTTGGGAAATGTAGTTAATTTATCAATAAATTATTATATAAGATTTTTGCAAATGGAGATAATTTATCTTCAGCCCATTCTGCCTCAGTGGCACAACTTCCATGAAGAATAGATTGTATGGAGTGGCAGTGAAGCATGCGCCGTGCTGCTTCATGCAGAAGATACAGAAGTAGCCAAGTGCAAGAGCGCAGCGGTTTAGTTATCTCTCAACGATCTAGCAACGCATAGAAAGAGTAGTTTATATACATGCAGTTATGGAGGGGTGGAGGGCAGATTTATTGTTTCAAGCCTTTTAAAGTAACCAAGAAATACAGTGAAGGTATAACACAACTGAGAAGAACAGAGACACTGCAGGAAGATTAAGAGGAAGAAGAAAAGCAAGGATGAAATAATCACATTCAACTTATTGTAGTTATGTGATTAGAATCTATTATTATATTGTTAACGATTACCATATTTATTTTTTGGTCTGCCACTGAACCTTGGTAAATGTCCATGTAAAGCTGAACCTACTCTGTAATCTGAAAACCACAGTGGAGATTTGGGTCATTCATTTTCCTCTAACCTGGTTGAAAAGTATGGATATAAAATTGTTTGATTTGCTACTTGTAGTATTAAATTTTTTCTTAAAGGGCAGCTGCCACATTGAAAAACACTATTATTCTGCAGCTATGGGGTTAATCTGCAGGTTAATAGCATTCTGAACCTACCCAGAGCCTGCACTTAGACCCCCGCTACCAGGAGGAAATGAAATTTATTTCTCCAGGTAGCATTTGGGTTTCAGTCTCGGGTGCGGCACCAGTATGGTTTCAGTCACCGTTTTGTGTATAAAGTTGATTGCCTGACAGCAGCTCAGCAATAAGGCAGACTGTCATTTAGTGCTGGAGACACAGTTACATCCGCTGCCCTCTATACACAGAGCAGTGACTGAACCTGAACCGATCCCACCTTGTGACTGGAACCCGAATGTTACCCAGCTGAATAAAGTTCATTTCCTTCCAATGGGTGTAAGTGGTGGCACCGGGCAAGGTCTCAGAATGTATATCTGAAAAGAAAAAACTGTCTAAAATTAGAATTGCTTACAGAAATGAATTACTTAAATATTTTCCATGACTACATAAAAGGGTCACACATATTGTGACAACATAGCATTTATTCTAAATTATGCCAGACGTATTTTTCAGTATGTCAAAAAATTTAAACCATTGTTCATATGAGCCTGAACTCTTGAATCGATGTTTGTGGATTTGTTAAATGGTTGGTGACTACCAATTCTATCAGTCCTTGCAGCTTATTGTTCTGCTATCCTTGAACGACAAAGGTGCAGGTTAATTGAACAGTAGATGTTTGTTAATATGTTGATTACCCATTGTATCAGTCCATACAGCTAGTTGTTCTGCAAACATTACAGGACAAAATGTGCAGGTTAATTGAACACTCAAAAAATGAGAGATTACTTCCTCCCACTTTCACTCAATCCTGTGGAAAAATGCCTGTATAAGAGCTGTGAACTATAAAATGGGATCTGCCTCTGTTTCCAGACAGACTACATGACATTAGCCAAGGCACCAAGGCTCCAACCGGAGGAATAGAGATTTGACACTCTACAGAACAGCAACCAAGGAAGAATGGCACCAACCAGAGGAATACAGATTTGATTCACTGCCCATCACTGAACCCATGGAGATGTTTGGAGAACCCAAGTTAGGACATCAGGTCACCTGGCCACATACTTTAATGGACAGTATCAGCTTCCTAAGCTTGCCACTACCTCCTCTCTGTGGGATCCCATCAAAGAGGGGTTCTACTGGGGTGGGGTAGTTGGCCCTAGATGCCCCAAAGTCGCAGATGTTCTAATTTCAGGAGAATCAGCAGAAGGGGGAGACTCTGTTATTTTCAACATCTTGTGTACTTTCTGAGACTGTACTATATGTTATTGACTATTGGTGATCCAATAACGTATCACCCCATTGTGTTATCTCACCCTGTGTTGTCTGAGTAGTATTCTGCCCACTGGGAAGGAGAACAGGCATTCAGTGGGATGAACCCTGGTCCATGTGGTCTTTCAAAAGACTGCCAGGCCAGCAGACAAAATCACCCAGTTTCCCTCGTGTCTTCACACATATCAATTAGCTGGGTCAAGTGGTAATGACATACATCCTGTTCTTGTCAAAAATAATATGGAGTCAACCCACACCACAAGAATTTAAAATCACAAACATACTGTACATTCATATACAAGCTCACCATTTTGGGAAATGGAAAATTTTCCACAAATCTCCAAATCAGATGAGCCTACAGGAGCCATTATGTTTAAGCATTATCATGGGGAACATCGAAGTGACAAATGAACTGGGGCAGCATATTATGAGGGGCAGCAAATTATGAGGGGCAGCAGTTGGTGGCTTACAGTACCAGCTTTATCAGTTTCTCCATAATTAACTGTCAAAGTCAAATAAAATATTTTTTTAAATATCATGAAGCTACTAGTTGTGCCAGCTCATTTCACCTTTCTTTACTTATATCTTTCTCACAGCTACATTGATATGTGTATGGTCCAATATATATTTTTTTAATTCTGATAGTCAGGATTGAAGAAACAGCTTAAAGTTGTGTGAAACGGCTGCAGGAATACAATTCTGTATAGGAATTGTAATTAAACTGACTGAATGAGATGAACATCACCAAGGAGGTGAAAAAGTGAGATCTGAACTTCAATTGCTAACTTCCCACACATACCATAATTGAACGGCAGGGATGTTCTACCCACCCTGAACCAATGTGAACACAGAGTATGAGATGAAAGAATGAAAAACAACAAGGCTGTATACAATAGTTCACAACAGCAGATTACATCAATTCTAGCCTGAACATACAGTTACATGCAGTATATCTAAAATTTCAATGGTAAGATCAAATTGTCAGTGCCACCTTAATATACTGCAGGCTACGCAAAAAACAGGCTAGTATCTTAATAAATAAATCAGTTATCAAATAATACATTATTAGGAAAGAGCATTGTGAAGCAACGGCACCAGGGGAGCCCCGCAGAATCTGACTGTTGCCGCTTCTTCCGGTGGATCCACACCTCACCACCCGCTGGATGTCACACTACGCCAGACGGAGCGCATGATATGGATCTACCCATTGCGCCAATGTGACATTTCGCACCCCCCCTCATGAACTTGTAAGGTCAGATTAGCACAGTTCTACACCGTCACCTCCTGTCCACGTGGGTAGAGAGAGGCACCAGGGAGTGGAACAAGGTGGTCCACGCAGAATCTGACGTGGCCCCATTCTCTCCCACACTCCTGACAGGCTGAGAGGCTCTTTCACAACTCCAGTGAAACAGAGACTGTTCAGCCCGGATAGAGCTGCCACCAGCTTCTATTTGATATACAGAATTATATCAGGCAAGAAACTAGCCTGGTAGCGCGTCATTGGACCAAACAATAGACGTGAGGTTCGTGGTTCGAGATAAAAGACCAGCCCAACATTAAATTATATATTTAATTGCCATAAGGGCTCAGTAAACAATCTACTATATACATCAGGGTTATATATACAGTGGTCAGAGTTACAAATACAAAAGCATAGTACATCAAGCATAACAGATCTTAAAGCAAATTACCGGTTAGATGGAAAGCATGGCTCGTGGATTGGGCGACCACATGGGGAAGAATGTGTGCCCTGCTTGGTTGCTGGACTTGTCCCTCAGGTCTGCATGTCATGAGCTTCCCCAGGGAAAAGACAATAGGCTTTTGCTGCACAGACCTTCCAACTCTCTGGGAACTCCCACTACCTGCCCCCCTGTTCAGTCCAAGTCCACCCCCTATTCCTTCTTGACTAAGAGACTCCTAGAACTAACGTGGCCCATACCACCTTACTGGATAGTCCCAGGGAACCGGTTCTGGTGTCAACGGACCCGGCCCGCCCCCTGCTACCTGTGGGTACCAAACACAGCAGTTGTAGGAGGTTTCAAAAGGCTGGGATGTGTACCTCCTTCTCCCTACATGCTAGAGTGGGCTAGGATGCTGTCTGGCATTTGCTATCTTCCCCTGAGCTAGAAAATCCATTTTGGGAAGAGCTGGGACATATAGTTCATCCACAGCTCGGTATAGAAATAAAGTACCTTACACAGCAGAGCACATGTTGCTGAACAAAGGAAAGGATCACAGCAGGGGGGCTTGCCTGTCAGCTCAGTTCACACTGCAGAGGGACACTCACACTGAAGCCCCCCTCCCTTCTCTCTTACAGCTGGGAGCCGGGTTACGCTGTGCCTGGAGACCTGACAACCAGGGAAGATGTGATTATTCTAGAATATTCTTCACAAGCACCATTATCAATGAAATTCCTAATATTAAAAAATATGATTGTATCTTATAGTTATTTATAACTCTGATTCATTCTCCCTCTGCAGGCAACTGGGTGACTTGCGCCTCTTTGTTCGGATTCCTGCATGACAAAATTACATCACGGCACTGTGAAAGAAACATGATCTTTCATGGCAGTGATGACATCACGATAAATGTGATTTTATCAACCAGCTTTTCAAATAAAGAGAACCAGAGTCCCAAGAGACCAAATATAGGGGAATGAAGCAGAATTATAAAGATCTATTACAAGTAGATATTAGCGGATCTTTTGAAATTCAAATTCATTTAGACTTTGCCAAAGTTTCACCCAAATTTTGATTTGCGGCAAACAAATTTACGCGAATGTTAATGCTGGAGATATTGTAATAGCTCGGACAATACACATGGGGAGAAGAGAGAGAGGACCCTGCTGAACACAAGAGCTTACACTTCACAGGCGAGATAAAGAGGACCCCACTTACCATAAGAGTTTCCACTCTACAGGAGACAGAAAGAGAAAAAAAGAGAGGACCCTGCTGACCATACGAGCTGACACTCTACAGGAAAGAAAGAGAGAACTGTTTGACCATAAGAGCTTATACACTACAGGAGGGAGAGAGGACCTATCTGACCATAAGAGCTTACAGTCTATAGGAGAGAGAGAGGACCCCGCTGACCATAAGAGCTTACACTCTACATAAGAGAGAAAGAGTGGACTATGCTTACACACTGCAGGAGAGAGACTAACCTAGTGACTCTGGAGTCAGAAAATGGCTCGGCCGTACAAACTATGCTCCACTGAGAACCGCTGATCTGTGAAGGCCCAGGTACTGACCACCACTGTACAAGATGTGATTATCCGCTAGATGTCATAGCTGCAGAGCATTATGGGGAAGCCCTTGCAGCAACACCAAATGACATAACTCAGCTCTCTGATACTTCAGCAATGTGTGAACAGTGCGAGGCAAGGTTTTTTTTTGCGAACTACGAATTGAATCTAAAAATGTTCAAAATTGCATGACACTATGAATTTCAGGAAATTCTACGCAAACTCGATTCTCCACAGATCGATCCACTCACCTCTAATTACAAGATTTACTATTTTTTATATTTTAGGTTCATACAATATCATTGTAATATTGAAAATCCCCTTCAAGAGTTTTTTGTCCAGAGATGAAGAGAAACGTATTTACTTAGTTCTAGACAAAGGCCTCATGCATACAGCTGAACCGTGCCAAAAATGAGGCAACTAGAGTCCTACAAAGACACAGACACTCTTTGTGTAGCAGTATAGAGATTCTATACAATTTTTAGAGGTGTACTCTTCCCCAGAAGAAATGCCCTTTGGGGAGATACTATCGTTAATTAAATCTTATGGAATTCATTAGATAGATGTCTCTGCATGAAATTGGATACACCAGGGCCCAATAGACTTTTGTGGTTGCTGTTTTATAGCTTTGCACAACTTGGGCAGCTAGTAAATAAGAAGTTTTGGAAATATATATGTGGCACCCTGCTGTGCACAGGTACCACAGGACCCAGGGTGCATGGATGGACTTCTCCACAAGAGGCCCTCATTACATACAAACACCTCCACCCTTCCACCTCACACCACCTGAGGGAGCCCGTTAGGGATATATTTATGGATGGTGGAGCCAGGCAGCTGAGTGGAGTTAGTTGTTGGAGAGCGTGCTGACTCTGAGAGCAGCGAAGACGCAGCGCGTCTTCTGCTGAGTTCTGAGGGCCGCGAGTGTGGCCAACGGCAAGGAGGAAAGGAGAGAGGAGTTGAGGGGGCAGAGGAGCATCATAGGCTCACCCCGTTACACAAACCGGACATCGGGTCCGTGCCTACAGGGTCCTTTATGCCCTGTAGGGACCACCGGCATTCCAGGAGGACTACAAGTCCCTGGCAGACCTGAAGCTAGACCTATTACAGGACCAGGAACCACGAAGGCCCCAGCATTATCAGGGATAGTGGTTGCCAGCAGAAGGTCCTACTACCGAGCGACAGGTGAAGGAACAGCACGACACATAAGCTAGGCCCAGTTGCAGGCTGGCCAGGAGCATACAGAGAGGCAGACATGGACCAGGAGGCCTTAAACCCGCTCACTGGGGAGAAGTCCTGAAGTGCACCCACCATCCTACTGAGTACCCTGGACCGTACCAGACATCCGCACCTGTAAATGTATTGAAGCGAATCCTCTGTCTCTGTCAGTTACTCCTGTTGCGCCATCCCGCCTGCACTACAAGTCCCAGCATCACCCAACAAACTCCACACTGCCCCGGGGGCCCGCTCCACCTGTGGGGAGCAGAAACACCTCAGCTGCCATCCCATCAACCCCCGGAGGTCTGCAGCAGCGCTGGTAAACCTTACAAGGTACCACAGGTGGCGTCACGAACTATTTACTTTATTTTTATCTCTATCCAAGTTACAATCCCCTTTTTGGTTGACTGCCCTGGGTCACAGACCGGGCCAGCCATTGTGACATATCCCCCACCAGCATCCATAGGCCCGGCTGCCGAGTACCCCACTGCCCGCGGGCACGTCAACATCTGGCGTCATGAACAGGATTTCGTGCCCGTTGCCATCGGGTACTGTGGGCCTTAAAGAACTGTGTTGCATACCGTGGTGAAGTTTTCCCGCCATTGTCCGCCATTTTCGAGTCGCCGCACGGGAAAAAGAGGGGCGTAACCGCGGGAATCGGAGAGGAGTGACTGCTTTAAGCACGCGAAGCTCAAGCCCCGCCTCGTGCTCTGACGCAGCACCAGGAAGCGTCAGGTCCTGGTAGGAGACCGTTGTCTGCGGAGCTGCGGCCTACCCGATTAATGAAGCTGGAGGTAGGCTACGGTTCACTAGGGGGGCGCAACCATGGCCGATGACCAGCCAGCTGCCAGAGCACCGGTTAACGCTCATGATGCTCAACTTGTGCCCGGCGCTGCTCAGGCTGGAGCGGCCGCCCCACCAGCAGGGGTCGTGACTCCATTGATACCCATGGCCCTGCCGTACGTCCCCGGAGCAAAATGGCTTCCCCAGTATGATGGCAAACCAGACACCCTGTCTGGATTCAACAGGAAAATATGCGGTGTACTGGATATGTACTCAATGACTGGTAAACAGAGAGCCGCTGTTGTGCTGGGACAATTGACTGGTGCCGCAGAGCGGGAAGTTGAAACCTGGCCAGCCGCAGACCAGGAATCAGTATCCAATATCTTTAAGAGACTGCAAACTGTCTATGAAAACCACACTGAGACAGATCTCCGGATGAGGTTCTACCACTGTACCCAGAAACATGAGGACAGTATCCGGGGCTATGCCTGGCACTTACAGGAAGCCTTGCGGGCCCGTAAACAGGTTAGTCCAGCCAGCATACAAGATGAGAATAAAATGCGGACAGAACAATTCATCCGGGGGTTGAGGTCCCAGGAGGAGAACAGAACCGTACAGTGGTGGGCCTTAGATCATCCAAATGCCACCTTTGACACCCTGAAGGACATGGTTATTAAGGGTCTACAGCCCTTGGAAACATCAGGGACTGCTATCCAGTGTTACCAGGGTGGGGCCACCCCAGTGACCGCAGCACTCACTGCTTCTTCATTGATGGCTGGAACAAGGATGCAAACAGTGCCCCCTAGCGAGATGGACAACCTGCGCTCTGAAGTGCGTCAGCTGAGTAAAACCCTGGCCACTGTCCTGAGCACCCTGCAGCTACAGGTGGAGTCCGAGCCGGAAGGAAGGATCCTACTCGCCGACAGCCCTGAGGATGTCCCCTGGATGAGGAGAAGGAAGACAACACCACCCCGTAGGAGGACAATGCCATCCCGGAGGAGGACAACACCACCCCGTGGGAGGAACAATGACCAACGTCGCCCTCCAGGAGACTTCATCTGCTACCGTTGCCACAAGGCAGGCCACACAGCGCGGAACTGTCCTTTAAACGGGCAAACCCTGGAGCCGCGGGCCGACACCCAGGAGTAATTCAACCAGGCCCATCGAGCTGGTACCACCGGTTCATAGGAGGAAGGCATTTCCTGTCCATCGTGCTGGACGGTATAGCAACACCTGCATTACTGGACACCGGCTCACAGGTAACCATCATACTCCATCCGCCAGCCCCGAACCTCTCTGTGTATGCCTCTAATGGCCTTCCTCTTAACCTAGTAGGGGTTAAGGACGTGACCGTGAAGGTGGGGAGAGCGGAACTAAAGGACCAAGGACTGATTGTAGTGGAATCTAACCCTGGTGATACAGACTTGTATATGATACTTGGTACAAATACTGTTGGTAACTGTTTGGGAGAAGTGTTGGTTTTGCTCCAACAGATTGCTGACACTGCCAAACAAGGGCAGAGGAAGGTGCTCCAGAGAGAGATTCGAGCCCTCCTGTACCAGCAACAGGTAAAGCTAACAGGTGGTGAGATTGGTAACGTACGGGTGACAGACCCGATACCTATTGTGATTCCCTCAATGAATGAGATGCTGATTTGGTGTAGGGCAGCAATAGGTCTCAAGGGACAGAACTACCAGGCGGTAGTGGAGCCCATTAGCTCAGAGCACAGACCTACACTCCTAACTGCTAGAGGGGTAGTTGATGTACGCAATGGGAGGGTACCTGTACGTCTCTTAAATTGTGGGGAGAAGGAAGTCAAATTGTCAAGGTATGCCACTGTTGCTAGATTGTATACTGTGAATGATGATGCCATACACACAGTGGAGTCCTTGACCCCACCAGATAAAGTGGAAGGCAATGACTCCGAAGCTCAGCTGGAGGATTGGTGTCAACAGCTCCATGTTGGGACTGACGCCACTCCTGTCCATCAGAAACACGGTGTTTATAGAGTGGTTCAGAAATATGAACAAGTGTTTAGTAAACACCCACTTGACTTTGGAAGGGTTAAAGGGGTACAACACCACATACCCACCGGTAACCATCCACCTATCAAGGAGCGTTACCGACCCATACCACCAGCACATTATCAGAAAGCCAAAGAAATGCTACACGACATGAAAAAGGCAGGGGTAGTAAGGGATAGCTGTAGCCCCTGGGCAACTCCCCTGGTCCTGGTCAGGAAAAAGGACAGTAGCATGAGGATGTGTGTAGATTACCGACAAATTAATTGAATAATACAAAAGATGCATACCCTTTGCCCCATATAGAGGTATCCCTGGCTGCACTAATATCTGCCAATTACTTCTCTACACTGGATCTCACTAGCGGGTACTGGCAAGTCTCTGTTGCTGAGGCAGACCGGGAGAAGACGGCCTTCAGCACTCCGATGGGACTGTGCGAGTTCAACAGTATGCTGTTTGGACTCTGCAATGCACCCGGAACGTTCCAGAGGCTGATGGAGTGTTGCTTGGGACACCGGAACTTCGAGACAGTGTTGCTGTACCTGGATGACGTTATCGTGTACTCGAGGACATATGAGGACCATCTGAAACATCTGGCGGAGGTATTTGAAGCATTGTCCCGGTATGGGATGAAACCAAAACCTTCTAAATGCCACTTGCTCAAGCAGAAGGTTCAGTACCTGGGGCACGTAGTCAGCTCGGAGGGAGCATCACCAGACCCGGAGAAGGTCACTGCCATCCAGAAGTGGCCTGAACCGAGAAGCATCAAAGAAGTACGGCAATTCTTGGGACTGGTCGGGTACTACAGGAGGTTCATAAAGGACTATACCAAAAAGGGAGCACCTCTACAAGACCTCCTGGTAGGACAGTCCAAAAGAGGAAAGAGTCCCCCATTTCAGTGGGGCAAAGAACAGGCCGAATCCTTTGCAGTAATGAAGGAAATCCTGACTGGTGAAGAAATCCTGGCTTACCCTGACTACAGCCAGCCTTTCCTGCTGTACACCGATGCCAGCATCGAGGGACTGGGAGCTGTGCTGTCCCAGAAACAAAATGGAAGAGAGAAGGTAATTACATATGCCAGCAGGAAGCTACGCCCTACCGAGAGGAACCCGGAGAACTACAGTTCGTTCAAGCTGGAGTTCCTGGCCTTGGTCTCGGCTATCACTGAAAGGTTCAAGCATTACCTAGCCTCAACTAAGTTTACAGCTTTTACTGAAAACAATCCCTTGACACACCTGGAGACAGCCAGGTTGGGAGCCATGGAACAGCAATGGGTGGCCAGACTGTCAAATTATCAGTTCACCATCAAGTACTGGGCAGGTCACAAGAACACCAATGCTGATGCCCTGTCAAGGATGCCTCACCAGTCAGACACCAAGGATGAAGTGGATGATTTAGAGGAAGTTGAATTACCTGTTTTCCACCGAAGCGGAGTGGTCCATGAGCAACACGTCACCAGAAGACGTCAGGGAAGGACGCTGAATCCTTTACCCCACCACAGTTGGAAGGAGACCCAGGACAGTGACCCGGTTGTCAGCCTTATCAAAAAACTGATCACCCAGGAAGGTTCCCACCTGGAGAAGGATGCTCCTCCACAAGCCAAGCAACTGTGGAATGAAAGAAGCCGGCTGTTCATCTACAGAGAGAAGCTGTGCAGAAGATATGTCAACCCCAAGACCCATGAAATGGTGTGGCAGATTGTTGTACCCAGAACAGATATCCAGATGGTGTTGGAGGCCTACCACGATCAAGCAGGTCACTTTGGCTGGAAGAAGCTGGAAACCCTGCTGAAGGACCGGTTCTATTGGGTTGGAATGCGGAGTTCCATAGAAAGGTGGTGCCAGAATTGTGGGCCCTGTAGCCTCAGAAGAAAAGACTACGGCAGCCAGAAAGCACCCTTGCAGTCCATCAAGACAACCCAGCCCCTGGAGATTGTCGCTCTGGATCACGTCAAACTGTCACCCAGCAGATCAGGTTATTCCTATGCACTGACCATGGTGGATCATTATTCCCTGTTCCTGGTGGTAGCCCCTGTCAAGGATCTGACAGCAGAAACTGCAGCAAGAACGTTCCAAGCATACTTCTGCAGGCCCCATGGATATCCGGACAAAGGGCTGATGGATCAAGACCCTGCCTTTGAAGCCGAGTAGTTTAAAGAATTCTGTCATCTGTATGGGTGCAAGAAGATCCGGAATACGCTGTATCACCCTCAGACCAATGGTTTGTGTGAGTAAATGAACAACATCGTCATAGACCTGCTGAAAACCTTACCCTTGGAAGAAAGAAATCAGTGGCCAGACAAACTACCTGACCTAGTAGATCTGTACAATCACATACCTGTGAGTTCTACAAATTGTACCCCAGCGTATCTCATGAGAGCAAGACCCGGAAAGTTGCCCATGGAACTGGAACTCGGAGTGGTAGAACCGGAAGCAGATATGTCCACTGAAGACTGGGATACATATCGGCAAGAGCAGTACAGGAAAGTACAGCCTTGTGTCGAAGACAGTCTAAACAGAGTAAGGGGAAGACAGGAAGAACAATACAATAAACATGCACAAGCAGAACCCTTGGCACCTGGAGAGATAGTGCTAAAGAGGAAGAGAAGAGGTCACAAGCTCGATGACCAATGGGAAAGAGAGCCCTACACAGTGCTGAACTCCAAATTTGACAACAGTAAAACCTGCCAGATTAGCAAAGATGAAGGTAAAACAACTGCAACAGTCTCAAGAGACCATCTGAATGTGTGCCCAAGTCTACTGAAGACAACGGAAGAAGAAGTGCCTCCGATAGCAACAGAAGAACCCAAGGACGACGTGCTTCACACAGTTCTAGGAGATTTCCCTGCGGACTGGCCTCAACTTGATGGAGCAGTTATTATACCCATAATACACTTCTATCAGCCACAAGAAGAACCTGTGAACGCTCTTGAAGAACCTGCTCAAGAACAGGAAAAGTCCCCAGTAAGAGGAGGATCACCCGTTGAAACAGAGCCTGAAGGCCTAGTGGACAGTGTACTTGCCAGTCCCATAGAGAGATTAAGGCAGTTCTATAATCTACCAGCACGTACACCTGCTAGATTAACAGAAAGTGGATGCACAGACACTAGTAACACCCCAGTGCTACGAAGGTCCACACGCAGCACACAAGGACAGATCCCTACCAGGTTTAGGGATTAAACACAAAGTGCCTACACTATAAATAGTTACCCAGTGGGTATTGCTACTGTTATTATTTATTATGTAAACTAAAATTAATGTGTGCATTTAGTTACCCGTCAGGGTATGGCGACTTGTAGGCTGAGGACTGTGAGCGGCCAAAAACTTTACTTGTAAATAGTTGCACTCATCAAAAGTGCCCCCCTTTATTAGACCACAGAACAAAAACCCGTTTGGCGTGGCCGAAGACGTGGTCCAGAACATGGATCACTTATGCCCTGTAGCCACGCCCAGGGCCTACGTTGTGGGTTTTCAGGCGGGTCCCTCATATTACTTATTTTTGCACTTTCTTTGGTGAAATGGACACCTGGTTATGGGACTAACTGTAACTTAAATAATGTTATTATAATTGTTGTTATTGTTGTAACCTGTTACAAAATGCTTCAGTCCAGGAGTACTGAATTGTACTAGGGGGGAATGTGGCACCCTGCTGTGCACAGGTACCACAGGACCCAGGGTGCATGGATGGACTTCTCCACAAGTGGCTCTCATTACATACAAACACCTCCACCCTTCCACCTCACACCACCAGAGGGAGCCTGTTAGGGATATATATATGGAGGGTGGAGCCAGGCAGCTGAGTGCAGTTAGTTGTTGGAGAGCGTGCTGATGCTGAGAGCAGCGAAGACGCAGCGCGTCTGCTGCTGAGTTATGAGGGCCCCGAGTGTGGCCGACAGCAAGGAGGAAAGGAGAGTGGAGTTGAGGGGGCAGAGGAGCATCATAGGCTCACCCCGATAAACAAACAGGACACCGGGTCTGTGCCTATAGGGTCCTTTATACCCTGTAGGGACCACCGGAATTCCAGCAGGACTACAAGTCCCTGGCAGATCTGAAGCTAGACCTATTACAGGACCAGGAACCATGAAGGCCCCAGCGTTACCAGGGATAGTAGTTGCCAGCAGAAGGTCCTACTACCGAGCGACAGGTGAAGGAACAGCACGACACATAATCTAGGCCCAGCTGCAGGCTGGCCAGGAGCATACAGAGAGGCAGACACAGACCAGGAGGCCTTATACCCGCTCACTGGGGAGAAGTCCTGAAGTGCACCCACCATCTTACTGAGTACCCTGGACCGTACCTGATATCCGCACCAGTAAAAGTATTGAAGCGAATCCCCTGTCTCTGTCAGTTACTCCTGCTGCGCCATTCCGCCTGCACTACAAGTCCCAGCATCACCACCCACCAAATTCCACACTGCCCCGGGGGCCCGCTCCACCTGTGGGGAGCAAAAACACCTCAGCTGCCATCCCTCACCCCCGGAGGTCTGCAGCTGCGCTGGTAAACCTTACAAGGTACCACAGGTGGCGTCACAAACTATTTACTTTATTTTTATCTCTATCCCAGTTACAATCCCCTTTTTGGTTGACCGTCCTGGGCCATGGACCGGGCCAGCCACTGTGACATATCCCCCACCAGCATCCATAGGCCCAGCTGCCGAGTTCCCCACTGCCCTGGGGGCGCGTCATATACATGTCCAACAAAGCAAAGTTACATTCGGCCCTAAGAAGTAAAGTATATTAATTATAATCTACTAATAAGAACAAAAATTTTGCCTGAGAATAAACTGATTATTATTTGGAATGGGGTTATTGTACAATATCATCTATTTTTTGTATATGCAGATAAAACTATACTCTGCTGTAGGTTGTGTAGACCATAGTGAGGCTGAAAGCGACCCTCCACCCTGACTATAGATTTGTCATGTATCGTCACCCTAATTGTTATTCTCCTGCTGCTCCCTCTTCAGAGATCGCCATATTGGCCCTCTTCTAACCAAAATTTCTCCTACAGTAGCTTGGAGAGCATAGTAAGTATAAACCACAATTCTCCTGCCTTTCCTATATTGTGGAGCTGTGTTTCAGACTTACCACCAATACCTATGCTAATGTGTTAGCCACCTTGATTGCTGGAGGACCAGATGCCTTTCTTAGCAGAGAAGGTAGAGGGAGGTAAATGAAGGGTGACAAGTAGAGATGAGCGTTGTTCTACTCGAACTGTTCGCCAATCTCAAATTCGAGCTGTTTTGGGCGGTGTTCGAGCCGTTCGGCGAACACGAACAATTTGAGAAAAATTCGGCTGTTCGAGGTTATGTTCGATAACTGTTCGTGCACCAAAATCATAACTGGATTTTTTCTCAGTAATGATGAAAATTAATGTTAATACGCAGTTTGAGTGTACAGCGGGGTGGGGGGAGGGGCAGGGGATGGATCTCTGCAGGAACAATGAAGATCTCCATTTTTTTTTCTCTTTCCCGCATTTACAGTGGGGAGGTGCAATCTGTCAGCCTATCAGCAGCGCACACACGGAGCGAAGTGCTTTTTTTCACACAAGCAAGGGCATGTGTCATTGGCAGTGTATGTCACATGTCCTTGCCCTATAAGACCAAGCCATTTTCCCCGTCGCCACCATTTTCTCACTTCTGCAGCTGCGTGTTAGACGGCACCGCTGTTGCTGTGTGCGCTATACCTTGTTAATTTCAAGCCAATTTTCGCACAAATATACAGATAGCTTGGGAGTAGGGAATAGTTGTGATTGCAGTCCTTTTAAGGACTAGGTTACAGCATTTCCTACGACTTTTATCAGGGAGGTCTGTGCTCTTAAATAGATAGGTTGTGGGAGTAAAGACTAATTGTAATTGGAGTCCTTTTCAGGACTAGGTTACATGAGTTCCTATCAGTTTTTGCCAGGCAGGTCTGTGCCAGTGCTGTGCAAGTTTTTTTCACAGCATTTGGCTGAATCTAGCAAAGCTAATCCTTTTTGGCCTATTGCAGAGTGTGTTAGTCAGTGGAGTAGCCTATCTGTGTTGCAAGATATACCACCTGTGTATAGAATACCAATTTTTTTACTGCACCTAGTGAAGTAAAATCTTTTGGGCATAGCATCATTCTATTAGTCCATCTATACTGACCTCCATCAGGTTGCAAATTAAAACTAATTTTTATCTGCATCTACAGTACCTCTGAAAAAATATTTGGGCTTCTAGCAGTGTGTGGGACTTGTTCTATTAGTCCATCTATACTGACCTCCATCAGGTTGCAAACTGAATATATTTTTTTCTGCATCTACCTCTGAAAAAATATTGGGCTTCTAGCTGTGTGTGGGTCTTGTTCTATTAATCCATCTATACTGACCTCCATCAGGTTGCAAACTAAATATAATTTTTTTCTGCATCTAGCTCTGAAAAAATATTTGGCCTTCTAGTAGTGTGTCGGACTTTCTCTATTAGTCCATCTATACTGACCTCCATCAGGTTGCAAATTAAAACTAATTTTTATCTGCATCTACAGTACCTCTGAAAAAATATTTGGGCTTCTAGCTGTGTGTGGGACTTGTTGTATTAGTCCATCTATACTGACCTCCATCAGGTTGCAAACTGAATATATTTTTTTCTGCATCTACCTCTGAAAAAATATTTGGCCTTCTAGTAGTGTGTCGGACTTTCTCTATTAGTCCATCTATACTGACCTCCATCAGGTTGCAAATTAAAAATAATTTTTATCTGCATCTACAGTACCTCTGAAAAAATATTTGGGCTTCTAGCTGTGTGCGGGACTTGTTGTATTAGTCCATCTATACTGACCTCCATCAGGTTGCAAACTGAATATATTTTTTTCTGCATCTACCTCTGAAAAAATATTTGGCCTTCTAGTAGTGTGTCGGACTTTCTCTATTAGTCCATCTATACTGACCTCCATCAGGTTGCAAATTAAAACTCATTTTTATCTGCATCTACAGTACCTCTGAAAAAATATTTGGGCTTCTAGCAGTGTGTGGGACTTGTTCTATTAGTCCATCTATACTGACCTCCATCAGGTTGCAAACTGAATATATTTTTTTCTGCATCTACCTCTGAAAAAATATTGGGCTTCTAGCTGTGTGTGGGTCTTGTTCTATTAATCCATCTATACTGACCTCCATCAGGTTGCAAACTGAATATATTTTTTTCTGCATCTACCTCTGAAAAAATATTTGGCCTTCTAGTAGTGTGTCGGACTTTCTCTATTAGTCCATCTATACTGACCTCCATCAGGTTGCAAATTAAAACAAATTTTTATCTGCATCTACAGTACCTCTGAAAAAATATTTGGGCTTCTAGCAGTGTGTGGGACTTGTTCTATTAGTCCATCTATACTGACCTCCATCAGGTTGCAAACTGAATATAGTTTTTTCTGCATCTACCTCTGAAAAAATATTGGGCTTCTAGCTGTGTGTGGGTCTTGTTCTATTAATCCATCTATACTGACCTACATCAGGTTGCAAACTGAATATATTTTTTTCTGCATCTACCTCTGAAAAAATATTTGGCCTTCTAGTAGTGTGTCGGACTTTCTCTATTAGTCCATCTATACTGACCTCCATCAGGTTGCAAACTGAATATAATTTTTTTCTGCATCTAGCTCTGAAAAAATATTTGGCCTTCTAGTAGTGTGTCGGACTTTCTCTATTAGTCCATCTATACTGACCTCCATCAGGTTGCAAATTAAAACTAATTTTTATCAGCATCTACAGTACCTATGAAAAAATATTTGGGCTTCTAGCAGTGTGTGGGACTTGTTCTATTAGTCCATCTATACTGACCTCCATCAGGTTGCAAACTGAATATATTTTTTTCTGCATCTACCTCTGAAAAAATATTGGGCTTCTAGCTGTGTGTGGGTCTTGTTCTATTAATCCAACTATACTGACCTCCATCAGGTTGCAAACTGAATATAATTTTTTTCTGCATCTAGCTCTGAAAAAATATTTGGCCTTCTAGTAGTGTGTCGGACTTTCTCTATTAGTCCATCTATACTGACCTCCATCAGGTTGCAAATTAAAACTAATTTTTATCTGCATCTACAGTACCTTTGAAAAAATATTTGGGCTTCTAGCTGTGTGTGGGACTTGTTGTATTAGTCCATCTATACTGACCTCCATCAGGTTGCAAACTGAATATATTTTTTTCTGCATCTACCTCTGAAAAAATATTTGGCCTTCTAGTAGTGTGTCGGACTTTCTCTATTAGTCCATCTATACTGACCTCCATCAGGTTGCAAATTAAAAATAATTTTTATCTGCATCTACAGTACCTCTGAAAAAATATTTGGGCTTCTAGCTGTGTGCGGGACTTGTTGTATTAGTCCATCTATACTGACCTCCATCAGGTTGCAAACTGAATATATTTTTTTCTGCATCTACCTCTGAAAAAATATTTGGCCTTCTAGTAGTGTGTCGGACTTTCTCTATTAGTCCATCTATACTGACCTCCATCAGGTTGCAAATTAAAACTAATTTTTATCTGCATCTACAGTACCTCTGAAAAAATATTTGGGCTTCTAGCAGTGTGTGGGACTTGTTCTATTAGTCCATCTATACTGACCTCCATCAGGTTGCAAACTGAATATATTTTTTTCTGCATCTACCTCTGAAAAAATATTGGGCTTCTAGCTGTGTGTGGGTCTTGTTCTATTAATCCATCTATACTGACCTCCATCAGGTTGCAAACTGAATATATTTTTTTCTGCATCTACCTCTGAAAAAATATTTGGCCTTCTAGTAGTGTGTCGGACTTTCTCTATTAGTCCATCTATACTGACCTCCATCAGGTTGCAAATTAAAACTAATTTTTATCTGCATCTACAGTACCTCTGAAAAAATATTTGGGCTTCTAGCAGTGTGTGGGACTTGTTCTATTAGTCCATCTATACTGACCTCCATCAGGTTGCAAACTGAATATAGTTTTTTCTGCATCTACCTCTGAAAAAATATTGGGCTTCTAGCTGTGTGTGGGTCTTGTTCTATTAATCCATCCATACTGACCTCCATCAGGTTGCAAACTGAATATATTTTTTTCTGCATCTACCTCTGAAAAAACATTTGGCCTTCTAGTAGTGTGTCGGACTTTCTCTATTAGTCCATCTATACTGACCTCCATCAGGTTGCAAACTGAATATAATTTTTTTCTGCATCTAGCTCTGAAAAAATATTTGGCCTTCTAGGAGTGTGTCGGACTTTCTCTATTAGTCCATCTATACTGACCTCCATCAGGTTGCAAATTCAAAATAATTTTTTTCTGCATCTAACCCAGCCAATAGTTTTGGCCTAATACCACAGTTTGGCCACTCAGCTCTGCTCGGTTACCATCCATTGTTTTTTTGTGCAAACAACTCCAGAGTTGTGAATTAGTTAACCACCAAAATGAGTGGAAAAAGGCCTGCTGCTGGTGGAAAGGGGAATAGGCGTGTTGGGAAGGGGAAAAAAGGTTGTGTCCGTGGGGTAGGTGTTAAAGCAACAGTAACATCTGCAGAAGAAAGACCATCTTCCAGCCAAACTAAAATGTATACTTCTTTTAGCGGACAATGTGATAAGATCCCTTTCTTACGGCCAGGCCAATCGCTACACATTCCAGATGAGGCACAAAAACAGCAGGTGCTTCAACGGATATCAAGTGCTCCTTTAAGTGGGCTCTCCTCCACATCAACTTCAACATCACAAATACTCCAGTCCTCAAAGGTGTCACCCAAATCGCACTTGCTTCCTCACAGCTCCCAAATCTCCAGCTGCCCGTCTGAGTATGAGGTAGAACAGATGGTTGAGTCTGCAGAGCTGTTTACTCATACTATAGCCTGGGAATCAGAGGTCGACTCCAGCGCTTCTGTGAATCCAGACGAGGAAATGATCTGCACTGATGCCCAGAATCTTTATGAGTCGGATCCAGGACCAGACGCAGAAGGTTCTGACCATAATGTAGACCCTCATTCCCAAACTGTAACTCCTGTTGGTGGAGACAATGAGGAAGACGATGATAAGACTCAAATACCTGATTGGAGCGACAACTTTAGTTTTTTGTCAGGGCAGGAACAGGTTGGCTCTGAGGACGACGGGTGTGATAACGCACAGGGTGATGATGATGTCGGAGATCCCACTTACTGTCAACCCACAGTCAGCCAAGAGATGAGGTCAGCAGAGGAGGTGGAGGAAGATGCTAGTGACGACGAGGTCAGGTTGCGCCTTCCTGGACAGAGACGTAGTACTGGAAGCACGTCAACAACTGCATCCTCAAACACAACTCTGCCTCTCACCACAAGTCGTGGTGGCTCTTCAGGTCGCATGGGTGCTAAGCCTTGCATAGCCTGGGCATTTTTTCAGATCGATAAAGATGACCCAACTCGTGTTATCTGTAACATTTGTCAGCAAAAGCTAAGTAGAGGCCAAAAAATACATAGTTTGAGTACTTCATGCATGAACCGGCACATGGACATGAAGCATAAGTTGCAGTGGGAAGCTCAGTGTGCTACAATGCGGCCTAGCCGGCCGGGCCAACCACCGTCTGCCATATCTTGTGCATCCGCGGCCTCTTCATCCTCTGTGACTGGGGGGACAGCAGTCACACCTGTTTTGGGGCGCAGACCTGCCACCTCTTTACCCGCAACAGCCAGCGTGATTGGCAGGTCATCATTTTCTTTGGAGGTGGTAACACCAGCTGGTGTTGAGCGCTGTCCGACATCGATAGCACCACCTTTGGATGAAGGCAACCTAACATGTCTGCCTGCATCTTCCTCACAGACCGGCAGTTTGCCGGGGACACCCTTATCAACCCCGTCTAAGCACAATAGCCAGCCCTCGGTCCCTCAGATGTGGACAAGTAAAAGACCATTTCCTCCTAGCCATGAGAAAGCTAAGAGGTTGAATTTCACCATCTGCAAGCTCTTGGCTACAGAAATGCTGCCTTTCCGCCTGGTGGACACAGAGGATTTTCGAGACCTTATGTCCGTCGCAGTGCCCCAGTACCAGATGCCCAGTCGGCACTACTTCTCAAAGAAAGGTGTGCCTGCGCTCCACCAGCATGTCGCACACAACATCACCGCTTCTTTGAGAAACTCTGTGTGTGACAGGGTGCATTTCACCACAGACACTTGGACGAGTAGGCATGGACAGGGGCGTTACATGTCGCTGACTGGGCACTGGGTAACTATGGTGACAGCAGGACAAGGGGCTGCTGTCCAAGTCTTGCCGTCCCCACGAGTTGTGCGTCAATCCTCTTTATGTCAAAGTTCCTCCACTGCTTCTGCCTTCTCAACCTCCTCTCGGTCTTCCACCTGCACCCAAAGCCTGTCTGGTCATGCCACAAGCTTTCTAACTGCGCAGAAGGGATCCTGCACACCTCCTTACTATGCTGGCAGTAGGGCTCAACGTCATCAGGCGGTTTTTACATTGAAATGTCTGGGAAATGTGAGTCACACAGCTGAGGAGTTGTGGTCAGCTCTGGAGAACCAATTTCATGAATGGTTGTCTCCACTGGACCTGAAACCAGGGAAGGCCGTGTGCGACAATGCTGCAAACCTGGGTGCGGCCCTTCGCCGGGGCAATGTCACACACGTGCCTTGTATGGCTCACGTGTTGAACCTGGTTGTCCAGCAATTTTTAGCCCACTATCCCAGACTAGATGGCCTTCTGCAGAGGGCACGGTCGCTGTGTGCTCACTTCCGCCGTTCGCATCCCGCAGCTCAGCGACTTACATCTCTACAGAAGTCGTTGGGCCTGCCACTTCACCGGCTAAAATGCGATGTGCCTACCCGGTGGAATTCAACTCTGCACATGTTGCAGCGACTGTGGCAGCACCGACAAGCCCTGGTGCAATACGTTCTGACGTATAGCCTGGGCCAACGAGATTCAGAGGTGGGGTAAATCACGCTGGAGGAGTGGTCTCAGATCAGGGACCTATGCACCCTTCTGCACAGTTTTGAAATGGCGACGAAGATGTTTAGTGCTGCCGATGCCATTATCAGCATGACTATTCCGGTGATTTACATGCTGGAGCACATGTTAAACAGAATTCGGAGTCAGGTGGTGGCACAAGAGGAGGTGGAGGAAGTAGAGGAGGAGGAGTTGTATGCGGAAGGGCTAACATCTGCAAGGTCCAGAAGGTCGGCAGCACCAAGGCGGCAGGCATGTGAGGGTGGGGGAGATGGTTTTACCAGGGCGCATGGTAGCAGCCAAACTAGTGAGGAAGGTGCAGGAGCCCAGGAAGAAGTGGAGGACGAACTGATGGAAGACTCATCAGATGAGGGAGACCTTGATCACATTTCTGTTGTGCGAGGTTGGGGGGAGAGGACAGAGGAAGGAAGCATGATTGTTACCTCGCCACCAACACAACAGGGACTTGGTGCTCCTGGATGCTCAACACACATGAGTGCCTTCTTGCTGCACTACCTGCAACATGACCCTCGAATTGTGAGAATTAGAAATAATCCTGACTACTGGGTTGCCACACTGTTAGATCCCCGGTACAAAAGTAAATTTGCAGAAATTATTCCTGCCATAGAAAGGGATGCACGCATTCAGGAGTATCAGCAGAGACTGTTGCAGAATCTTACATGTGCTTTTCCACAAAATACCAGTGGTGCACGTAGTGAATCTCACAGTTCCAACTTGCCAACCGTGGGACCGTCAAGTGTTCAGCACTCAAACCGTAACAGAACCACAGTATCTGCTGGTAACATCAATTTTGCGGAATCATTTCACCACTTTTTTAGCCCATCCTTTGCAAGGCCACAGGAGACAAGAAGTCTGACACATAGTCAACGCCTAGAGACGATGGTACAGGAGTATCTCCAAGTAAACATTGAAGCCACGACTGTGTCACTGGACCCTTGCTCTTTTTGGGCTTCCAATCTGGATAAATGGCCGGAGCTAGCCACTTACGCCTTGGAGATCTTGTCATGCCCCGCAGCCAGCGTTCTGTCTGAACGTGTGTTCAGCGCTGCTGGTGGTGTGCTGACAGATAAGCGCACGCGGCTCTCCACTGATAATGTAGACAGACTCACGTTCATAAAGATGAACAAATCATGGATCCGAAACGACTTTTCTACCCCTGTGTCATCCTGGGGAGACTAAAAGCTTGATGATTGGTTAAAATCACCCTACCAACCGTTTTAAGCTTTCAAATTACTAATCATGTTTATCTGTATCTTGACTGGAAAATAATTTGGGCTTTGTAGCAGTGTGCAGCACTGATCCTATTAGGCCATCTATAATAAGCTCCACCAGATTTAAAATTAAAAATAATTTTTAGCTGCATCTAGCCTGGAAAATAATTTTGGGGCTCCGAGATGCGCAAGACACATAAGTGCCTTCTTGCTGCACTACCTGCAGCATGACCCTCATGTTGTCAGAATTCGAAGTAATCATGACTACTGGGTTGCCACACTCTTAGATCCCCCAAACTTTTCGATCAACCTTTTCATTTTAATAAAGACCAAAAAAATGGTCATTTTTGAAATTATAAGCATTAGCAGGTTGTTAGAAACTGAAATCAAACAGTTTTCAACTCAAAACTTTATTCTAGGTGATGCTACATTTTCACATAGGACCCCTTGTTCGAAAGGAGCTTCTGAACTCTCTCGTCCATTGAATTTGTCAGGTTTTGGATGGTTTCTACTTCAATTGTTTTGCATGAGGACAGAATACCCTCCCAGAGCTGTTGCTTAGATGTGAACTGCCTCCCGCCATCATAGACACTCCTTTTAATGATGCTCCAAAGGTTCTGAATGGGGTAGAGGTCAGGGGAGCATGCGGGTCACACCATAAGTTTGTCCCCTTTTATGCCCATATCAGCCAGAGATGCAGATGTTTTATGTGCAGCATGAGATGGTGCATTATCATGCAGAAAAATGATCTTGCTGTGAAATACACGGTTCTTCTTCTTGAACCATGGCAGGAAGTGCTGTTTGAGAAAATCCACATACATTATGGAGTTCATCTTTAGCGCCTTCAGGGATCCTAAAGGGGCCGACAATCTCTCTCCCCATGATTCCAGCCCAAAACATTACTCCACCTCCTCCTTGTTGGCGCTGTAGCCGTGTTTGCGTGGGGTGTCCATCAACCAGCCATCCTCCACTCCATCCATCTGGACCATCGAGCGTTGCACGGCACTCATCCGTGAACAAAACAGTTTTGAAATCAGTCTTCATGTAATGTTTGGCCCACTGGAGCCGTTTCTGCTTGTGTGAAGTGGATAGAGGAGGTCGACAGGATGGCGTATGCACAGCTGCAAACCTCTGAAGGACCCTGCATCTTGTTGTTCGGGGGACGTTGGAGGCACAAGCAGCTTCAAAAACTTGTCTGCTGCTATGACAAGGCTTTTTTGCCGCTGCTCTTTCAACCTGACGTAATTGCCTGTAGGAAAGAGTCCTCAATTTGCCCTTATCAGCACGCACACGTGTGTACTGTGAATCAGCTACATACTTCTTGATTGCCAAGACACTTCATCCTGATCATCGCACAATGTTGATTGTAGTCATGCCTTGACCTAAACACTCCACAATTTGTTGCTTCTCAGCAGCCGACACATCCTTTTTCTTTCCCATTTTGGCAGAAAATGTAGGCTGCTTAATAATGTGAGAGAGCCTTCTTAAGTAGTCTTGCCTTTCATTGGACACACCTGCCAAACTAATTAGCACAGGTGTCTGCAATTGCTTACAGTGATATAAAGAGCCCTGACACACATCACCATCAATGAGTTTAACTGACAAACAAACAAATTCTTCCCTTATCACTCCTAAACACTTTTTGCATAATAATTTGGAACGCGGTGTACATGTGCTTTTCCACAAAACACCAGCGGTTCACGTAGTGAATCTTACAGTTCTAACTTGCCAACCGTGGTCTGTATGGAATTGTTCAATAAAGGGCCCAAAATTAAGATAACATAGATGGGAGAGGTCTCTATGAATAGGAATTCCTAAGTATTTGATACCCTGTGAGGGCCAGGCAAAGGGAAAGTTGGACTGGATGGAATCCTATATGGATTTGGGGAGGGAGACATCGAGGGCCTCAGACTTCGCTGCATTGATTTTAAAATTTTACCATGTAACAAAGTGATCTATTTCAGCCATAACAGCATGGATGGATATATGTGATTGAGTGATATATGCTAGGACATCATCAGCAAATAGAGAGCACTTGTACTCGGTGCCTCCCACCTCAATCCACCTAATATTGGGGTTATGGCGAATTGATGAGAGCAGGTGCTCCGTCACTAGGATGTATAAGAGAGGGGACAGAGGACATCCCTGCCTTGTCCCATTGGTGATTGTGAAAGGTGATGAAAATGTTCTGACGCACCCCCTGGGCCTTGGGACACCCGGAGCCGGACCCTTTTTGGTGGATGCTGGTGGTTGTAGTCTTCGTGGCGGCGACCCGGTTCCGTGGCTCAGGGCGGTCAAACCAGTGGCGGAACTATTTATGTGGTTTTGATGTTTAAATGTCCGACTACGCCACCCGTGGATTGCGGTCAGAGTGAACCGCCGCTACAGGCAGACCGCTGAGGCTGGTGTTGTGGGTGCAGCAGAGCGTAGCATAACTCCCCACGGGAGGAGTATAGCCTCAGGGCAGTGTATGCGGAGGATGGGGGTGATGGTGCAGGGCAGCAGCAGTAACGACACGGCGTCAGTGATGCAGTCCAGGGCCTTTACTCACAGTTCTTATTATCCAGACCACGTCTGCAGGTAACGGCTGCCCACGTCGTACTGTGCTCACCAGGTGAGGGGCTCAGACAACTCCCAGATAACTTTGGAGCACTTCACAGGACCCCCTTTGTGTGTCCTTTGTCTGGCCTTTCTTACCAACACTTCTGTCCGGCTGCCTCGGGCCTCCTCTTGGTAAACTTGGCGCCAGTTTCCCTGACCCTATGTGGTGCCTTCCTAGCGGGTGTAGCGAGGGGCTGTGCCACATAAAATGTCAGAGCCTCCGGTTTCTAGCTGAGGGTCGTTTCCTGCCTCCACTAGTTCGGGGACCGGTCTCCCCCTTTGGCCTGACCCCTCCACGCAGGTGGATTCGGGCGTGCGGTGGCGACTCGCCCATCCGCACCCCTGGGATCCCTTCATTCCTCGTTCCTGGAGCCTTCTCCGCTCCTCTTCCTTCCTTCTCCCTCTTCCAGGCCTGGGCCTCTGTTACTAGGCCCGCCACCGGAGCAGAGCTCATGCAGAGCCCCTGCTCCCTGCCACTTCTGCTCAGACTTCTCTGCACTGAACTAAGATGGTGCCCACCTTTTATACTCCCTTCTCAATGCACCCAGGAACTGCTTCCTCCCTGCTCCTGCACTACAGGGTTCCCCTTCCTCAGTGTTCCCTCCCCCCACTCCAGCCAGGGACAGGGACTGTCGTGCCCATCTCAGGGGCATATTGGTCGCCCTGCCCCACGGCAATATGGTGTAATGCATGCAGGTGTCGGGTCCTGATCCACACTCCATCCTTACCTGAGAGTGAGATATCACACCTCTGGGTGAGGTGCAATACGTCTGTAGCAACCGAGCCCTCAGGGTGCTACAGTTCCATTTATCTTCAGCCTAGGTGACGTATTGCGATACAGGGCCGTGATTTTGGCTATAAAAGGGTCCCCTAGACCCCTACCCCAAGCTTTTTAAGAGAATCATATATGGCGTGCCAGGAGACTCTATGGAATGCTTTCTCAGCATCCAACGAGAGTATCTAATTACAAATTTTTAACTGCATCTAGCCCAGGAAATACTTTGTGCCTAGTAGCAGTGTCTGCTAGTCAGCGGATTATCCCGGCTGTTAAGCAAGCTACACCACCTGTAGTTTAGACACTTAATTTTTTCAAAGGAAATGCTTCGGGACCATGGGATACTCAGTGAAGAGCATCAGGAGGCACCCCAAGGCATAGGGGCTGGGACTGGCAGTAGGATGCCTTGCGGTGGACAGCCGAGCTCGATCCTTATAAAAGCTTTTTAACTGCAGCAGCTTTAGTGGACGCTACTGGAGCTGGAATTACGCGGCTGCTGGCATGAGACTTGCCCTCCAATAGA
Source organism: Phyllobates terribilis (assembly GCF_046119375.1). Classification (NCBI taxonomy): domain Eukaryota; kingdom Metazoa; phylum Chordata; class Amphibia; order Anura; family Dendrobatidae; genus Phyllobates; species Phyllobates terribilis. The sequence goes on along the minus strand of NW_027362771.1, from coordinate 447,897,446 downwards.
TCCTTGTAAATGGATTTAAAGTGTATTCATTCAAATTAGAGAGACAATTTAAATTAAAAAGCTTAGAGCTGCCTCCACCACAGGGGGGCTCGCTCGACCCACCAGCGGACAGGCACCAGTATTGGGAGAGGGGGGCTGGCCATCAGGGTTCACCGCGGCTCTGGCACAAACCCGGCGACACGGAGGTGGCACGGGCAGGAGCGGACTGGCCGTGTCGGCTTCTCACTTTTTGGATTTTAGAAGGGCATGACATGCCTATATCTGTGTCTCCCCCTCCTTTTACTCCTCCACTTCTTTTATTTTCGCATGACTATATGTACTTGTCCCTTTTCCATGTGTTAGTTGTGTCTTCTGAGCAGTTTGTCAGCTTTTGGACACCTTTGAAGGTGTTTTCTATGTGTTTCTATGTGTTTTTGTTTGCCTGCCATTGGTTTTAACGGTGTTCGAAGGTGTTCGACGAACAGTTCGACGAACAGTTCGGCGAACACACGGGTGTTCGACGAACCGAACCGAACTCGAACACTACGGGGGTGGCTCAACACTAGTGACAAGTCCATAGTCACTGTTCAATGCCACGATGAAGGGTTATTTAAAAAAAAGCTAAAGGGAATGTTCTAGATCACACGTGTCAAACTCTGGCCCGTGGGCCAAATTTGGCCTGCAGGGGGATTATATTTGGCCTGCGACACTGACACTGCCCCCCTTCTTCCCCAGCATTGCACTGTCAACTGTACTGTATGGAGGACTATGTGGTGCTCATAATATTATATGGAGGACTATGTGGGGCCCATTTTTCGGTATGGGGGACTATGTAGAGACCATTATTCTGTATGGAGGACTATGTGGGGCCCATTATTCTGTATGGAGAACTATGTGGGGCCCATTATTCTGTATGGAGAGCTATGTGGGGCCCATTATTCTGTATGGAGGACTATGTGGGATGCATTATTCTGTATGCAGGACTATGTGGGGCCTATTATACTGTATGGAGGGCTATGTGGGCCCATTATACTGTATAGTGGACTATGTGGTGCCCATTATTCTGTATGGGGGTCTATGTGGGACCCATTATTCTGTATGGAGGACTATGTGGGGCCCATTATTCTGTATGGAGGACTATGTGGGGGCCATTATTCTGTATGGAGGACTATGTGGGGCCCATTATTCTGTATGGAAGACTATGAGGGGCCATTATACTGTATGGAGAACTATGTGGGGCCATTGTACTGTATGGAGGACTATGTGGGGCCTATTATTCTGTATGGAGGACTATGTGGGGAACATTATTCTGTATGGAGGACTATGTGGGGCACATTATTCTGTATGGAGGACTATGTGGGACACATTATTCTGTATGCAGGACTATGTGGGGCCTATTATACTGTATGGAGGGCTATGTGGGCCCATTATACTGTATAGTGGACTATGTGGTGCCCATTATTCTGTATGGGGGACTATGTGGGACCCATTATTCTGTATGGAGGACTATGTGGGGCCCATTATTCTGTATTGAGGACTATGTGGGGGTCATTATTCTGTATGGAGGACTATGTGGGGCCCATTATTCTGTATGGAGGACTATGAGGGGCCATTATACTGTATGGAGGACTATGTGGGGCCATTGTACAGTATGGAGAACTATGTGGGGCCCATTATTCTGTATGGAGGACTATGTGGGGAACATTATTCTGTAAGGAGGACTATGTGGGGCACATTATTTTGTATGGAGGACTCTGTGGGGCACATTATTCTGTATGGAAGACTATGTGGGATGCATTATTCTGTAAAGAATAAGAAAAAACTTCCTCTATTGTAGACATTTTTTAAATAAATAACAAGGTTGCCTGCGACTTTGTCCAAGTTTTTCATTTTGGCCCTCTGTGTATTTGAGTTTGAAATCCCTGTTCTAGATTATAACATGAATTTGTGAAATTTCTATATATGCATGTATCTAATTAGCTCTAAATTACTAATGCCAGAAATATATTGGGACAAATATTCCAGCAGCAAAATTCAGAAATGATTTTACAGAAATGAACTTAGGTGGAGTTTTCCTTTAATATGATTTTTTTTATACAAGAACATTGCCTTTTTTATTCTATTCATCATTTTGAAACAACTATCCATCTGAAACGCGCACATTTTTTGCAGACTGGCCTCTTTTTCTAGATTGGTATTTTTGTATTTTAATCAGCACGATTTATAGATATTCACTTTACATAATGCATGAAAGATTAGGGGAAACAATAGAAGATTTGTTAAAAGAATGTAGAATTTGTCAGAGATGTTCTTCAGCAGTCGCCTAATACTCCCCCCAACCCTAGTAGATGGCGATAAGTGCTGAGCATTAAATTGAAAGTGTTTACAAAAATAAGGTCTATGATAACACAGCGAAAAATGGATGTGAAAGCAAGAGAAAATGGTTTCTCATGGCCGGATGCCCAAGTACTTTGTTAGCACTCTTCACTTTTCCGCAGTACATCGCTATAGAAAAAAAAGAATAAAAAAAGTGAGCAGAAACCATATTGTATTTTAAGCTCTCTCTTCTTTTGTTACTGACTTTTGCTAATGACATTTTTGTTTTTCTAATTACTTTATGTAAAATTAAAGCAAGAATCATACTATTCCAACTGTGAGATGATGTACAAGGGGGAAATCTTTGGAAAGCCTGATTAGCACTTTTGAGGATGATAGTTAATTGTTACTAATTAATAGTCATTCTTATTTCTAATGCTCACCCAATTATTTCTGCTACGTTACGGAAGGTTATAATTGCAAAGTGAAAAAATGGAAAAAAAAGAACAATATATATATGAAAGATTACAATTAACCTCAGATATTCTGACTGATAGAGACTCGGAGACATGGAGTTTAGAATTTTTGCTGTTTGGTAGTAGTTGGTCGAAATCTTGCATATGGTTTAATCAGCTGATCAAAAAAAAGATTAAGATGTTGTAAAAAAATGTTCTTTTCTTTTCAAGTGGCCCCAAAATGCTTCAGTGACCCAAAAAATATAGTTGGAAAAGTGATTAGTTGATATCTCTGTGGTCAACTTTAGAAACAGAGGAGTACAGAACAATTATCTGCAACCAATCAGTCACTAGATGTTAGCAGTCCAAACTGAAATTATTATTATTATTATTGCTATTAATCAAGGGGATTCATACTTAAAATCATTCAAGATTGCCATCATTTGCTGAGTAGTCAGAGTGGCTATGGCATTAATGTCATAAATGACAACTGAGACTCCCACGAATCACAGTAATGAAGGGATCATTGTATCTCAGCGCCACTATGGCTTTCACCAGACACAGAGGCGCTGTAGTCTATATCTAGTATGGGCCAATGAGCCATTAACTGGAATGGGACTGAGCATTACCAGGCACAGAACGCTGACGAGGTGACCTTCTATTCTTCCTAAAAGCCAATGGGGCCGAGGTAATGTTCATATGTGGTTATGACCACACGTGATTACAGAAGTTTGACTTGTAGAGATCATATATTGATGGCATATCCTAGCAATATGACATCAGTGATGATAAGAACATAACCTCTTAAAATATTCTGTCATGACGGGATGATGGATACTAGAACATTCATTCCGGAATTCCTTGCAGTTCTGTATAGTTAGTTTAGATTGATCTCACTAGTTATAACAGGAATATGAAGGGCTATGAAGGCATTTCTTCTGACTTCTACTAGTGTCTATGACAGTCTATATAAACCTTCCAAGTTTCATTTAGGCCTCATTCAGACTTCCGTGTTGCACGCACGTGTTCTATCCAGACTCAACACGTACCCATTATAATCTATGATGCTGTTCACATGCCTGTTTTTTTGTTCAGGCAGCATGGATGACAAGGGTTAATCCAAGTCTATAGGTCCGTGAAAAGCACGTACATAAAATGGATGGGATCCATGTGCCATGTTTGTGCTGTCTGTGCTTAACATTGCAAAGTATAAGAGAAGCTTTGTCATTTATGTATTTCTTTATCCATCCGTGAAAAACACTGATGACACACTGAGCCAAAACACTGATGACACACTGAGCCAAAACACTGATGACACACTGAGCCAAGACACTGATGACACAGTGAGTCAAAACAATGATGACACACTGAGCCAAAACACTGATGACACACTGAGCCAAAACACTGATGACACAGTGAGTCAAAACACTGATGACACACTGAGCCAAAACACTGATGACACACTGAGCCAAAACACTGATGACACACTGAGCCAAAACACTGATGACACACTGAGCCAAAACACTGATGACACACTGAGCCAAAACTCTGATGACACAGTGAGTCATAACAATGATGACACACTGAGCCAAAACACTGATGACACAGTGAGTCAAAACACTGATGACACACTGAGCCAAAACACTGATGACACACTGAGCCAAAACACTGATGACACACTGAGCCAAAACACTGATGACACACTGAGCCAAAACACTGATGACACACTGATGGTAAAAACGGACACACCGACCATACACTGATGTCACACTGATGATACACTGTTGACACACTGATGGTAAAAACAGACACACCCACCATACACTAATGGCACACTGACGGTACAAACGGACACATGGACCGTACACTGATGATAAAAATGGACACACGGACCATAGACTGATGACACTGATGGTAAAAGTGGACACATGAACCAGAAATTGATAACACACTGATGGTAAAAACTGACACGGACTGTACACTGATAACACACTGATGGTAAAAATGGACATATGGACTGTACACTGATGACACTGATGGGAAAAATGGACACACAGACCATACACTGATGATACTGAGGGTAAAAATGGACACACAGACTGTACATTGATGACACACTGATGGTAAAAACGGACACATGGACCATACACTGATGACACATTGATGGTAAAAATGGACATATGGACAGTACACTGATGACACTGATGGTAAAAATGGACACACGGACCAATCACTGATGACACTGATGGTAAAAATGGACACATGGACCGTACACAGATTACACACTGATCCAAAATACTGATGACACCGGTACCATTTTTTCATGCTTGTGTTTAAACACGGACCGTGTGAATGAGACATTAAATGTATACTTTGTTGTGTCCAACCAGACTGCACACATAACATGTACAATGTATTGCAGTGATGATAATGACGTGTTTAAAAACACAATTGTTCACTTGAAAGGCCTAAGCTAGCTATCCTAAGAAGGAAGGCGCAGGGAAATAGTAATTTTCTGTAGGTGTCATTGACATATAATTAATTGGAATAGAAGTGACCGTGGGAAATCATTATTTGCACCTGTACAAGCATATTGTAATTCAGTTTATGATAGTGTTTTGAAGGACTTTGGTTTCAGACAGTTTTATCTTTTCAATGTCTTCTCTCCCGGCAATTACACACAACTTGGTTATAAAAGGGAAAAGTTATGTCCATAATAAAACACCAAGAGAAATCAGCGTCTGATCGCCGCCACAAGACGAAACAAAAGGAGCCCTATAAATAACATTACCAGCATTTTTAAGTAAAAAGCTTCCACTATGGCATATACTTATTATCCATGTGTTGTGTATTTAGGAAAAGAAAATACATGTTCATACTATATTTCTATATCTAGAGGAGTAGAATCAATACTATACATCATATACAAGAAGAAGGTTTTTCTTTAACATTCAGCCAAAATATGCTTTCACCAACATAAAAGGATGTTTTGGTTTATGTACATAAGACTAATTTACTGGAAAAATAAAACACTTGTTTCCCAATAAAAGGGCAGTGTAAACAAGGTGTCAATCACCCAACGAACAAACAAAATGATTGTTCGTCAGGTGAAATGAACCTTGGCTTGCGAAAAAGAATAATCATTCTCCGTAGCGCATCGACCTGTGTTCTGTACAACTTATGTGCACAGAACACTCTTTTACTGAATGTTCTGTGTGCATCACAAGTGTGAACTGCCTAAGCAGTCTATTAATCGTCCACCAACTGGCAAATATGGTGCCAACTGGTGGTTATTTAGTGCCACAGATCGTGTAATGTAAATGAGCCCTTAGGCTGCGTTCACATATATCAGTAGCATCAGGCTGTTTTGTTGAGCTGATTGGTATATATGTAGCTTACCACGGGCCTGGGTGGTCTGGAGTTGGGACCTGGTCCTATTTGTCTACCCTTTTATATGCATTACTTCAACTTTGATATACAGTAAGGTTTTTAATATAGGCAGTATAGGTACCGTCCCAATTTAGGGTCACCTTGCCGCTGGTGGGACGGCTTGTATACTTTTTTTGATCAAAAATAGTTCACTAAGTACCCTATATTTATTATGCAACTTTGCTTTACATTTATATATAATGATGGTAGGGTATGAGATATATTTTTGTCTTTTGTAGGTTTTGCTTCTTTTTGCTAGTGTGAACATGCTCCTATTTCTTGCATGTCTACCATCTTAGACCTCAGTTCACATTGCTTGGTTTTTTGTCTTGTTTGCATTCTGTGCAATTTAAGGGTGTGGCATCCCCTTTGTTGAGCTGATTGGTATATATGTAGCTTACCACGGGCCTGGGTGGTCTGGAGTTGGGACCCGGTCCTATTTGTCTACCCTTTTATATGCATTACTTCAACTTTGATATACAGTAAGGTTTTTAATATAGGCAGTATAGGTACCGTCCCAATTTAGGGTCACCTTGCCACTGGTGGGACGGCTTGTATACTTTTTTTGATCAAAAATAGTTCACTAAGTACCCTATATTTATTATGCAACTTTGCTTTACATTTATATATAATGATGGTAGGGTATGAGATATATTTTTGTCTTTTGTAGGTTTTACAAGCAATCACAACTGATGCTAATTGTGGTGCAAAAATGCATGAGTTCATTTCTCATTTTCACCTTGTTCTTTTTTTCCCCAAGACTTGGCTGAGTGCCATTCCGAAAAATATAGTAAAAACATTGTGAGTCATTGTCCCTGGACCAGCGCCTGGTAATGATCCAGTTGAAAACAATACCATCAGTTTCCTTTATCAGTTTTGAACCGGTGTTTGAGTAAATCCCTGGATGGATTCATTCTTTATAATGCATGTACATCAGAGAAACTGTAATTGCATTGATATAATCATCCCCTGTTGTGTAATACAACACTGTATACTATATAGTAGAGATGGGTGAATTTATTTCAGTGCAACTGAATTTTACTCAAGTTTTACAAAAAACTGCATTCTGGACAATAAGGATTTTTTGTAATTTGCAAAATGGCAGCCACCTGTGACAGCCATATTGCTGAACAGTAGAGGGCAAGCAACCACTGTCCAGTTCTCCTCGCCTCTGCCACACTACACCTCCAGCCCAGTGTTCACTCTGGGCTGGGGCTTACATTTGTAAGAAGGCCCTGGAGGACACTGCACATGTGAGGTGACCTCCAGAACTTGCGACAGGACATCACGGCTTGGTGTTCACTCTAGGCTAAGACTTTTAGCTATGAGTAGGCCCAGTGAGGTCACTTAACTGCATTTCTGCATTTTTCACTCTCGGCTGGGACTTTCAATGGGGAGCAGCTCTGGAGGACACTGCAAATGCCTAGAATTAGCACCAGGTCGGAGATGCAGCGCAACAGAGGCATGGAGAATTGGACAGGGAGCAAGGAGCAGTGGGGACCGCTGGAGAGGTGTGCAGTGAGGTGAGTATAAGGTTTTTTTTCATATGTTTTATACTCTGGAGAGACCCCGAGACCCCAGAGTATAATAGGGGATATTCAATTCTCAGAGAATAACTTTGATGCAAATTGAATTTCCCATTAAAATTAGAATTTTGGCAGATTCACTCCTTTCTACTATATAGTACTATAAGTTTAAGTTCACATGCAGCAGAAAATTTGCCAAAACTGGCAAATGGCTGTCAACTCCAGTGGAAAAATAAAGAGCTCTGTGAATGTCGTTGCAGATTTTACATACATTTCATCCCATGTTAAGGATTTCAAATATGCAAAGCAGGTTAATTTCTGCAGTGATTTTTGTTTTCTCAGCATCAGAATGTGATTTAGTAAAAAAGAATTCACAATGATCGGTGTATTAGCAGCAGATTTTCCACAAGGCAATGCTCAGAAAATCATTTATACTATGTGGGAACATACCTTTTAAATCTGTACTGTTCAAATACTCATTGAATAAGCATATTGAACAGTACTGAATGCCGTATGCTACAAAGGACTGACTCTAAACATGCCTCATGAGTGCACTCTTGTTACTCAGTTGACTTTGTGAGTCTTATTAGTTTAAGACATAAAAAATAAAACTTTTTAAACTTTCAGAAAAAAATGTGGATTTGCAGCTTGTACAGAACAAAATTATATATTGGGTGCTATTGTATATTTTAGAAAATTAACTTATGGATGATCATGTTTTAGAATATTCAACAATTCCCAGCACTTAGGCATTTGTAGTAGTGTGAAATATTATTGTAAAAGTCATGTTACATTAGAAGAACTTTGAACAGTAAATGTGGTCACACTGCGACCTGAGAGTTGCTGTGACATGGTCCTACATTTTTCAGAAATTTACCCCTGGTGGATCAATGTGTGACCACACTTACAATTAATAGCTATGACTGGTTGCTTGCCATGCACATTAAATAGCTGACAGCCAAGCTATTGGCCATCGGCTGTCTCTCCCGAATGCATCACACAAATGAAAGTTGAGCTCGGCACAGAGTTCATTTGATTTCAAAGCGGAGAGCTGAGAAAATGGTTGCTAAACAGCTCTGGAAATTACATATCTCCTAAATAACAAAGATGAGCATTTAATGTCTAACTGCTCGAGGAGGTCTTCAGACACATTAACTGTAGACTGGTCCCACCAATACAAGTAGGGTCTGTTAACTTGAATATCATATGTATTGGGGTCTGTAGTGCCAGCCAGACACAAGTACCATGTAGTCCTAGTCTAAAGAACACAACTTTTGAGGAATTTCCTATTGACAAAATAGTCATGTTGATAGTTTTATATTATTGGAAGCAAGAATGCTAAAATACTGATATCATTAATGCCGCTTTTGCGACAAATAGATCCAGAGCACTGTATTTTGGTTTCCTGGATATAAGGACAACTTTAATTCCAATAAAAAAAAACATGAATGCCGCCTGCAATACCATCTTTTCTAAATCTCCCATTAAAGGTGATACCGCATGCTAAATAGGAAAATAATATAATGTATTTTTTTTGTAAATCCACCTTTCGGAGCCTGATATTTCTTTCTTACAAGGTCAATCCTTGCATCTAGCAGGGGAAAATTAGAATATGTTGTCACAATGTAACTAAATGCTGTGAAAGCCTTGGATATCATTGAGAAGTGCAGCAAATGGGATTTATAAATAGGCACAAATAGGGCTGGAAATTTCAGCACATTAGCACTTACGTCAGTGCACTTATGCTGATAAATGATTGTCAGAATATGAAACAATAGTTCTCTATCAGCGCAGAAAATGTGTTTTTTTTACTGTGTTTATCAGTCAATGGGTTTCACTCTTCATAACGTCATACATAATAGCTGAGCATAATACAGGATTTGACTGCACTGTGAATAGAAATGCTGTGAAAGTAAATGCAGTCACTTGCTTTTTCTTAATAAATGCCCTGTTTTACATTTAGTACTATAGAGCTGTGGAAAAACTGGCACCTATATTGTTCACAGCAATAGAATAATTAGAAGAAAAGATAAAAAGAAGAAAAAAAGGAAAAACATAGATATCCCCTTACTTGCTCCATTTTACAATTCAGTAAAATCACAATAGAATTGTATTAATTTTCAGAATCTCAAGTTTAAATCTTTTTGCAAAAATATGCTGCTTCTCTTTCACAATATAATTTTTTTTTACTTTATTTGCAAATGATTTGTCCTATTATCAATAAATCTAATAGAAATTTACTGCTACTGACTAGGGATGAGCGAGTATGTTCTGTTAACCCTTTCAGCGAGCATGCTCAGATGTTTTCCGAGTATCATGAGCGTGCTCGGGTGTTTTGTTTAAGTCACTCTGTGCTCATGATTTGCGACTGTTTGACAGCTTTAAAACATATGAGGAATGTCTGTTTGTTAGGCATTCCTCACATGTATTAAAGCTGTCAAACAGTCGCAAATCATGAGCACGAAGTGACGAAAACATAACACCGGAGCATGCTGAAGATACTCTGTGAGCACCCGAGCATGCTTGTAAATCTCGAGTAACATGATGCAGGGTCAAATACTCTGATTCCAGTGATGTACTTACTGAGCTGCTTGCTGCAGTTTTGATAAAAATTCCTGTTTTATCTGCTGCAGATCTACCAGTTCTCTGAATGCTGAGCTCTTTATAACTCTGCCCACATCACTGTTTGTCAGCTTTCTGTGTAAACTGTACATAGGCAGAAAGCTGCCAATCGGTGGTTGGGGTTACCCAGAGCTCATAGAAATGGAGGAATACCTGGCAGCAGGTATACTCTTGTGATAATCTTTTAGTGGTAATTTTATCAAAACTACAGCAAGAAGCCCAGTAAGTGACATACCCCCCATAAATTACTGAAAACTCATCTATTGATCTGAGCTTTGAGCACACAATTGATTTAAGGACATTATTATTCCGTGAGGTCATAACATCTACAGAAGTACATGAAACTATATAATGGCAGAAGCAGAATCAGTATAATGTCATCTTACGTCACAATGGTTACAGAAGAATAGGGCATCATATGATGACACCATTTGATTTAACATTTAAATTTAACCCCTTTACCCCCCAGGGTGGTTTGTACGTTAATGACCAGGCCAATTTTTACAATTCTGACCACTGTCACTTTATGAGGTAATTACTCTGGAACGCTTCAACGGATCCCCCTGATTCTGACATTGTTTTTTCGTGACATATTGTACTTCATGACAGTGGTAAAATTTCTTCAATATCAATTGCGTTTATTTGTGAAAAAAATTGGAAATTTGTCCAAAATTTTGAAAATTTCACAATTTTCAAAATTTGAATTTTTATTCTGTTAAATGAGAGAGATATGTTACACAAAATAGTTAATAAACAACATTTATCACTTGTCTACTTTACATCAGCACAATTTTGGAACCCAAATTTTTTTTTTATTAGTGCGCTATAATGGTTAAACATTGATCAGCGATTTATCATTTTTCCAACAAAATTTACAAAACCATTTTTTTAGGGATCACATCACATTTGAAGTGACTTTGACGGGCCTTTATGACAGAAAATACCCCAAAGTGACACCATTCTAAAAACTGCACTCCTCAATGTGCTCAAAACTACACTCAAGAAGTTTATTAACCCTTCACGTGCTTCACAGGAATTTTTGAAATGGGGAAGAAAAAAATGAACATTTAAGTTTCTCCACAAAAATGTTACTTTAGACCCCAATTTTTGTTTATTTTTGCAGGGGTAACAGGAAAAAATAGACCCCAAAATTTGTTGTGCAATTTCCCCTGAGCACGCAGATACCCCATACGTGGGGAAAAAACACTTTTTGGGCGCACAGCAGGGCTCAGAAGGGATGGAGCGCCATTTGACTTTTTGAATGTAAAATTTGCTTGAATAATTAGCATACGCCATGATGCGTTTAGAGAGCCCCTGATGTGCCTAAACATTGGATACCCCGCATAAGTGACACTATTTTAGAAACTAGACCCCTCAGGGAACTTATCTAGATGTATGATGAGCACCTTGAACCCCCAGGTGCTTCACAGAAGTTTAGAACATGGAGCCGTGAAAATAAAATTTTCACATTTTTTCCACAAAAATGTTTTTCAGCCCCCAGTTTCGCATTTTCATAAGGGTAACAGAAGAAATTGCACCATGAAACTTGTTTTGCAATCTCTCCTGGGTAAGCCGATACCCCATATGTGGGGAAAAACCACTGCTTGGGTGTATGGCATGGTTCAGAAGGGAAGGAGCGACATTTGACTTTTCGAATGTAAAATTTGCTTGAATAATTAGCGGATGTGCCCCTGATGTGCCGAAACAGTGGAAAAACCCCACAAGTGACACCATTTGGGAAACTAGACCCCTCAGGGAACTTATCTAGATATGTGGTGAGCACCCTTAACCCCCAGGTGCTTCACAGAAGTTTAGAACATGAAGCCGTGAAAATGAAAAAAAATAACTTTTTCCACGAAAATGATGTTTTAGCCCCAAATTTTTTAATTTCACAAGGGTAAAAGGAGAAAATGGAACCTAAAAACTGTTGAGCAATTTCTCCTGAGTACGTCAATACCCCATATGTTGGGAAAATACACTGTTTTGGTGCACGGCAGAGTTCAGAAGGGAAGGAGCAGTGTGTCACTTTTTGAACGCAAAATTGGCTGGAATCAAAAGCGGACGCCATGTCGCATTTTGGGAGCCCCTGATGTGCCTAAATAGTGGAAATCCCCCACAATTGACTCCATTTTGGAAACTAGACCCCTCCAGGATTTTATCAAGGGGTATAGTGTACATTTTGAACCCAGAAGTAAGACAGAATTTGATAACATTAGGTCATCATATTGAATAAGTTGTCATTAGTCTAGAGCGCAAGTGCTCGCTACTTGAGTTTGCATCGGGTACTCAGGTATGCAATATGTATCACAGGTGCTCGAGTGACATGCTCGAGTCCCTGCCCTGCATGTTTCACTGTTGTTACAGTAGACACCCAAAAAAAAAACATGCGGGGATCGCTCGTGCATGGCAGGTGATCCCAGCAACGTTTTTTTTGGCCGCGAAGCATATGGGACAGAGACTTGAGCATGTCACTCGAACACCCTCGATACTCAGTGCATACCTCAGCACCCGATGCAAACTCAAGTAGCGAGCACTTGTGCTCAACACTGGTCACCATATTGTCATCATTTTTTTGTTTTCTTTACTTTGAAAAAATCCCAATCGTAACCCCAACCCTAATAAAACCCCAACCCTAACCCTAGCTCAACCCTAACCCTAGCCCCAACCCTAACCCAACCCTAGCCCCAACCCTAACCCAACCCTATCCCCAACCCTAACCCTAGCCCAACCCAAACCCCAACATTAATACAAACCTAACCCCAACCCTAATACAACCCTAACCCTAGCACAACCCTAACGCTAGAGTTTATTTTTTTACACCATTCCTCGTGTGGTATAAGTTATTAGACGACTTTATTCTTCGGGTCAGTGTGATTACAGCAATACAAGATTCATATCGGGTTTTTATGATTGACAGCTGTCACACACTAAATGACTGTTTTTTTGCAAAGACTAGTTTTTGCATCGACATATTTTGAGAGCTATAATTTTTCCATACTTTGGCCGACAGAGTCATTTGACGGCTTGTTTTTTGCGGGACAAGTTGCCGTTTTTATTGGTGCCATTTACGGGCATGTAACATTTTTTGATTGCTTTCTATTGTGATTTTTTGGGGGAAGAATAAACAAAAACAAGCAATTCAGGAATTGTTTTTTTTGGGGGGGTTTTATGCTGTTCCGCGTGTGGTAAAATTGATAATGCAACGTTATTCTTCGGGTCAGTACATTTACAGCGGTACCACATTTATATTTTTTTTATGTTTTGACGCTTTTACACAATGAAAACTATTTTCTAGAAAAAATATTTTTTTTGTATCGCTTTATTCTGAGAGATATAACCTTTTCATCTTTCGGATGATGGAGCTGTGTGGCGGCTTGTTTTTTGCAGGACATTTTCAGCGGTACCATTTTTATTTACATTTGTCTTTTTGATTGCGTGTTGTTCCATTTTTTGTTTAGCGGTATGATGATAAAGCATTGTTTTTTGCTTCGTTTTTTTTTTTTTTTTTTTTACCGTGTACACTAAAGGGGTTAACTAGTGGAACAGTTTTATAGGTCAGGTCGTTCTAGTCGCGGTGATACCAAATATGTGTACTTTTATTTTATTTTATTTTTTTCATAATAAATAAATATTATGGGTTCAATATAATTTCATTTTTTGGGGATTATTTTTTTCATTTTTTTTTTTATATTTTTACATTATATTTTTTTATTTATTTTTTCAATTTTCTACTTTTTTTTTTACTCTTACACATTGTCCCACTATGGGACTTTCACTTTTTGCAGCCTGATCGGCTGCATGGCATAGAGAGCAGCAGCTCCCTAAGCCATGCAGCCTGTCAGCGCTGCACACAGGGAGATATTACTGTGGTCATGCACTGCGCATGACCAAAGTAACATCCTGCCACCTGGTGACCCAGATGTTGTCATGCCGGACATCGAGTCATCATGGCAACATCCGGAAGCCGCCACAGACATTGTTGGACGCCGGAGGAGAGGTGAGTACAGCGATCACTTCCCCTTGCCACCGCAATGCTGCGATCGACTTTGATCATAGCTTTGCAGGGGTTAATGTGCAGGAAGCGATGCGGGACCGCTCCCTGCATATTGCACGGGGTGTCAGCGGTAACAATCAGCTGACACCCGGCGGCGATTGCCCCACACTGCTTGTGTGCGGGCGCGATTGCAGCGCGCATAATAGTACGTAGCTGGTTCATAAGTCCCAGGGCACAGCTACGTACTATTACTGACAAGGTCATAAAGGGGTTAATGCCAAGTTATATAAGGCACAATTTTTGAGAAGACGGACACTTTGGCCCATGTGAGAAGACTAATACAACCCCTGGCAAAAATTATGGAATCACCGGGCTCGGAGGATGTTCATTCAGTTGTTTAATGTTGTTGAAAAAAAGCAGATCACAGACATGGCACAAAACTAAAGTCATTTCAAATGGCAACTTTATGGCTTTAAGAAACTCTAAAAGAAATCAAGATGAAAAATGTGGTGCTCAGTAAGGGTAATTTTTTTCAGACCAAGCAGAGGGAAAAAATTATGGAATCACTCAATTCTGAGGAAAAAATTATGGAATCATGAAAAACAAACACACAAAAGAACACTCCAATACATCACTAGTATTTTGTTGCACCACCTCTGGCTTTAATAACAGCTTGTAGTCTCTGAGGCATGGACTTAATGAGTGACAAACAGTACTCTTCATCATTCTGGCTCTAACTTTCTCTGATTGCTTTTGCCAGATCAGCTTTGCAAGTTGGAGCCTTGTCATGGACAATTTTCTTCAACTTCCACCAAAGATTTTCAATTGGATTGAGATCCGGACTATTTCCAGGCCATAACATTGATTTTATGTGTCTTCTTTAAGAAATGTTTTCACAGTTTTTGCTTTATGGCAGGATGCATTATCATCTTGAAAAATTATGCCATCATCCAGAACATCCTTTCAATTGATGGGATAAGAAAGCTGTCCAAAATATCAATGTAAACTTGGTCATTTATTGAAGATGTAATGACAGCCATCTCCCCAGTGCATTTACCTGACATGCAGCCCCATATCATCAATGACTGTGGAGATTTGCATGCTCTCTTCATGCAGTCATCTTTCTAAATCTCATTGGTACAGCACCAAACAAAAGTTCCAGCATCATCACCTTGCCCAATGCAGATCCGCGATTCATCACTGAATATGTCTTTCATCCAGTCATCCACAGTCCACGATTGCTTTTCCTTAGCCCATTGTAACCTTGTTTTTTTCTGTTTAGGTGTAAATGATGGCTTATGTTTAGCTTTTCTGTATGTAAATCCCATTTCCTTTAGGTGGTTTCTTATAGTTCGGTCATAGACATTGACTCCAGCTTCCTCCCATTCATTCCTCATTTGTTTTGTTGTGCATTTCCTGGTTTGGAGACATATTGCTTTAAGTTTCCGGTGGTGACGCTTTGATGTCTTCCTTGGTCTACCAGTATGTTTGCCTTTAACAACCTTCCCATGTTGTTTGTATTTGGTCCATATTTTAGACATAGATGACTGTGAACAACCAACATCTTTTGCAACATTGCGTGATGATTTACCTTCTTTTAAGAGTTTGATAATCCTCTCCTTTGTTTCATTTGACATCTCTCGTGTTGAAGCCATGATTCAACAGCTCTCCAAGGTGTGATCACTCCTTTTTAGATGCAGACTAACGAGCAGATCTAATTTGATGCAGCTGTTAGTCTTGGAAATGAAAATTTACAGGGTGATTCCATAATTTTTTCCTCAGAATTGAGTGATTCCATAATTTTTTCCCTCTGCTTGGTCTGAAAAAAATTACCCTTACTGAGTACCACATTTTTAATCTTGATTTCTTTTAGTTTTTCTTAAAGCCCTAAAGCTGCCATTTGAAATGACTTTAGTTTTGTGCCATGTCTTTGATCTTATTTTTTTCAACAACATTAAACAACTGAATGAACATCCTCCAAGCCCGGTGACTCCACAATTTTTGCCAGGGGTTGTACTATTAAAGATCTGTGACAGTAGAGGGGCCTGTTGGAGATTTGGAATCGGTGCCCACAAGCTTTTAGTTTCACCAATCTTTTTCAAGTGACTCTCCTAGTTTTACTCCCTCTAGGAGATATGATGCCTGCAGATTATTAGTATTCAGATGCATAATTTTACATTTATCCACAATGAGTGGGTGCTCAGGAACCTAGTCAGCCAGTAATTTAGGATAGGACTACACAGCAACTTTATCCATGACAGACATTACATGGCCAAAGAATCCACTAGCGGCATAATGTAATGCAAGTAACTACATGTAAGTCGCAAACACTGAAATAAAAAAATCTATCTAAAAACTGCATTACTTATCATTGCACAAAAAATCGTCATGTAGAACCGCTATAGCCATTTAGTAAATTAATCTTTATGAGCAAGCATGGGATAGTATATTGGGCTTATTACTTCTGTACAGCTCCCAGTTAGAAGTGGTTTGAATTGTATTATGGTGAAAAGTATCATACTATGTTCACACATTGCGTTTTTACAGCATTTTGTTGATTCATTTTTTATGCAAATTAAAAGCTGCCTTTTACAGTATCAACAAAAGCTATGAGATTTCAGAAATCTCATGCACATAATTGTTTTTTTTTCTGACTAAAGTGCTTTTTTGAGTACTGCAGCATGTCAAATATTTTAGCGTTTTTTGCAGCGGATTTTCACCATTAAAAAGCAATGAGAAAGTGCAAAAATGCTGCAAAAATGCAAGCATGCATTTTTGCTGCTTTTTTGGTGAATGAAACTATCTCTATTAAACATGTACTGTACACAAATGACATGTTATCTGCAGCAAAAAAGCAGCAAAAAAGCAGCAAAAACATACCAAAAAAGTAGCAAAAAATTCACCAAAAAATCAGCAAAAGTGTAGCAAAACTTGCTTTTTATATGCAGCTTTTTTACTGCCAAGACTGCAAGTTTTGACTGCCGAAAGAAATGGAGCAAAAAAGAACATAACCTTACAATTATTTGTATGTTTTTACATCTATACTGTATATACAAACAGAAAATCATCTATGTATTGAATCCGTGCAGCAATCTCTTTGCTGGTGTGCCTGAATATTTTACAGATTTGATCCAATTTGCAAGGTTTGTATTGAAGCCAATTTACAGTACTTGTACTCCATAATGCATGTACAATCAATTGTATTTTATGCTAGCTTTCTAATAAGTAACCCATAAATGCTTTCTAACCACGACCACAATTTCTTCTTGTCCGATATTGATCACAGGCCCACTTACAGAGATGTTTTTAGACCACAATGCAAATATAAAATGTTGTTGGAGATACTTTCATGTAGTCAACAATGTTCTGAACCCGTAAAAGCTTTTTTCTCTCCATTAATGATTCAACAATCCAAACCCAACCACCAAACCATATAATGGGCAGAGCGGCTGCTATCGTTGCTCTAAGCCTTGCTCCCTCCATTTGTTTCAGACAGTAGTTTGCCACAGTTTAACCAACATCATTTAAACAAGATTATAATTGATTTCTTTTTACTTAAGGCAGGAAATGGCATTTTCTACAACCCATCTTGTATACACAAGGGGAAATGGCTGAAGAAACAGCCGGGCTTAGCAGCTGTTTTTATCATACGAGGAAGGAGACAGTTTGAGCTTCTTAGCATTGAAATCTATTGAGGATTAGACAAAAACTCACAATAACAGTTGTTCTATTCTCAGGGGCAATTTAGATATTTATTTAGACAGAATGCAAATAGCTGATTCATTGAAGCCATATTTATGAGATTAAACAGCAAAAAAAAGTATCCATGCCATATCTATGCAATTAATGCAAGTACCACGTGGAGTAATCAGCTTTAGACGACAACGAGAGATTCACTATTACTGGGAGGATTCAATCTCGATGTATTAAAATTATAATTTTTTTATTTTGCAATAAAGAAAATGCCTTTTCTATATTTGATGCCTAAATATCTTGACGTGATTGTCTATTTTATTATTGTTTTTTTTATCCTTTGGTTTTAAGTGCACAAAAATAACAAATACAGCTGTACTTTTCAACAAAGGTGACATCATGTCAATATAATGGACAGTTATAGCCAATCACTGAGCTGAGCAGTCTGGCGGAGTCCAGCGATTGGCTGCAGTAGTCAAGTGATGTATTGTTGACGTGACATCAGCAATCATGACTTCAGCCACATCAACGGAGGCAGCGGCTTAGGGCTAGCACAGGAGCGGCAGTGGATAGGTGGATAGGTGCAGCTGTGTTTGTTATTTTTAAGCTCATGAAACCAATGGATAAAAAATAAAATAAAACAGACAACCCCTTTAATATTTTTGGATATATTAAACTGAAGTATCAATTCCTATTATAAATATGCTTTATTTGTCAAAAAACTCTCCAATTCTTTGGTAGCAAAACCAATGTTGTAGCTATGAGGAGGGGTGGATAGATGTTCAGTTGTTCTTGGTCTTTTTAGGATTGGGCATGGATGTAGTTCATGAAAGATAAGATCTACACAAACTAACAAAATCCTATGTTCACATACAGATATGTCCAACATCCTCTTCCCACTAATTTCATTAAGAAATCCGATTATTTACAATAAAAATGCAGTCCATTATCACAACATGCATGTAAAACCCTCTTCATGTACATCATGATCACAAGGTGGCTACATATAACCACATATATCAGAAATAACACCCTACAGAGTTTCACAAAAACATGTTATTTTTGCAAATCAGGTTATTTCGCACCACTCATCTCTAGACAAGTTCAGCCAAGAGGAAAAGAAAGGAAGAACATACAGTATATGTATATAGCAACACATAAAGACATGGGTAGTGGGTCTACTTACAGAAACCATATGCTAAGCCTGTGGGCAAAACTACATCTAGTCCAAATGTAGAGAAAACGGAATGACACTGCTTTGGATCAGGCCAGAAGAAGCACAAAGTAGCATGGAACGGCCATTATATGTATGCTGTCTGCATCTCCACCATGTGTACTGCACTTTATGAAGAAAACAAAGCTACTATTTATCCAGTCTGTGTCCCATTTCCTCTACATTTGGTCTATATTTTAATTTTTGACTGTAGGTATTTGATCATATTGTCAAGATTTTACTTCCTAAATCAGTGTACTGTCACAAAAAGTGAAGTCATATTGTAGTGTCGACCTGCTTTCTCTTACTTAAAGCACCACTCCAGTGTTTATTGTAGCACTGGAGCGGTATCACTAATAGAGATGAGCGGTGTTCGACAAGAACTGTTCGCCAATCTCAAATTCGAGCTGTTTTGGGCGGTGTTCGAGTTGTTCGACGAACCCGAAAGATTTGCAAAAAATTCGGCTGTTCGAGGTTATGTTCGATAACTGTTCGTCACCAAAAGCGCGTCCTGCATGTCTGGCGCTATTTTGAGCACCAATCATGCAGGGATTACCAGCCACTCACTGTAATGCCACAGCCATGGTGGTTGTGGCATTACAGTGATTGCCCAAATCGATGGGAACAGTGCCCACAGTGAAACATGAAAAGCCGGCAATTCAGCAGCGGCATACACCGGTACCCGACAATTTAGAACAGAAAGAATAGAGAATCACACATAGATTAGATAGATAGAAACATGTCAGTCACATATATATGAAGTACAGTGACAGTGTTGCTTACTGTATTTGTCATTTAGTGCAAAGGATTTATTAAAAAAAATAATAGTGTTTTCATGCACTGTCTCTTTAAAAAAGTCGGCCGGCAATTCAGCATCTGTACCCGACAATTGAGAATAGAAGGAATAGAGCTTCACACATAGATTAGATAGATAGAAACATGTCAGTCACATATATATGAAGTACAGTGACAGTGTTGACTACTGTACTTGTCATTTAGTGTTAAAATAAAGGATTTATTTAAAAAAAAACTGGCGTGGGGTTCCCCTTAATTTTAGTCTCTAGCGGAGGTTAAGCAGACGGCTGGGGTAGATGTTTGAAGCCTGGGAAGGGGTAATACCCACGGAGCTTCCCGGGCTACTAATATCAGCACCCAGCTAAATACCTAGCCTTTACTAGCTATTAAAATGGGGGACCCCCCCAAAAAATGACGTGGGGTCCCCCCTTTTTTAATAGCTAGCAAAGGCTAGGCAGACAGCTGGGGACTGATATTAATAGCCCAGGAAGGGTACCATGAATATTGGCCCCCTCCCAGGCTAGAAACACCAGCCGTCAGACGCCCCAGAAATGGCGCACTTAGCCTCGCTCTTCCCACTGCCCTGTAGCGGTGGCAGTGGGGTAATAGGGCTGGGGTTGATGTCAGCTTATAATGCCAGCTGACATCAAGCCCAGGTTAGTAATGGAGAGGCGTCTATAAGACACCACCATTACTAACCCCATAGTCAAAGTTAAAAGAAAACACAAACACCCAGAATAAAGTCCTTTAATTGAAATAAACACACAATTCTTTATTGTTCTAAATTAAACCATACTTACCGTCACGCCCATTCCAGCTGAAGCCAATGATCTCCTGCAATAAAAGAAAAGTAATAAAGCAACATCATCCTTACCTTTCCATGGTTCCCAGGACAGCTCCAGCTCTGCTACATCGAGATGACAGGCTGGACCACAGCAGAATGCAGCCATCCAGCCTGTCATCCCGTGTACACTGAGAAGCGCAGGCATGCTTGTGCTCCTCAGTGTCAGGCTGTGACGGCATAAAGATGAGCCGAGGTCATGTCCAATGAACTCGGCTCACCTCATGCACGTCACTGACAGCGTGGGAAAATTCTCCTGCACTCAGCGCTTCAGCGTGAGAATTCTCCCACGCTGTCAGTGACGTACATGAGGTGAACTGAGTTCATTGGACATGAGCTCACCTCATGCACGTCACTGACAGCGTGGGAAAATTCTCACGCTGAAACGCTGAGTGCAGGAGAATTTTCCCACGCTGTCAGTGACGTGCAAGAGGTGAGCTCTTCATGTCCAATGAGCTCAGCTCACCTCATGCACGTCACTGACAGCGTGGGAAAATTCTCCTGCACTCAGCGCTTCAGCGTGAGAATTTTCCCACGCTGTCAGTGACGTGCATGAGGTGAGCTCATGTCCAATGAACTCAGCTCACCTCATGTACGTCACTGACAACGTGGGAGAATTCTCACGCTGAAGCGCTGAGTGCAGGAGAATTTTCCCACGCTGTCAGTGACGTGCATGAGGTGAGCCGAGTTCATTGGACATGACCTCGGCTCATCTGGATGCCGTCACAGCGAGACACTGAGGAGCGCAAGCATCCCTGCGCTTCTCAGTCTGTGCGGCATGGCAAGCTGGATGGCAACGTTCTGCTGCGGTCCAGCCTGTCATCTCGATGTAGCAGAGCTGAAGCTGTCGTGGGAACCATGGAAAGGTAAGAATGATGTTGCTTTATTATTTTTCTTTTATTGCAGGAGATCGTTGGCTTCAGCTGGAATGGGCGTGACGGTAAGTATAGTTTAATTTAGAACAATAAAGAATTGTGTGTTTTTTTCAATTAAAGGACTTTATTCTGGGTGTTGTGTTTTTTTTAAATACTTTACTTGAAATTCATGGTGGTCATGTCTAATATTGGCGTGACCCCATGAATTTCGGGCTTAGGGCCAGCTGATAATGCCAAGCTGGCCCTAACCCCTTTATTACCCAGTGAGCCACCGCACCAGGGCCCTGGATGAGTTGGGTACAGCGCCAGAAGATGGCGCTTCTATGGCCCGATTCTAATGCATCGGGTATTCTAGAATATGTATGCGGCAGACCCGGCGCAATCAGCAGAGCGGTGTTTAAATTTGGCGCCAAAATCGCTGACTGGTCGCGGCCAGAAACCGCGACCAATCAGCAAAGCGGTGTTGAAATTTGGCGACTATATCGCTGATTGGTCACGGACGGCGGTCGCGACTAATCAGCAGAGCGGGGTTTAAATTTTGCGCCAATAATGCTGATTGGTCGCGACCAGTGAACGTGACCAATCCGCAGAGCGGGGTTTAAATTTTGCACCAATAATGCTGATTGGTTGCGGTCGCGACCAATCAGCAAAGCGGTGTTTAAATTTGGCGCCAATAATGGTGATTGGTCACGACCGCGACCATTCAGCAGAGCGGTGTTTAAATTTGGCGGCAATAATGTTGATTAGTCGCGGCCGGCGGTCGCGACCAATCAGCAGAGCGGGGTTTAAATTTGGCGCCAATAGTGCAGATTGGTCGCAATCGCCGGCCGCGACCAATCAGCAGAGCGGTGTTTAAATTTGGCACCAAAATCGCTAATTGGTCGCGGCCGGCAACCGCGACCAATCAGCCGAGCAGGGTTTAAATTTGGCGCCAATACTGCTGATTGGTCGCGGACGGCGACCGCGACAAATCAGCAGAGCGGTGTTTCAATTTTGCGGCAATATTGTTGATTGATCTCGGCCAGCGACCGCGATCAATCAGCAGAGCGGTGTTTAAATTTGGCGCCAATAATGCTGATTAGTCGCGGCCAGCATCCGCGACCAATTAGCAGAGCAGGGTTTAAATTTGGCACCAATCTCACTGATTGGTCGTGGCTGGAGTCCGCGACCAATCAGCAGAGCGTTGTTTAAATTTGGCACCAAGCTCGCTGATGGGTCGCGGCCGCTATTTAAATGTGGCGCCCAAATCGGTGATTGGTCGCGGGCAGCGTCCGCGACCAATCAGCAGAGCGGTGGTTAACTTTAGCGCCAAGATCACTGATTGGTCGCGTGTAGTGTTGAGCATTCCGATACTGAAATATCGGGTATCGGCCGATATTCACTGTATCGGAATTCCGATACTTAATTCCGATACTTTTATAATATCGAATACCGGAATCGGAAGTTCCCATAATGCCTGCGCTCTGCAGTGTCTCTGAAGGATGACAAGCTGGATGGCAGCGCTCAGCTGCGATCCAGCTTGTCATCAGAATGCCATCCCAGCGTGGGAGAATTCTCCTGATTGTTTAAAAGCCGGCGCGCGGTAAAAAGCCGCCGGCTTTTAAACAATCACGCAGCCCCATACTGCTTCCCCGCAGCCTCCCACCCCGATCCTCCGCTCCCCTCGCCACCTCCCATCCCGATCGTAAATTAGGACCGGGCGGGGAGCGCAGCACCAAGGAGCGAAGGACCCGGGCGGGGAAGCCGGCAGTGAAAAGACTTCACCGCCGGCTTTCCCGTTCTGTGCTGCGCTTTCCCGCCGGTTATTTCAAATGAACAGCTGAGGTATCAGGTGATGCCGATCAGCTGTTCATTTGAAGTAGCCGCGGTGCCCTCAGAGGGTTCATGTGAGTTCATGCTTGACTGCATGAACTCACATCAACTTTCCCACGGCCGCACAGGTCAGCCTCACCTCCCGGACCCGTCATGATTAGTGTGTGCGGGGTGTGTGTGTGTGCGGGGTGTGTGTGCGGGGTGTGTGTGCGGGTGTGTGTGCGGGGTGTGTGTGTGCGGGTGTGTGTGCGGGCAGACATAGGCCGATGTGACACTACTACTCCCATCGGCCTATGTCTGTCCCCCGTCCACTCCTGCCAGCAGGATCAGCTCGATGGGAGCAGTAGTTCCCATCAGCCTGATCCTGCTATTTAAATTGCCCTACTGTGTCCCCAATAAATGTTAAATACATGTCATTGGTGGCCAGTGGTTACCTAAAAGAAATTAGTTCATACATTACCTGTCCCCGCCGATCGCCACCTAAAATAAAGTAAAAAATAAAAAACTACACCTATACTCACCAAGACACCTAATTCCCCGAAGCCATCGATCTCCTGTAATAAAATATAAAATAATAAACCACAACCTTATCCTTACCCCTCCGTAGTAGTCCACGAGTGTCCCACGAAGATCTCCAGTTCAGAGCAGCCACATAGAATGTGACCGCTCTGAACCGCTGCCGCCGCTAGAATGACGGGGCCGTAAGGGTTCACCGGAGTTCAGGCAGCGCTGCTCCGGTTAGCTCCTTTACGGCACTGCTGTATCGTGAGAAATTCCCACGGTACAGCACTGCCGTAAAGGAGGTCTCCGGAGCTGCGCTGCCTGAATGCACTCCGGTGACCTCAGTCAGTGGCTCCCGCTGCCGGGAGCGGACGTGTTCCCGGCAGCGTGAGCTTACAGCAGCCATGCACAGCTGTCACCATCTCCAGATGTGACAGCTGTGCATGGGAGATCAGCGCAGGAACGTGGACAGGTAACTATTTTTTTTTTAGTAAACTAAGAATTAAATAAAATGGTGTTTTATTTCAAATAAATTATTTTTTTCTGGGTGTAGTGTGTTTTTTCTTTTTAACACTTTGTAGGTTAGTAATGGGGGTGTCATATAGACGGCCATCATTACTAACCTGGGCTTCATGGCAGCTGGCGCTGACATGAACCCCACCACTCTTACCCCCTGCCACCGCACCAGGGCAGCGTGGAAGAGCGAGGCTAAGTGCCAGAATTGGCGCATCCTATGGATGCGCCATTTCTGGGGCGGCTGACGGCTGGTGTTTCTAGCCTGGGAGGGGGCCAATATTCATGGCACCCTTCCTGAGCTATTAATATCAGCCCCCAGCTGTCTGCCTAGCCTTTGCTAGCTATTAAAATAGAGGGGACCCCACGTCATTTTTTTTTGGGGGGTCCCCCATTTTAATAGCTAGTAAAGGCTAGGTATTCAGCTGGGGGCTGATATTAGTAGCCTGGGAAGCTCCGTGGGTTTTACCCCCTTCCCAGGCTTCAAACATCTGCCCCAGCCGTCTGCTTAACCTCCGCTAGAGACTAAAATTATGGGGGATCCCACGCCATTTTTTTTTTAAATAAATCCTTTATTTTAACACTAAATGACATTTGAGGACTTAATAAAGATGCAGTCCCTAAATTATTATTTATTTTTTAATAAATTTTTCCCAAAACTTTTGACGTGGGCTTCGCCATATTTTTGTATGCCAGCCAGGTACAGCATCCAGCTTCTATGAACGCGCCATTTTCCGGGGCGGCCGCGGACTGCAATTTTCAGCGGGGGGGGGGAGGGCAAAAAGCTTGGGCCTCCCTGCGCTGCAGATTCCATCCCCCAGCTGCCTAGTTGTACCTGGCTGGACACAAAAATAGGGAGAAGCTCCACGTTTTTTTTTTTTTAATTATTTCATGAAATTCATGGAATAATTAAGAAAAAAAGGGCTTCCCTATATTGTTGTGTCCGGCTAGGTACAAATAGGCAGCTGGTGGTTGGGGGCAGCCCGTTCCTGCCTGCTGTACCTGGCTGGACACAAATATAGTGTGAAGCCCCACGTCAATTTTTTTTTAATTATTTCAGGAAATTCATGAAATAATTAAAAAAAAATTATGTGGGGCTTCGCCCTATAATTGTGTCCAGCCAGGTACAGCAGGCAGGAACGGGCTGCCCCCAACCACCAGCTGCCTATTTGTACCTAGCCGGACACAACAATATAGGGAAGCCCTTTTTTTCTTAATTATTCCATGAATTTCATGAAATAATTAAAAAAAAAATGTGTGGCGCTTCGCCCTATTTTTGTGTCCAGCCAGGTACAACTAGGCAGCTGGGGGCTGGAATCTGCAGCGCAGGGAGACCCAAGCTTTCTGGGTCCCACCCGCTGCAAATTGCAGTCCGCAGCCGCCCCGGAAAATGGCGCGTTCATAGAAGCGCCATCTTCTGGCGCTGTACCCAACTCATCCAGGGCCCTGGTGCGGTGGCTCACTGGGTAATAAAGGGGTTAAGGCCAGCTTGGCATTATCAGCTGGCCCTAAGCCCGAAATTCATGGGGTCACGCCAATATTAGACATGACCGCCATGAATTTCTAGTAAAGTATTTAAAAAAAACACAAACACCCAGAAAAAAGTCCTTTAATTGAAATAAAGACACAATTCTTTATTGTTCTAAATTAAACCATACTTACCGCCACACCCATTCCAGCTGAAGCCAACGATCTCCTGCAATAAAAGTAAAATAATAAAGCAACCTCATCCTTACCTTTCCATGGTTCCCAGGACAGCTTCAGCTCTGCTACATCGAGATGACAGGCTGGACCGCAGCAGAACGCTGCCATCCAGCCTGTCATCCCGCGGACACTGAGAAGCGCAGGCATGCTTGCGCTCCTCAGTGTCTTTCTGTGACGTCATCCAGATGAGCCGAGGTCATGTCCAATGAACTCAGCTCACCTCATGCACGTCACTGACAGCGTGGGAAAATTCTCCTGCACTCAGCGCTTCAGCGTGAGAATTCTCCCACGCTGTCAGTGACGTGCATGAGGTGCGCCGAGTTCATGGGACATGACCTCACCTCATGCACGTCACTGACAGCGTGGGAAAATTCTCACGCTGAAGCGCTGAGTGCAGGAGAATTCTCCCACGCTGTCAGTGACGTACATGAGGTGAGCCGAGTTCATTGTCGGCTCATCTGGATGCCGTCACAGCCAGACACTGAGGAGTGGAAGTATGCCTGCGCTTCTCAGTGTCTGCGGGATGACAGGCTGGATGGCAGCGTTCTGCTGCGGTCCAGCCTGTCATCTCGATGTAGCAGAGCTGGAGCCGTCGTGGGAGCCATGGAAAGGTAAGGATGAGGTTGCTTTATTATTTTTCTTTTATTGCAGGAGATCGTTGGCTTCAGCTGGAATGGGCGTGATGGTAAGTATGGTTTAATTTAGAACAATAAAGAATTGTGTGTTTATTTCAATTAAAGGACTTTTTTCTGGGTGTTTGTGTTTTTTTTAAATACTTTACTAGAAATTCATGGTGGTCATGTCTAATATTGGCGTGACCCCATGAATTTCGGGCTTAGGGCCAGCTGATAATGCCAAGCTGGCCTTAACCCCTTTATTACCCAGTGAGCCACCACATCAGGGCCCTGGATGAGTTGGGTACAGCGCCAGAAGATGGCGCTTCTATGAACGCGCCATTTTCCGGGGCGGCTGCGGACTGCAATTTGCAGCGGGTGGGGCCCAGAAAGCTTGGGCCTCCCTGCGCTGCAGATTCCAGCCCCCAGCTGCCTAGTTGTACCTGGCTGGACACAAAAATAGGGCGAAGCTCCACGTTTTTTTTTTTTTAAATTCATGAAATTCATGGAATAATTCAGAAAAAAGGGCTTCCCTATATTGTTGTGTCCGGCTAGGTACAAATAGGCTGCTGGTGGTTGGGGGCAGCCCGTTCCTGCCTGCTGTACCTGACTGGACACAAATATAGGGCGAAGCCCCACATCAATTTTTTTAAATTATTTCATGAATTTCCTGAAATGATTTAAAAAAAATTGACGTGGGGCTTCGCACTATATTTGTGTCCAGCCAGGTACAGCAGGCAGGAACGGGCTGCCCCCAACCACCAGCTGCCTATTTGTACCTGGTTGGACACAACAATATAGGGAAGCCCTTTTTTTCTTAATTATTTCATGAATTTCATGAAATAATTAAAAAAAAAAAATACGTGAAGCTTCTCCCTATTTTTGTGTCCAGCCAGGTACAACTAGGCAGCTGGGGGATGGAATCTGCAGCGCAGGGAGGCCCAAGCTTTCTGCCCCCCCCCTCCCCCCGCTGAAAATTGCAGTGCGCAGCCACCCCGGAAAATGGCGCGTTCATAGAAGCTGGATGCTGTACCTGGCTGGCATACAAAAATATGGCGAAGCCCACGTCAAAAGTTTTGGGAAAAATTAATTAAAAAATAAATAATAATTTAGGGACTGCATCTTTATTAACTCCTCAAATGTCATTTAGTGTTAAAATAAAGGACTTATTTTAAAAAAAATTGACGTGGGGCTTCGCCCTATATTTGTGTCCAGCCAGGTACAGCAGGCAGGAACAGGCTGCCCCCAACCACCAGCTGCCTATTTGTACCTGGCCGGACACAACAATATAGGGAAGCCCTTTTTTAAAAAAATTATTTCATGAAATAATTAAAAAAAAATTGACGTGGGGCTTCGCACTATATTTGTGTCCAGCCAGGTACAGCAGGCAGGAATGGGCTGCCCCCAACCACCAGCTGCCTATTTGTACCTGGTTGGACACAACAATATAGGGAAGCCCTTTTTTTCTTAATTATTCCATGAATTTCATGAAATAATTTTAAAAAAAAATGCGTGGGGCTTCGCCCTATTTTTGTGCCCAGCCAGATACAACTAGGCAGCTGGGGGCTGGAATCCGCAGCGCAGGGAGACCCAAGCTTTCTGGGCCACCCCCGCTGCAAATTGCAGTCCGCAGCCGCCCCAGAAAATGGCGCGTTCATAGAAGCGCCATCTTCTGGCGCTGTACCCAACTCATCCAGGGCCCTGGTGCGGTGGCTCACTGGGTAATAAAGGGGTTAAGGCCAGCTTGGCATTATCAGCTGGCCCTAAGCCCAAAATTCATGGGGTCACGCCAATATTAGACATGACCACCATGAATTTCTAGTAAAGTATTTAAAAAAACACAACACCCAGAAAAAAGTCCTTTAATTGAAATAAACACACAATTCTTTATTGTTCTAAATTAAACCATACTTACCACCACGCCCATTCCAGCTGAAGCCAACGATCTCCTGCAATAAAAGTAAAATAATAAAGCAACCTCATCCTTACCTTTCCATGGCTCCCACGACAGCTTCAGCTCTGCTACATCGAGATGACAGGCTGGACCGCAGCAGAACGCTGCCATCCATCCTGTCATCCCGCAGACACTGAGAAGCGCAGGCATACTTCCACTCCTCAGTGTCTGGCTGTGACGGCATCCAGATGAGCCGAGGTCATGTCCAATGAACTCCGCTCACTTCATGTACGTCACTGACAGCGTGGGAAAATTCTCCTGCACTCAGCACTTCAGCGTGAGAATTTTCCCACGCTGTCAGTGACGTGCATGAGGTGAGCTGAGTTCATTGGACATGACCTCACCTCATGTATGTCACTGACAGCGTGGGAGAATTCTCACGCTGAAGCGCTGAGTGCAGGAGAATTTTCCCACGCTGTCAGTGACGTGCATGAGGTGAGCTGAGTTCATTGGACATGAACTCGGCTCATCTGGATGACGTCACAGAGAGACACTGAGGAGCGCAAGCATGCCTGCGCTTCTCAGTGTCTGCGGGATGACAGGCTGGATGGCAGCTTTCTGCTGCGGTCCAGCCTGTCATCTCGATGTAGCAGAGCTGAAGCTGTCCTGGGAACCATCGAAAGGTAAGGATGAGGTTGCTTTATTATTTTTCTTTTATTGCAGGAGATCGTTGGCTTCAGCTGGAATGGGCGTGATGGTAAGTATGGTTTAATTTAGAACAATAAAGAATTGTGTCTTTATTTCAATTAAAGGACTTTACTCTGGGTGTTTGTGTTTTCTTTTAACTTTGACTATGGGGTTAGTAATGGGGGTGTCTTATAGACGCCTCTCCATTACTAACCTGGGCTTGATGTCAGCTGGCATTATAAGCTGACATCAACCCCAACCCTATTACCCCCTGCCACCGCACCAGGGCAGCGTGGAAGAGCGAGGCTAAGTGCCAGAATTGGCGCATCCTATGGATGCGCCATTTCTGGGGCGGCTGACGGCTGGTGTTTCTAGCCTGGGAGGGGGCCAATATTCATGGCACCCTTCCTGGGCTATTAATATCAGCCCCCAGCTGTCTGCCTAGCCTGTGCTAGCTATTAAATTAGGGGGGACCCCACGTCATTTTTTTGGGGGGGTCCCCCATTTTAATAGCTAGTAAAGGCTAGGTATTCAGCTGGGGGCTGATATTAGTAGCCTGGGAAGCTCCGTGGGTATTACCCCCTTCCCAGGCTTCAAACATTTGCCCCAGCTGTCTGCTTAACCTCCGCTAGAGCCTAAAATTAAGGGGAACCCCACGCCAATTTTTTTTTAAATAAATCCTTTATTTTAACACTAAATGACAAGTACAGTAATCAACACTGTCACTGTACTTCATATATATGTGACTGACATGTTTCTATCTATCTAATCTATGTGTGATTCTCTATTCCTTCTATTCTAAATTGTCGGGTACAGATGCTGAATTGCCGGCCGGCTTTCTTAAAGAGACGGTGCATGAAAACACTATTATTTTTTTAAATAAATCCTTTACACTAAATGACAAGTTCTGTAAGCAACACTGTCACTGTACTTCTTATATATGTGACTGACATGTTTCTATCTATCTAATCTATGTGTGAAGCTCTATTCTGTCTGTTATAAATTGTCGGGTACAGATGCTGAATTGCCGGCCGGCTTTTTTAAAGAGACGGTGCACGAAAACACTAATATTTTTTTTAATAAATCCTTTACACTAAATGACAAGTACAGTAAGCAACACTGTCACTGTACTTCATATATATGTGACTGACATGTTTCTATCTATCTAATCTATGTGTGAAGCTCTATTCTTTCTGTTGTAAATTGTCGGGTACCGGTGAATGCCGCTGATGAATTGCCGGCTTTTCATGTCATTCTACATTATTCTTAGTTGTTTTACTTCATGTAGAATTAACCTACAAGGAAAGAAAGGGTTTATTTTCATTCCGATATTTGTGTCCCATTGACTTGCATTGGTTTCCGGTATCGGAATCGGCGATATCCGATACTTTTTGGGTATCGGCCCGATCCAATCCGATACGATATTTCCTGATATCGGAAGGTATCGCTCAACACTAGTCGCGTGCGGAGAGCGCGACAAATCAGCGAATCGTATTGGTGAGGACCGGGGAGCACCGCTGCCTGGTCGGATACTTCCGCTGTGAAAAGCCGGGAGATGAGCGACTGCTCGCAGCAGAAGTATCCCGACCCGCAGCGCCGCTCCCCGGTACTCCCTTGACACCCTAGCCGCTGATGTCCCCACAGTATCCGCATGGTGTTACAAAGATCCGGACATTTGTGTTAAAAATCGCTGATTGGTCGCTGGCGCTGCCCGCGACCAATCACCGATTTGTGCGCCAAATTTAAATATCGGCCGCGACCAATCACCGATCTTGGCTCCACATTTAAACACCGCTGTGTTGATTGGTCGCCGACTTTGGACGCGACCAATCACCGATTTTGGCGCCACATTTAAATAGCGTCCGCGACCAATCAGTACAGCGGTGTTTAAATGTGGAGCCAAGATGGGTGATTGGTCGCGGCCGATATTTAAATTTGGCGCCCAAATCGGTGATTGGTCGCGGGCAGCGCCATCGGACAATCAGCGATTTTTAACACAAATGTCCGGACCTTTGTAACACCATGGTGATTGACCCGCGACCAATCACTGATCTTGCCGCCAAAGTTAAACACTACTGTGCTACTCATGCACGTCACTAACAGCGTGGGAAAATTCTCACGCTGAAGCGCTGAGTGCAGGAGAATTTTCCCACGCTGTCAGTGACATGCATGAGGTGAGCCGAGTTCATTGGACATGAACTCGGCTCATCTGGATGCCGTCACAGAGAGACACTGAGGAGCACAAGCAAGCCTGCGCTTCTCAGTGTCTGCGGGATGACAGGCTGGAGGGCAGCGTTCTGCTGCGGTCGAGCCTGTCATCTCGATGTAGCAGAGCTGAAGCTGTCGTGGGAACCATGGAAAGGTAAGGATGAGGTTGCTTTATTATTTTACTTTTATTGCAGGAGATCATTGGCTTCAGCTGGAATGGGCGTGACGGTAAGTATGGTTTAATTTAGAACAATAAAGAATTGTGTCTTTATTTCAATTAAAGGACTTTATTCTGGGTGTTTGTGTTTTCTTTTAACTTTGACTATGGGGTTAGTAATGGAGATGTCTTATAGACGCCTCTCCATTACTAACCTGGGCTTGATGTCAGCTGGCATTATAAGCTGACATCAACCCCAGCCCTAGTACCCCACTGCCACCGCTACAGGGCAGTGGGAAGAGCGAGGCTAAGTGCCAGAATTGGCGCATCTTATGGACGCGCCATTTCTGGGGCGTCTGAGGGCTGGTGTT
The DNA here is from genome assembly GCF_046119375.1 of Phyllobates terribilis. Taxonomy (NCBI): domain Eukaryota; kingdom Metazoa; phylum Chordata; class Amphibia; order Anura; family Dendrobatidae; genus Phyllobates; species Phyllobates terribilis. The sequence continues at coordinate 447,865,247 of NW_027362771.1, read as the reverse complement.
TCTAGCCTGGGAGGGGGGCAATATTCATGGCACCCTTCCTGGGCTATTAATATCAGCCCCCAGCTGTCTGCCTAGCCTTTGCTAGCTAATAAAATAGGGGTGACCCCACGTCATTTTTTTGGGGGGGGTCCCCCATTTTAATAGCTAGTAAAGGCTAGGTATTCAGCTGGGGGCTGATATTAGTAGCCTGGGAAGCTCCGTGGGTATTACCCTCTTCCCAGGCTTCAAACATCTGCCCCAGCCGTCTGCTTAACCTCCGCTAGAGACTAAAATTACGGGGAACCCCACGCCAATTTTTTTTTTTATAAATCCTTTATTTTAACACTAAATGACAAGTACAGTAACCAACACTGTCACTGTACTTCATATATATGTGACTGACATGTTTCTATCTATTTAATCTATGTGTGATGCTCTATTCTTTGTGTTCTAAATTGTCGGGTACAGATGCTGAATTGCCAGCCGGCTTTTTTAAAGAGACAGTGCATGAAAACACTATTATTTTTTTAAATAAATCCTTTACACTAAATGACAAGTACAGTAACCAACACTGTCACTGTACTTATTATATATGTGACTGACATGTTTATATCTATCTATCTATGTGTGAAGCTCTATTCTTTCTGTTCTAAATTGTCGGGTACCGCTGCTGAATTGCCGGCCGGCTTTTTTAAAGAGACGGTGCACGAAAACACTATTATTTTTTTAAATAAATCCTTTACACTAAATGACAAGTACAGTAACCAACACTGTCACTGTACTTCTTATATATGTGACTGACATGTTTCTATCTATCTAATCTATGTGTGATGCTCTATTCCTTCTTGTCTAAATTGTCGGGTACCGGTGTATGCCGCTGCTGAATTGCCGGCCGGATTTTTTAAAGAGAGCGTCTTCTGAGCAGTTTGTCAGCTTTTGGACACATTTGAAGGTGTTTTCTATGTGTTTCTATGTGTTTTTGTTTGCCTGCCATTGGTTTTAACGGTGTTCGACGGTGTTCTAAGGTGTTCGACGAACAGTTCGACGAACAGTTCCTCGAACATCCCAGTGTTCGACGAACCGAACCGAACCCGAACACTACGGGGGTGGCTCAACACTAATCACTAAGTTCCCTGCCCCCAGTTTTATACTCACCAATCACTGTCTTCATCTTTTATCGTCACCGCTATGGTCGGCCTTCTGCAGATTATGATCTGCCCTGTGTTTGCTGGGCGAGCCGGAAGTCACTACGCAGTGTAAGTCTATGAGAGGCAGAAGGAGGCCAGAACGAGGCTCTCATAGACTTGTATTGAGAGTCTGTGACTGTTAACTCTGTTAGTCAGAAGTTGCCGTCTCAAGATGGCGGATCGGAACCAAGGAGGCAGATGAAGACGGTGGCTGGAAAGTATAACACTAGGGTCAGGAAACTTACATTAGTTGCATCATTCTAGTGTTGGAGTGGAGCTTTAAACTGCACCTTGTCCTTCAGAAATTGACATAACCCATGAATTTTAACACTATTCTCAAATCCCCTCTATATTTAACTTTGTCCATGATTTCTGAAAGACAAACTGCACAGGTTTATTTGCAACCATGTTCTATAATGACAAGCAGTGTTGATTTGTTAAAGTGGTTTTATACTAATGGGACAAATCAATGTAATAGATTGTATTGGACAACTGTCATCAATGCCATTATGAGGACGTGTGTCTCTGTAGAAGAGATCAAAGAGTAATGTGTAGACCTTGCAGACATTTCTAAATGTTGCTTAGGAAAAGCTGTTTCAGCCTCAAGCACTTACTCAAAAGCATGAAATGATGTTAATAAAACATGGTTTACATTAATGCAGACAATATTTGTGGATAGAAAGGGTGGGAAGCACTTGAGGGTTTGTGTTTAAGAAACACAGCATGGTAATGTGAAGCTGGAGAGGTTAAAGGCTCGGATAATGTTGAAGCCAATACTTTTACTTGACCGGATTTGTCCTTTATAGTTTTCAATATGTTTACACAAGTCATTTACTAAAAACACATAAAAGTAAAAAAAAAATGTTACTTTCTGGTCTTCAGCAATGGGTACCTGCGTCCCCAAAAGTTCTGCATTATTAGGATTCCACAAAATAAATAATAAATACAAATTAATAAAACAAATTCACCAGGCTTCAACGAGAGATAGCAGTGGCTGTATTGTAATGGACTGTTCATGCTTATTTATTTTAAAAAAACAATCGGAAAAATGGATTCCCAGTGCTTTACTGGGTCAGATGGTCAATAACAGATATTCAAAGGACACTTTAGAAAGAATCTCTACTTTGGGTAGTGCCCCTCTGGTTCTGTTTTAGGCATAATTTCCTTGAAAGGATATCCTGGCCTTCACAAATTATGACCTAAAGAGCTGATATTTGTTACGGCAGTGTGGGTACAGTATCCACCACCTGGAGCCCATCCATTACCAGAACAAGTGACCAGGTTGTACCTTGGTGTTCTCCTGGCCGCAAGATCATAAGCAAAAAAAAGTTGAAAGAATCAGCTGGCCGAGCGTTCTCCCTGACACTCCATTCATAGTCTATGGCACTGACAAAGATAGTCAAGTGTAAAGGGATTTTTCAGGACTATTTTATTTTTTTACTATGAGCCAAAGACAGGTAGGTGCTCACTACCTGCCTGTTCAATCCGGCACTGGCTCAGAGCGGGCATGGACTGCTTCTACCAGCGATTCATCTGCCTCACATCAACAGCTCTTCCTCTTCCAGACTGGTCTTTCAACGGGGCGGGACTGCTGGCATCATATTGATTGACAGCTGGCTTCCTGCACTTAGGCAGCTTGGAGCTGGCCAGTAAGCTTGACTTCAGCAGTCATGCCCTGTCAACAGCAGAGCAGAAGAAAAGGAACTGCTCTGTCGATGTGACTCTAGCGGAAGCCGAAGAATCACCGGTAGGAGCGGTCCGTGACTGTTCTAAGCCGGTAGAGATTGGCAGCTGGCAGAAAAGGCAGGTAGTTAGCAACTATCTGTCTGTTAGTTCTTCAGCCCATAATAAAAAAATGAAATAGTCCCGGATAACCCCTTTTACATGATGCTTGACTATCTGCTTATCTTCAGATTTAGAATGGAGCGACAGAGAGCTTGTATGGTCAACTGCTCAATTCAACTCCTCCTTGTAACCAGAGGAGAATGGGGGACATATGTTCCCTAGAGATCTGTATAACAATTATAAACTATTCAGTGGACAAGTGATAATTTACGTAGACTGGAATACCACTTTAAGCACAGCCACAGCCTAGATGAGCTTTCAGACCATAGATCCCCACATTCAGAATTAGGAAGAAATGGTTGTTGGTCATTTCATAGTGTTTGTAGTGACTAAATTCACTGTCCTAACTGAATTCAACCATTGAGGCTCACACACTTCATAGATTTTATTCTCACCGGAAAAGCACTTTATGTTATTTTTTGTGGGTAGAATGAAATTGAAGCCTTAGAGAAGCCTCACAGCCTTGTTTTTCTCTAATGTTGATCATTACCTACAAGTATTCCACACAAGAGATTTGTTATATTAAAAAGTGTAGCAATTACTTAGATCAACTAACTGCATTATTCATAAGCTCAAAATTAATTATTGAAATACCATTGTTAATGTGGGAAAATTGTAATAAAATCATATTAACTCAGTCCTTCCTATCTGTCAGATCACAAACAAGGCCTGGAGGCGATAGGATTTTATTCTATCTGAAGAGTCGTGGTGATCCATAGATCAGTCAGTACATGGCTGGTAGGATCGATGCACTGATATGTAGAGAATACTTGTTAGTATTAGTGATGAGGGTGCGTGTTCCGTTAACCCTTTCGGCAAGCATGTTGGGTGCTAGCAGAGTATTTGCGGCGAGCTCGATTGTTATGTTTTAGTCACTCCGTGCTCATGATTTGCGACAGTTTGATGGCTTTAATACATGAGGAAAACCTAACAAACAGGCATTCCTCACATGTATTAAAGCTGTCAAACAGTCGCAAATCATGCACACGGAGTGACTTAAGCATAACATTCGAGCACGTCGAAGATACTCGGAAAATACCCGAGCATGCTCGTAAATCTCGAGTAATGAGCATGCTCGTTCAACACTAGTTACTATAAAAAATAGTCACTAATTAAATGGAATGTAAGACTAAAGCTTCAAAGCTAACAAAGTCCACAGTCATCATTTTATGGTCTCTTACCTGCAAAATCAATTTGGGATGAAATGGACTATGGTACCAAACACCGGAAATGGGAGGCTGTCCTGAACCTCAAGTAGTATGATAACCTACTATGAAATTACTGGTATATTACTGCTGTTCTGCTCAAATCCCCCATCCTCATAGGGTATGTTCACATGTCACATTTTTGCCGTATTTTCCCACATTTTTTACCCGCATTTTTGCTGAGAAAAATGAAGAATTTTATTGTCACAGCAAAGTGAAGGAGATTTCTGAAATCTCACACAGGCGCTGCTCATTTTCTATTTTTGCAGATTTAAAATGTTTTAAATCTGAAGTTTGTCAACTCTTTCAGCATTTTTTCACACAATGGGAAAAAATGCATTAAAGCAAATGCATGCAGAAAAAGGTTTTTCCTGCCAATAAATACCTTTTTGATGCAGAAATGTCTGTATTAAACACTTAACATGTACACATACCCTTAATCTAAAACTACATTTATGCATTTAAAGTATACCTTCCTTTTACACAAAACCAAACGAAAGCATAGTCTAAAGCATGGTTGCCCTCATACATAGCCATGTCTATTGAAGGACTTTGTGTACCCAGATATGCTACATAAGTATACATATAAGTATGCATGTCTTATTATTGCTATACAAGTCTGTATTTTTGTATATATTTTTACTTATCAAGAATATATGCATTTGAAAAGTAAATTGGTGCTGTGTTCTTGTGTTTTTTTTAATGTTTTCTGCATTTGGTGCATATGCCAGATTAATATGTTCAGAAACAGTGCTGATTCTGTAACTTGCCATCTCTCTTATTTTTAGCTAGCTGTTCTTCTTGATAAGCTTTCTGTCATCATTATATGTATTGGAACTTCCTTTTTCTTACTTCCCAGCATGCATTGCTCCAGATATCGTACAATGGCTTGCCAGTCTTGGACTAAAAGACCCCAGATTTCCTATTTAGGATATTTTCTTTTAGAGGAGATCATGTTGACAATTAAAAGCTACCTGTCACCTACGAAAATGCTATTGATCTACAGAAACAATAGCAATATGTAAGGAAATAGTGTAATATTAGTGTTAGGAGGGCGGCTGCAGACAACTTTATTAAAATGGAACGCAACCGACCCCGGGGTCCGCGATGCAGCCTGGAGGGCTGCTGCCGAACACTTTCTGGGTGGAAAGTAAAGTAACCAACTTAAATGTTAAACCCTACCGTGTTTCAGCACACAGGAACGGGTATAGCGGTTCGCTCTATCTCCGTTAACTGCACGGGAGAAGAGTGACCGGAATAGCACCTACTTAACTGAAGAACCACTCCGAGTTAATGCACACGGAGTGGGTTTCAGTGGTTCACACAATCTCCAAGAACTGCAGGGAGATGTGCGACCGGAGGGAAAGCAGTAGCCCTGTCTTTGATACAGGCGCTACGCTGTAGGGATTGGCGCTAAGATGCGCATGTGACTACGCGACGGGTACACGTGCCTCCAGCTGGCGTGCCACCAGACTGAAGGGTACTACTCCACGTGGCTGACAGGCGATAGCCGTGGACAGGGTGTCTGCAGACTGCTCGAGGTGTTAGGCGACCCCTTTGGCTGAGCCAGGCTGTAAGACGTAGCTACCTGCCTAAACGAATCTAAGCCTGCCTGAGTGACCTGTGCTAATCAGCCGAGCTAACTCTGGCATCGGCAGGTTATGGAGAGAGCAGCTAGAGAGCTTGTGGAATACACTAGTCCACACAACGGCAACACTTGCAAAATGATCTGAGCGCGTCGCCATGTTTGTGGGTGGGCCTTTTAAAGACTAAGCCCTGCCCACCGACGCGCTGACGTTACCCGTGGACCAATCAGGCGGTGCCAGGTCACCGGGTCAGGTGGGAACCGAACCACCAATCATGATCCGCCAGGTCACGGACATGCTCAGTGTGGCAAATCCTGGACTTAGACTCCACGAGCCCTGTCTCCCTCTGCAACCTATGCTTAACACTGCTAAGCACAAATACCCAGGAGACAATCTGTACTGCTCGTGGAGCAGCTAAGCGTTGGAGCTGATGATGATGCTGAGCAGCATCAGCCCTGGCTGGACTGAAATGGGAGACCACAGAAGGTCCTGGACCCATTTAGAATCCAGCACCAGACCAATGCCTAACATTATCCTCCTCCACTTGACGCTCATTTTCCTCCATGAGCCGAGGGGCAAGAATGTGGTCCACTGGGTCATAGGAAGGATTCACGGAACTGTGACCCCTCCGGTGTACAGGGTACCCTTTTTTAACGCGGGAAGCAAGATGGCAAGGAGTGACAACCAGTTCTCCATGTGTGGAATCCTTCATGGGTGACAGATGGACAGGACCCACCTGTCCCTGGCAGAAAGATTTATCACTCGCGCAGACGGGACATGCGTTTACAAAGTCCTTGACGTCCTGGCGCCACCGGGGCCACCAATAGGACTGTTGAAGAGACTTAGTGGTACGCTTGACCCCCAGGTGGGCTCCGATCTTAGGGGCATGAACCCAGGAGAGCACCATATTCTGTAGATTAGGGGAAACAAATGTCTTCCCTGACGGAACCGGGTTAGAGGACACTGGAGCCACCCTCTTTTCCTGAGAATTCTTTACGACATAATCTGACAAAACCCGGGTCCTGGGGACAGACAAAGAATCTGTACTGGATGCCACAAGGGTAGAGGGATTAGAGACTACCCTCCGGGTGACTTTGACCATACACTGAGACGCACAATTCTCACTCCAGGAAGAAATTCTCCCCGTATTCCAGTCAATGTGTGGAGAATGACAATGTAGCCAGGGAGACCCAATAACACCTCGTCTAACCCACTGGGAATAATAAGAAATGAGATGACCTCCCGGTGGCCCTGAGGAAATGACATAGTGAGGGGAATCGACTGGTGGGTAATTTGCGCGTCCAGGAGTGAACCATTGACAACACTAATGTTCATTGGTCTGGAGAGTAACTCAATAGGGATGGCATGCCTCTGGGCAAATGTAGATGATAAAAAATTGCCATTAGCACCAGAGTCCTCCCACGCCTTGGCAGTAACTGTAGATTTACCAAGGGACAATGTCACATTATATGAAAATTTGGAGGTAGAAGCCCCGGGCTTTAATACACCTCCTCCAACGGTGGTAAGACCTACTCATTTTACCGACTGCTTGGAACCCTTATTTACGGGGTGCTCCAAGAGATGTGCGGGTCGGTAACGAGAGGGACTAGACTCAGTCCGGGAAATATCCATAGCCTCAGGCTCCGGGTCGAGAGTCTTGGGTTTTGGTCTATAGACATCTGGTGCCAACAGATGCTGAGGTCTGGCAACCTTCAGCTCTAACTTATGTTCCGCATGATGCAAGTCAATACCGTCAGCGAGAGATATTAACTCCACCAGAGAGGTTGGAATCTCTCTGGTAGATAAGGCATCTTTATTATGCCCAGCCAGACCCCTCCAGAACACCGGAATAAGCGACCGCTCAGACCAATCCAGTTCAGCCGCTAGGGTTCAGAACTGGACAGCATAGTGACTGGCGGTGGCCGAACCCTGGACCAATGCAAGAAGCTTAAGAGCCGTATCATGCGTGACCTGAGGACCCAGGAAAACACTTTTTAAAGTCTTAAGGAAAAGACCCGCATTTACTACAACCGGGTCATTCCGCTCCCAGAGAGGAGTAGCCCACTCCAGACCCTGTGGGAAAGCAATGAGATGATATATCCCACTTTGGCTCTTTCGGAGGTGAACTGTGCCTCCATCATCTCCAAATGAATGGAGCATACATTAATAAAACCCCTGCAAAGTTTACTAGCCCCAGAAAATTTCCCCGGGAGAGCAAACCGGGGTAATGGGACACTTGCAGTGGTTGCAGTATTCACTGCAGCAGAGTTAATGATATTGGCTGCAAGAGTAGCCGCCTGGGAAGCTACTGCAGTGATATCAGCGACCGGAGCAGTTTGTTCCAGAGTTCTAAGTCTGGCCTCCAGTTGCTGTATATACCGCTGCAGTTGTTGCTTGTCGGCCATGTTCGGCAAGACCCTGGCGCTCAGATACTGTTAGGAGGGCGGTTGCAGACAACTTTATTAAAATGGAACGCAACCGACCCCGGGGTCCGCGATGCAGCCTGGGGGGCTGCTGCTGAACACTCTCCGAGTGGAAAGTAAAGTAACCAACTTAAATGTTAAACCCTTCCGTGTTTCAGCACACAGGAACGGGTATAGCGGTTCGCTCTATCTCCGTTAACTGCACGGGAGAAGAGTGACCGGAATAGCACCTACTTAACTGAAGAACCACTCTGAGTTAATGCACACGGAGCGGGTTTCAGCGGTTCACACAATCTCCAAGAACCGCAGGGAGACGTGCGACCGGAGGGAAAGCAGTAGCCCTGTCTTCGATACAGGCGCTACGCTTTAGGGATTGGCACTAAGATGCGTGTGTGACTATGCGACGGGTACACGTGCCTCCAGCCGGCGTGCCACCGGACTGAAAGGTACTACTCCATGTGGATGACAGGCGATAGCCGTGGACAGGGTGTCTGCAGACTGCTCGAGGTGTTAGGCGACCCTTTGGCTGAGCCAGGCTGCAAGACGTAGCTACCTGCCTAAACGAATCTAAGCCTGCCTGAGTGACCTGTGCTAATCAGCCGAGCTAACTCTGGCATCGGCAGGTCACGAAGAGAGCAGCTAGAGAGCACGTGGAATACACTCGTCCACACAACGGCAACACTTGCAAAATGATCTGAGCGCGTCGCCATGTTTGTGGGCGGGCCTTTTAAAGACTAAGCCCTGGCCACCGACGCGCCATTGGTGACGTTACCCGTGGACCAATCAGGCGGTGCCAGGTCACCGGGTCAGGTGGGAACCGAACCACCAATCATGATCCGCCAGGTCACGGACATGCTCAGTGCGGCAAATCCTGGACTTAGACTCCACGAGCCCTGTCTCACTCTACAACCTATGCTTAACACTGCTAAGCACAAATACCCAGGAGACAATCTGTACGGCTCGTGGAGCAGCTAGGCGTTGGGGCTGACAACAATGCTTAGCAACATCAGCCCCAGCTGGACTGAAATGGGAGACCACAGAAGGTCCTGGACCCATTTCAAATCTAGCACCAGACCGACACCTAACAATTAGGCTGGCTTACTGTTTTACGATCAGACGATTGCAGGGCCGAGTCCCTTAATGGGACTAAAAAATACAGAAAAAAAGTAACACAAAGAATAGAAAAAACATAAAAGTTCAACTAGCCCTCCTTTTTCACCAATTAAAAATAAAGATAATAAAACATTTTTAAAAATACAAATATTTGGTATCGCCACATCCATAAAAGTCAAAACTTAAAATACAAAAATAATTAACCCAATCGGTAACACCGGAAGCAGAAATAATAAAAATGACAAAATTGCTTTTCTTTTCGCCCGAACACTGCAAAAAATAAAAATTAAATATTGTTAGTAGAGATCAAAATTTCATATACATCCTAAAATGCTATCAATAAAAATATTGTCTAACAGTTAAAAAAACAAACCCACACACAGCCCCATCGACCAAAAAATTAAAACGTTCCAAGTCTTAGAAAAGGACAATAATGATAAAAAAAAAAAATTACCACTAGAATAATAAAATAACTGGACATGTTTGGTATTACCGTAATCATACTGATGAGGAAAATCATACTGCCAGGTTATTTTTACCGCACAATGTAAGTCAGAAAAAAAATTCACAAAAAACAATGTCAGAATTGCATTTCTTTTTTACAATTTAAATGCATTTGTATTTTTTTCCCCGTTTTCCACTACACTATATGGTAAAATGAATGTTGTCATTCAAATGTACAACTCGGCCAAAGAAAAAACAAGCCCTCATACAGTATGGTGTATGTGTACAGAAAAATAAAAGAAAAAAGTCATGGGTCTTGGAAGAAGGTGAAGAAAAAAAATAATAATGCAAAAATGGAAATTGACCATGTTGGGAAGGGGTTAAAGAATACTGAATAGAATGTGATAAGATGTATCATCCCTGGTGGAATCGTAAAGATCTCCACAATTTAGCCACATGGTAATGTGTTATTGAGCATTGCACATGCAGAAATTCTCCATCTCCACTTGCTGGTGATAAGTGTTACTACAGTAATAGAGGTTCACCAGAGCCAATACCTAGTGTAATGGTATTCATGGAAATTCTCACATGAGCTTTCTGAGAGAAACGTGCAAGTCATTGAGAAGAAATGCAAAAGCCGTTGCAGCCTTCTGTAGGGACAATTTCTCCCTCCAATGAAGGTGGAATTGTGCATTATGATGAGCTATTGGACTGCAAAGGGCCCTCTTCTGTCTGTGTCTGTTAGTACAATGACATCTCAGTTGTGAACGATGGGAGACAAGTCTGAAGATGCTTTAGGCTATGGTTACACATTTAGACCATGCAAGCTTCTTATAGTAGCAACATGCGGCCTAGTGTTGTCATGTTGTAAATCGGCTCCTGGAGAAATGGCCTTACCACTGGTTTTACGACCAAATCAATGTAAGGCCGTGCTGTTAGTGTACCCGAAAGGAAGATTAGAGATGGCTGTCAATTGTACATTATGTCACACCACAACAAATTCCCAGTAATAGGACAGATGTGATGATCTCTTGTGAATGCTTTTTCAGGACATTGCCCAAGTGGTCTCCAGATTAATCTCTGGACATCACTGCTACCAAATTAAAGAGGATAGACCTTAATTTCTGCCTTTATTTCATCTTGCTCTGCACTATGATAGCCTTTGAGAGTGGTGGTGTGAGGTCAATGGAACAATTATAACTGAATGTCTGGGTCATAGCCCAAGGTTATGTTAATGCCATCTGATGGTTTGTGTATACATGGTTTGACACCTTAAGCCTGGGACATGAAATTCAATTTCACTTGCAATGCAGAATGGATCACTGCGTGCTATTCTTCTAATCTGATGATCTATCTATGCAGAAGTTTGCTTCTGTGCACCTCTTGCATCCCAGTTTGTCATTGTCCCAAGCACTGGGACATGCAACACTGATTAGTGCTGACATCTTGGCCTATGCACCTTGTGATCTACTGGAGTGATAAACCAAGGTCTCTCAGTTCAAGAATTCTTTCCATCTAAGTTTGTGACATGTGGCAATAACTGGCACGTCAATGAACAGGAAGCATTGCACAACCATACTAACAAGACCTTGATCCGATTTTTGAGGTTTTAATTAGCTAAAAAATTGCTTTGAATCTGACTTTTATGACCCTCTCACTTGTCACAAATTGGAGCCAGGTGCTTTAAATTTAGATAATATACAGATCTTAGCGACACCTTCTTCGATTTGCATAACCTTACAGTCTATTCTTCTTGATGTTGGAATCTCAATGCTGAGGAGTGTGTATACATGCAGTATATACACTGTAACATGTGTAGCATACATCACATAAAGAGGTGTCTTTCCTCCATCTCATCTTGGCTACACATATCCCAAGATGAGTGGATTTGAAAAACCTAGATAAAATACAAGATCGCAATAGGATCTTATCGTAATATAAATAAAACAAGAAAACCAGTTGCTGCAGCTTTCATAAAAAGTATCAGGATTGAAATTTCCAGGGAATTGGAAGTAATCTGCGCTTACTGAAAAGATGACATCCGCAATCAGATATAGTATGATGGTTTATTGAAACACATTGACAATAAACCATCATACTATATCCAATTGTAGATGTCATCCTTCCGGTAAGTGCAGTCTACTTCAAATTCCCTGGCAATTTCAATCCTGGATTTGAAGAAAAACATGACTTTGCAATACTCTGTTGGGAGTGTATGACTTTATACCATACAATGGACGTGTTTCATATTCCAGTCTGTTGAGGGGTTCTCCAGCATATTTCAATATTGTATTGAATTTGTATCTTGAGAAACTGAAGTCCCTCACAAAATTTGCAGTCAGGGAGTAGTGCACATATCTGTAATCTAATATTAGCTTCACATTCAAGACCTTTTCTATGTGGAACCTTTATGGATTCAAATTACTAATGCATCCACCTTTATCTTTTCTTAAATGTTCTTGAAATCCACAATGGAGGATTATTTGTGCTTGTGAGTATGAGATTTTACCTTTGCTGTTACTGAAATATACTATAGATGATTTTCACACAAACAGCCTATTTGCTAAGTGAGAAGATACCCGAAAGTTCCAACCTGCAGTTGCAGTTGTCCCAAAGTCTGCTATTTGTGTCTCTTTTAAAGGGAACCTTTTACCAGGTTTTCCCAATATAAACTAAAGCTACCTCTTTTAACACCTTTTTTTCCATAGTTCGGCAGCCTGTTTATAACCCCCAACTCCATAGATATATACAGTGCAGACCAAAAGTTTGGACACACCTTCTCATTTAAAGATTTTTCTGTATTTTCATGACTTTGAAAATTGTACATTTACACTGAAGGTATCAAAACTATGAATCAACATATGTGGAATTATATTCTTAACAAAAAAATGTGAAACAACTGACAATATGTCTTATATTCTAGGTTCTTCAAAGTAGCCACCTTTTGCTTTGATGACTGCTTTGTACACTCTTGGCATTCTCTTGATGAGCTTCAAGAGGTAGTCACCGGAAATGGTTTTCACTTCACAGGTGTGCCCTGTCAGGTTTAATAAGTGAGATTTCTTGCCTTATAAATGGGGTTGGGACCATCAATTGTGTTGTGCAGCAGTTAGGTGGATACACAGCTGATAGTCCTACTGAATAGACTGTTAGAATTTGCATTATGGCAAGAAAAAAGCAGCTAAGTAAAGAAAAACGAGTGGCCATCATTACTTTAAGAATTGAAGGTCAGTCAGTGCAAAAAATTGGGAAAACTTTGAAGGCATCCCCAAGTGCAGTTGCAAAAACCATCAAGAGCTACAAAGAAACTGGCTCACAAGAGGACCGACCCAGGAAAGGAAGACCAAGAGTCACCTCTGCTTCTGAGGATAAGTTTATCCGAGTCACCAGCCTCAGAAATCGCAGATTAACAGCAGCTCAGATTAGAGACCAGGTGAATGCCACACAGAGTTCTAGCAGCAGACACATCTCTACAACAACTGTTAAGAGGAGACTTTGTGCAGCAGGCCTTCATGGTAAAATAGCTGCTAGGAAACCACTCCTAAGGACAGGCAACAAGCAGAAGAGACTTGTTTGGGCTAAAGAACACAAGGAATGGACATTAGACCAGTGGAAATCTGTGCTTTGGTCTGATGAGTCCAAATTTGAGATCTTTGGTTCCAACCACTGTGTCTTTGTGCGACGCAGAAAAAGTGAACGGATGGACTCTACATGCCTGGTTCCCACCATGAAGCATGGAGGAGGAGGTGTGATGGTGTGGGGGTGCTTTGCTGGTGACACTGTTGGGGATTTATTAAAAATTGAAGGCATACTGAACCAGCATGGCTACCACAGCATCTTGCAGCGGCATGCTATTCCATCCTGTTTGCGTTTAGTTGGACCATCATTTATTTTTCAACAGGACAATGACCCCAAACACACCTCCAGGCTGTGTAAGGGCTATTTGACCAAGAGGGAGAGTGATGGGGTGCTACACCAGATGACCTGGCCTCCACAGTCACCAGACCTGAACCCAATCGAGATGGTTTGAGGTGAGCTGGACCGCAGAGTGAAGGCAAAAGGGCCAACAAGTGGAAAGCATCTCTGGGAACTCCTTCAAGATTGTTGGAAGACCATTTCTGGTGACTACCTCTTGAAGCTCATCAAGAGAATGCCAAGGGTGTGCAAAGCAGTCATCAAAGCAAAAGGTGGCTACTTTGAAGAACCTATAATATAAGACATATTTTCAGTTGTTTCACACTTTTTTGTTAAGTATATAATTCCACATGTGTTAATTCATAGTTTTGATCCCTTCAGTGTGAATGTACAATTTTCAAAGTCATGAAAATACAGAAAAATCTTTAAATGAGAAGGTGTGTCCAAACTTTTGGTCTGTACTGTATATATTTACTGTATATATATATATTAAATATCTTTTATAATTTCATCATACATCGCAAACTGGCACAATCAGTGTCACTGACTGACGTTGCTCGGCACCTCCTCTATCCCGGCAATCTCCATCCTCCTGCTTTGATTGATTAGGATGATGCATCCTACATCATCCACGTTCCACTAATCTCACTCCTGTGCAGCTGAAGCAGAGGACCTGTGCAGGCGAGCTTCACTGTACCCTGCTGAGGGCAGAGCAAAGTACTGTAATGTGCATGTGGCCATTTTACGTCCGGTTCTTCAGCTCTCTCTGTCCTCTCCCGAGGAATCCACATTACACTACTGTACTTTGTCCTCAGTAAGTCAGAGCAAAGCTCGCCTGTGCAGGTCTGTACTTCAACTGCGTAGGAGCAAGATTGGTAGTATGGTGAAGATGATGTGGACACTTCATTCACATCAATCAAGGCAGGAGGAAAGTGATTACACGGATAGAATAGGCACCGATCAAAGACCAGAAAGGCCCATCGGACTAGATTATGCCATATGATGCATTATAAAAAGTATTTTTTGGATATGTAGAGAGAATTGGAGGATCAAATATCAGTTACTAAACTATGGTAAAAGAAGAGTTAAAGGTAGTGGCTTTAGTGTAAATTGTAAAAACCTGGTGACAGCTAATTATTGCAAAAAAGACAAAACCAACAGTTCTAGTACACTAATCATATTATCATTCAGTTCGGTTTCCATTAATATGGGTATAGACTTAGCTGACTTGTTATGCAGACAGCATCTACAGCAATGTGTTCTTAATACATAAGGGACTGAAGTCTTCATATTATTGTCTCGATCTGAACACAACTGGATGTACACAGTACATCTGGCAACATTACACATTCAGCTCATCTCACTGCTAACATGACAAGCCTTAACAACCCAGAATATTGTACAGACATAATTAGATTCATGGCTGTCAGCCCATCCATGTTTACTGTGACAAGCCCTGTGTTCTTCACTTTACTATATCCACATTAAAAAGACTTCTTCTCAGCAATCCTGAGGGACAGATGAGGGTCCAGGATTAATAACATGCTGGCTCAAGCCGAGACTTGAAATCGAAGTGGCTGGAGCCGTTTCTTGATTTCATCAAAACTTGACCTAATGACCTAGGTAACCACTGTCTTGGGAGGACGAGAATAAAATAAGCTACAATATACAGAATCTTTGTACTCAAGTAGTGTGGTCAGAAGGTTGGCTTTGTCTTGAGCACCTGAAGTTGTTCTAACGACCTCCATCTCTATTGTTTTACAACATGTAGGTAGTAAAGAGAGTTTTGTGCTATTCCTGCTTTTATTCATTCACTTTAAAAATAAATCTGAGAGCTGCGAAATCTGACAACACGACGGTTGTCTCGAAAAGTAGCAGTGAGTATATTCCAGAGATTGACAGTTGTGTTGACGTTGCCGATTTAAGTGATATCTCCTGTAACAGCCCTCAGGAAATATCTCCTTCATCCGCCTGCTGGGATTGAATGCGTTCTTTATGATGTTGCATTGATCCAGAAAGTCTTACACCTGATATTTACAATACTTGTCATGTACTGATGCGATTAACATTACCAACATTGTGTTGTGGATGAAAAAAGAAATCATTCTTCATTTCGTTTATGGATTGCTTAAGAGAGGGCAGGTTTTGTAATCTTGACGTTATTTAAAGATGTGTTAAATTTTGTCTGGAAATTATGCTTTTTAAGCAAAATGTCTTCACATTGGCTGCTTACAACGGAAGGTAAAGGAATCTGGGAAGCAAATATGAGGTTGTTTCTAATGGAGCTGATTAAAGCCATTCTACAATTCAGAATTGTTTTCTTTTTTCCTACTTTAATGGTTTTGACTTACAAGCGAGTAACAACACAACATTTCACTCGCATTCAAAAACCTCCTTACAGAATGCAAACTGACAGCCTAAGCTGCTGATATTTCTGGAGTCAGGAAAGATAACATTGAAAGCTGACATTTAGCAGCACTAATTGCTTAATTTCCATGTAGAAAACCCCTGTGTGTGCTTTATTTCAACTGTCATTGATTTTACTTTTTCCAGGAAACAGCAGTCATGGCCTTGTGAAAGTTACATGCAATATGATGGTTGTTCTTTTATCTGTTTTACCTTCTGCCATTTTAAAATTTGGAATAAAATACCCTACTCCAAAAGGGATATACATTATGGCTCAGAATCATCAAGATTTTGTCACTGACTGGGGTAAGATTTCTGGTGTAAGGAAAACCACAGCTCACCCTGAATTAGACAGCCCCTGGCATTACTCACCCACCGTGCCCCTGTTACGCTCCAGATCCTCCCAGCTCCTCACATTTCGGCGTAGCTGGTAGAAACTGGCAGAAAACGCCAAAAGTGGCAAAATGTTTGCGAAACTCCGAGTTGCTCCAATATTTTGAAACTTTTCAAAGCAATTTATGCCAGAATTCTGTCAAAATTTCTTTGATAAATCGGCGCATAAGTGTATCAGTTATAGACCACTTTTCTGTAGTTTTTTTTTGGGGGGGGGGCTGTTCTCAATATGCCCAAAAGAGGAAGAATAGAACATAAGCACAAAACTTGCCCGGAGTATATTTGTCTTGGCAACTGTACGGCTTAGTGTGTAGTACTATCTCTCCACGACCTATTGCATGGAAAAGATGACCACACAACCCTTGTATTATACTTTACTATTATGCAACCCTCTACAACAGTACAGAGCCACATTCACAATTGGGCTACTTATTACTGTATATAGTCAACAGATATACCCCTAACAGCTTACCTGAGCTCCTATCATGTAGTTAGAAAGTATTCAGATTTCTACAACTTACTGTACAGAGCTTGGCAATAAAGACTATATAAGATGGGCAGCACACGTTATAGAATTCAATGTTGTATAGTAACTGTGACTTGCTCTTAAATGGGAGTATTCATTATGTAGTATTAGATGAAAAATAAGACAGAAGCAAAAATTTAAGGGGTTGGCCACTATTTTCCCAGTCGCTTTCATGTAAATCAGCTTCCATAGATAAGTACTTTACTAAATACCTTGGTTTCCCAAATCCATCTATAACATGAGCTGTTTTCCTGGTCACATGATCTCTGGCGGAGAATCCTCTTACTTCCTGTGATGACATGTTAAAATCTCCCTGAGATTAAGGCTCTGGAAACTGCCATTTGAGCTTGATGTGTGGTTGGGCTGGGCTATTCTGCAGAGCTCACACTGCTCTTGTACATGCAGCTGCAGACACAGGTCTCCCGGCAAACACAGCTCTCCCATGTATTATACAACCTGTTTTATTCCCTCTATTACATACATACATTAATATCTCTCCCCATACATCAATTAATCAGTGAGAAGGAGTAGGGGATAATCATTATTGCCAGGGTTGCTGTTCAGTTGCTTTGCATATTACTTTGAGTTCCCATAACAATGTCCTGTATAGCAGATTGTGCTGATGTTGTGTGTAACTGAGGGAGGAGTCAGAAGTCAGAGGATTTAGGTGAAGTTACAGGATCTCTGCTCACTGCTGGCTTGCAGCCCAGCACAAGGGCTGATAAGAAATGTAGAAGCAGAAGATTGTAAGGAGCAAGTGATGGCTGTGACAACAGTGCTGGTGCCAGGGTACAGGAATTGACGCAGAAGTGCATAAAACATAAAATTAGCAGAAAAAGTATATGGAGACATTATCCTTATGCATTTACTGCAAAAATTGTAACTGAACTAGGATCGCGGCCAACCCCTCGAGAGACCCCAGAGCATAATAAACGTAAGATGTACAAAATAGAAAAACTAATACTCTTCTCACCACTCATATCTGCTGCTCACTGTCCCATATATGGTTCTTGGTCCCTCTTCTTACCGTCACCATGCACTGAAACTTCAGGCATCTTCACGTTAGGCTGAGACTACTGGCCGAGGCTAAGCCTGTGATGTCCCTGAATTCCTAAAGTGCTCATCATAAGGTCGCAGCACACATCACAGGTGCATGGATTTCAGTGCATGTGGTTGGCAAGGACCATATGGGGATAGTGAGAAGTGGAGGTTGCCTGAGAAGTGTGGTTTTAGGGCTTTTTTTTAACCTTTTCCAGCCCTCTACAGATCAGCAAAAATGTCAGCCAGCTGACTTCCATTTTGCTGAATTTGGTAGAGCGAATTACAAAGAAATCTAAATTCTGGAGAATATGAATTTTTGTAAAATTTGAGTAGAATTTAATCCATTAAAATAAATTCATCCATCTCTATTTATTTCCTAGTTTTTCTTTCTTTTAAAAAATTCTATTGTAGTTACCAGGTTAAGATTAAATATAAAACTGCAAAGTTCTTCATCGGCACTAGTGACTGACAATATATTTCATGTTACATCATTTAAATTCTGGTAATGTCATATGAATAATACTTTTAATTCAAGTTACCTGTCATTTATTTATTAGTTCGAACTATGTGTGCTACAGCTTTAGATGTACGTGCTATAAATCAGCTATGCTCCCAGACATTAAAAATGCATCCAAGTCATAATGTATTATGCCAAAAACATATTTATTAATGCTCAGGCTTTCAACTTCACTCTTTCCTCCCTAGAATACAGCTGTCTTTTCTGATAGTAGAAGCCTCCTGACCTGACAGTACCAGTTATTCTGCCGGGAAGTCTTTGTTTTCTGAAACTGTCATCTAAATAATACCTGTTCCTTTGCAATAAGCAGATTAGAATTGTTAGGAAATATTCTAAATATTTAATATGTTTTATTTTGATAAATTAATATCTCATATCAAGTAAAATTTATTGTCGAGTTCAAGAATATTTTGATAAGTCTTAAGTGTCATTAGTGAAACTTTAGAAGCTTAGGCACCCATCAATTATGTGTAGAAATTCTGTACAAAGGTATGAAATATGAACATGCTATGATATAGTATGGCAGTGTAGTGCAAGTTGTAGTGTGTTCAATATTCAGCATGTGTACAGCATAGAAATATGATCTGTTATGTGGCATCCGATGGATTCTATATGAATACAACAAAATACAAAATAACAAACTGCATTCTCCACTGCATTACCAATTTATTCTCCACTAAGAATTATTTCCACAGGAGAGTACCGCATTTTTTGTACTATAAGACGCACATCTAGGTTTTAGAGGAGGAAAATAGAAAAAAAATGTAAGCAAAAAATGTGGTCACAATGCACTGTTAAGGGGGAGGGGGTTTGTTGCTGACACTGGCATAGGGGTAATGTCCCTCAATTCTGTTAATATCCCCATCCTGTTATATGCCCCCCTTCCTATTATATGTGTCCTCCAACCCTATCTTGGTATGCATGGCACCCTTCCATCCTGATATGCGTGGCACCCCTCATCCCTATCCTGGTGTGCATGGCACCCCTCATCCTTATCCTGGTATGCATTGCACCCCTCATCCCTATCCTGGTATGCATGGCACCCCTCATCCCTATCCTGGTATGCATGGAACCCCTCATCTTTATCCTGGTATGCATGTCACCCCTCATCCTTATCCTGGTATGCATAGGCCCCTCATCCTTATCCTGGTATGCATGGCCCCCTCATCCCCAATCCTGGTATGCATGGCACCCATCATCCCCAATCCTGGTATGCATGGCCCCCTCATCCCCAATCCTGGTATGCATGGCACCCCTCATCCCCAATCCTGGTATGCATGGCACCCCTCATTCTTATCCTGGTATGCATGGACCCCTCTTCCTTATCCTAGTATGCATGGACCCCTCATCCTTATCCTGGTATGCATGGACCCCTCAACCTTATCCTGGTATGCATGGCCCCCCTAATCCCCATCACGCTGCCCATTAAAAAAAATAATCACTCCTACTCACCTTCCTTCCCTCTCCTTCAGCGCTGCGTCTTGTCTGTCCACATTGATCTCGCCATATGAGCCGCGCATGGCGTCACTACCATGCGTGGCTCACAAGGTGAGATCAGCTACTGGAAAAGTCACTGCTCCCCACGCCGGGACTGTGTGCGTGGGGAGCAGTGACTTCATGCTCCTTAATAGCTGGCACACAGCGTAGCCACAGCGCGGCTCCTGCTGCCGGGCAATCGCGTGTGCCCGCTATTAAAGGGCATGAATATTCACCCCTCTCCACTCCCATGGCAGTGGAGAGGGGTGAATATTCATTCACTTTAATAGTGGGCACCAGCGATTGTCTAGCAGCAGTAGGAGCCACGCTGCGGCTACGCTGTGTTCCGACTAATAAGGACCATGAATATTCTCTGCTCCCCATGCCCATGAGCGTGGGGAGCAGTGAATATTAATTTTCTTTAGCAGCGGAGACAGTGTAGGTTGCAGCAGGCAGCTTCTGCCTCCTGTGCCCGCTCCTCAGTCACTACCGCTCCCCCACCACAGTATGTATATATATATATATATATATATATATATATATATATATATATTTATGCCCTCCCAACATTCAGACTATTTTAAACGCACCCCCATTTCCCTCCAAAATTTTGGAGGAAAAAAGTGCGTCTTATAGTCTGTCAAATACGGTTCTGTATGGAGCACCACATGCTTTCACACAGAGGGCCTAAGTCTAAGTATTAAGTTATAGATATATCAAACAAGGAATTGAAGGGATCCCAAGGCTGGAAATATTGGCCCCGATTCATCATTCTTCCCGCAGGTCTTGTTGAGGGGGCGTCTAAGAGTCAGACGTGCCTCATTCCTTAAGGGGTGCACCAACCCTTTTTAATAAGTCAGCTGCATCTGAAAAGTAGCTTGTGCCTCCATGTGACTCGCCACAAATCTTACTGAACATTTTATGACTTTCTAATGTTTTAAGCCAGATTTCTAGTGAAAACACTTGATTAACTGGGGCCATTATGTTCAGAGTTTAAATATTTCCTTTAGCTTCGAAGCCCTCACCAGTATTATTTTTTGCATTTTTAGGAAATACAGTACAATATTTTAAGAATATTTTTTAAAGGTTATGCTGTCGCCAAGCTAAAAGTGGCAGATTACTCTTATTTTGTTCCAACAGCTCCCATGAGTATTTTTTTAAAATCGGCCATACTTTTTAAGAGATATGGTCCTTCTTATTTATATGGCATGCTTTGAGACATGGCAATTTATTTTTTTTATTTTCTGTTAATATAATCGTGTGAGGGCTATTTTTTTCATGGTACGAGTTGTAGTTGTGATTGACGCCATTCAGTCAACCATACAATGTATCGGAGAATTGAAAAAATTCCAAGTGCGGTAAAATTGCGAAAATAACACAATTCCACAATTGTCTTAATGATATGCTTTGTTTAGTAAAAATGACATGTGAATATGAATCTCCAGGTCTGTAGAATTATAGTGATACCAAACTTGTATATAGTGAAAAATTGGAGTTGCATAGTAGGCACATCTAAAATGGTCATTTCGTCATTGGTAATGGCGTATTCATTCATATTAATGGCACATTTTTTGCAACTATAACAATTTTTATTGTGTTGTTGTATAAAACTGCTGTATATTAAATAAATCAACAAATGCCATTCATTTTACATTGATGGCTATATATTGTATAAGAAAAGATTAAAAGAATAGATATATTTATGGGTAAAAAGAAATATAGCTTCCACTAAGACTTTAGAATGGAGCATTTGAATGGATATATAATAATATGGGAGTTGCGATGTACTACCTTACAATTAAGCACATTTTCTGTACCATTCAACTGTAGTAACCAGACCTATCTCAATAGCTTTCGGAATTTTTAGCTTTAATAAGACACACTGTAGTGATTTTATTAATTTAATGGTACAATTTTCAAATTGGAAATGGCACGTCAAGTCTTTACATTTTAAAGTTTTTTCCAAATATCAAAATCACAGGAAAATCCTCCCAAAGTTCAGCAAACCCTCTTGAGGAAAGAAATAACCAAAGCATTTGTAATTTGTATTTTGAAATTCTATGTACTTAAATAATAATTCCTTCCTGTAATATTTTTTCTGTTCTGATGTTGAAATATTCTTTGGGAATTGCCATAAAATAAACTATTGGCTACAAAAATGATCCTTGGCTAGAGTACTGTGATTTCAAATGTTTCTTGATCCATAGTGACTTGTATTTATCAAAGATTTAACACGTCTTAACCCCTATTTCCTGTAAGACATTATGGAGTGTTTGTCTTGAACAGTGGTGCATACGATTAATGAAAGGTGTACAGCTGCAGAATCCTTTGGGTATTTCACGTATCAAGAAATGCTATTATTCACAGCTGACAAAACACAACATAGTATAAACTGATCAGAGTGTCATTGCTTAGCGAGGGCTCACTGGATTTCCGACAAACCATTATAGCCAACGAAAGGTATCTTTTTGGAAGGAATAGAATAAATGAATGTCAGACCCTCTTCATTATTCTATACACTGTAGAGTTCCATTTTAATAGGTGAGATCTGTGTACAGATTAGCACAATGGATACATTGCTATGAATCTACATATAAACTCCATTTGTCCTTATGACACCACTCAAGGATTCATCAAAGTGTGATGCATGGATATGAACAAAAATAACGTGCATGTACTGCAATTATTGAAGGGGTTATATAAATACAGTATGTATATATATATATATATATATATATATATATATACATATATATATACAGTTATATGAAAAAGTTTGGGCACCCCTATTAATCTTAAGCTTAATGTCTTATAAAAATTGGTGTTTTTGCAACAGCTATTTCAGTTTGATATATGTAATAACTAGTGTTGAGCCACCCCCGTAGTGTTCGAGTTCGGTTCGGTTCGTCGAACACCCGTGTGTTCGCCGAACTGTTCGTCGAACTGTTCGTCGAACACCTTCGAACACCGTTAAAACCAATGGCAGGCAAACAAAAACACATAGAAACACATAGAAAACACCTTCAAAGGTGTCCAAAAGCTGACAAACTGCTCAGAAGACATAACTAACACATGGAAAAGTGACAAGTACATATAGTCATGAGAAAATAAAAGAGGTGGAGGAGTAAAAGGAGGGGGAGACACAGATATAGGCATGTCATGCCCTTCTAAAATCCAAAAAGTGAGAAGCCGACACGGCCAGTCCGCTCCTGCCCGTGCCACCTCCGTGTCTCCGGGTTTGTGCCAGAGCCGCGGTGAACCCTGATGGCCAGCCCCCCTCTCCCAATACTGGTGCCTGTCCGCTGGTGGGTCGAGCGAGCCCCCCTGTGGTGGAGGCAGCTCTAAGCTTTTTAATTTAAATTGTCTCTCTAATTTGAATGAATACACTTTAAATCCATTTACAAGGATCTATTGGAGGGCAAGTCTCATGCCAGCAGCCGCATAATTCCAGCTCCAGTAGCGTCCACTAAAGCTGCTGCAGTTAAAAAGCTTTTATAAGGATCGAGCTCGGCTGTCCACCGCAAGGCATCCTACTGCCAGTCCCAGCCCCTATGCCTTGGGGTGCCTCCTGATGCTCTTCACTAAGTATCCCATGGTCCCGAAGCATTTCCTTTGAAAAAATTAAGTGTCTAAACTACAGGTGGTGTAGCTTGCTTAACAGCCGGGATAATCCGCTGACTAGCAGACACTGCTACTAGGCACAAAGTATTTCCTGGGCTAGATGCAGATAAAATTTGTAATTAGATACTCTCGTTGGATGCTGAGAAAGCATTTCATAGAGTCTCCTGGCACGCCATATATGATTCTCTTAAAAAGCTTGGGGTAGGGGTCTAGGGGACCCTTTTATAGCCAAAATCACGGCCCTGTATCACAATACGTCACCTAGGCTGAAGATAAATGGAACTGTAGCACCCTGAGGGCTCGGTTGCTACAGAGGTATTGCACCTCACCCAGAGGTGTGATATCTCACTCTCAGGTAAGGATGGAGTGTGGATCAGGACCTGACACCTGCATGCATTACACCACATTGCCGTGGGGCAGGGCGACCAATATGCCTCTGAGATGGGCATGACAGTCCCTGTCCCTGGCTGGAGTGGGGGGAGGGAACACTGAGGAAGGGGAACCCTGTAGTGCAGGAGCAGGGAGGAAGCAGTTCCTGGGTGCATTGAGAAGGGAGTATAAAAGGTGGGCACCATCTTAGTTCAGTGCAGAGAAGTCTGAGCAGAAGTGGCAGGGAGCAGGGGCTCTGCATGAGCTCTGCTCCGGAGGCGGGCCTAGTAACAGAGGCCCAGGCCTGGAAGAGGGAGAAGGAAGGAAGAGGAGTGGAGAAGGCTCCAGGAACGAGGAATGAAGGGATCCCAGGGGTGCGGACGGGCGAGCCGCCACCGCACGCCCGAATCCACCTGCGTGGAGGGGTCAGGCCAAAGGGGGAGACCGGTCCCCGAAACTAGTGGAGGCAGGAAACGACCCTCAGCTAGAAACCGGAGGCTGTGACATTTTATGTGGCGCAGCCCCTCGCTACACCCGCTAGGAAGGCACCACATAGGGTCAGGGAAACTGGCGCCAAGTTTACCAAGAGGAGGCCCGAGGCAGCCGGACAGAAGGGTTGGTAAGAAAGGCCAGACAAAGGACACACAAAGGGGGTCCTGTGAAGCGCTCCAAAGTTATCTGGGAGTTGTCTGAGCCCCTCACCTGGTGAGCACAGTACGACGTGGGCAGATGTTACCTGCAGACGTGGTCTGGATAATAAGAACTGTGAGTAAAGGCCCTGGACTGCATCACTGACTCCGTGTCGTTACTGCTGCTGCCCTGCACCATCACCCCCATCCTCCGCATACACTGCCCTGAGGCTATACTCCTCCCGTGGGGAGTTATGCTATGCTCTGCTGCACAGACAACACCAGCCTCAGCGGTCTGCCCTGCAGCGGCGGTTCACTCTGACCGCAATCCACGGGTGGCGTAGTCGGACATTTAAACATCAAAACCACATAAATAGTTCCGCCACTGGTTTGACCACCCTGAGTCATGGAACCGGGTCGCCGCCACGAAGACTACAACCACCAGCATCCACCAAAAAGGGTCCGGCTCCGGGTGTCCCAAGGCCCAGGGGGTGCATCAGAACATTTTCATCACCTTTCACAATCACCAATGGGACAAGGCAGGGATGTCCTCTGTCCCCTCTCTTATACATCCTAGTGACGGAGCACCTGCTCTCATCAATTCGCCATAACCCCAATATTAGGTGGATTGAGGTGGGAGGCACCGAGTACAAGTGCTCTCTATTTGCTGATGATGTCCTAGTATATATCACTCAATCACATATATCCATCCATGCTGTTATGGCTGAAATAGATCACTTTGTTACATGGTCAAATTTTAAAATCAATGCAGCGAAGTCTGAGGCCCTTGATGTCTCCCTCCCCAAATCCATATAGGATTCCATCCAGTCCAACTTTCCCTTTGCCTGGCCCTCACAGGGCATCAAATACTTAGGAATTCCTATTCATAGAGACCTCTCCCATCTATGTTATCTTAATTTTGGGCCCATATTTGAACAACTCCATACAGACCACGGTTGGCAAGTTAGAACTGTAAGATTCACTACGTGAACCACTGGTGTTTTGTGGAAAAGCACATGTACACTGCGTTCCAAATTATTATGCAAAAAGTGTTTAGGAGTGATAAGGGAAGAATTTGTTTGTTTGTCAGTTAAACTCATTGATGGTGATGTGTGTCAGGGCTCTTTATATCACTGTAAGCAATTGCAGACACCTGTGCTAATTAGTTTGGCAGGTGTGTCCAATGAAAGGCAAGACTACTTAAGAAGGTTGTCTCACATTATTAAGCAGCCTACATTTTCTGCCAAAATGGGAAAGAAAAAGAATGTGTCGGCTGCTGAGAAGCAACAAATTGTGGAGTGTGTAGGTCAAGGCATGACTACAATCAACATTGTGCGATGATCAGGATGAAGTGTCTTGGCAATCAAGAAGTATGTAGCTGATTCACAGTACACACGTGTGCGTGCTGATAAGGGCAAATTGAGGACTCTTTCCTACAGGCAATTACGTCAGGTTGAAAGAGCAGCGGCAAAAAAGCCTTGTCATAGCAGCAGACAAGTTTTTGAAGCTGCTTGTGCCTCCAACGTCCCCCGAACAACAAGATGCAGGGTCCTTCAGAGGTTTGCAGCTGTGCATACGCCATCCTGTCGACCTCCTCTATCCACTTCACACAAGCAGAAACGGCTCCAGTGGGCCAAACATTACATGAAGACTGATTTCAAAACTGTTTTGTTCACGGATGGGTGCCGTGCAGCGCTCGATGGTCCAGATGGATGGAGTGGAGGATGGCTGGTTGATGGACACCCCACGCAAACACGGCTACAGCGCCAACAAGGAGGAGGTGGAGTAATGTTTTGGGCTGGAATCATGGGGAGAGAGATTGTCGGCCCCTTTAGGATCCCTGAAGGCGCTAAAGATGAACTCCATAATGTATGTGGATTTTCTCAAACAGCACTTCCTGCCATGGTTCAAGAAGAAGAACCGTGTATTTCACAGCAAGATCATTTTTCTGCATGATAATGCACCATCTCATGCTGCACATAAAACATCTGCATCTCTGGCTGATATGGGCATAAAAGGGGACAAACTTATGGTGTGACCCCCATGCTCCCCTGACCTGTACCCCATTCAGAACCTTTGGAGCATCATTAAAAGGAGTGTCTATGATGGCGGGAGGCAGTTCACATCTAAGCAACAGCTCTGGGAGGGTATTCTGTCCTCATGCAAAACAATTGAAGCAGAAACCATCCAAAACCTGACAAATTCAATGGACGAGAGAGTTCAGAAGCTCCTTTCGAACAAGGGGTCCTATGTGAAAATGTAACATCACCTAGAATAAAGTTTTGAGTTGAAAACTGTTTGCTTTCAGTTTCTAACAACCTGCTAATGCTTATAATTTCAAAAATGACCATTTTTTTGGTCTTTATTAAAATGAAAAGGTTGATCGAAAAGTTTGGGGGATCTAAGAGTGTGGCAACCCAGTAGTCATGATTACTTCGAATTCTGACAATATGAGGGTCATGCTGCAGGTAGTGCAGCAAGAAGGCACTTATGTGTCTTGCGCATCTCGGAGCCCCAAAATTATTTTCCGGGCTAGATGCAGCTAAAAATTATTATTAATTTTAAATCTGGTGAAGCTTTAGTATAGATGGCCTAATAGGATCAGTGCTGCACACTGCTACAAAGCCCAAATTATTTTCCAGTCAAGATACAGATAAACATGATTAGTAATTTTAAATCTGGTGGAGCTTATTATAGATGGCCTAATAGAATCAGTGCTGCACACTGCTACAAAGCCCAAATTATTTTCCAGCCAAGATACAGATAAACATGATTAGTAATTTGAAAGCTTAAAATGGTTGGTAGGGTGATTTTAACCAATCATCTAGCTTTTACTCTCCCCAGGATGACACAGGGGTAGAAAAGTCGTTTCGGATCCATGATTTGTTCATCTTTATGAACGTGAGTCTGTCTACATTATCAGTGGAGAGCCGCGTGCGCTTATCTGTCAGCACACCACCAGCAGCGGTGAACACACGTTCAGACAGAACGCTGGCTGCGGGGCATGACAAGATCTCCAAGGCGTAAGTGGCTAGCTCCGGCCATTTATCCAGATTGGAAGCCCAAAAAGAGCAAGGGTCCAGTGACACAGTCGTGGCTTCAATGTTTACTTGGAGATACTCCTGTACCATCGTCTCTAAGCGTTGACTATGTGTCAGACTTCTTGTCTCCTGTGGCCTTGCAAAGGATGGGCTAAAAAAGTGGTGAAATGATTCCGCAAAATTGATGTTACCAGCAGATACTGTGGTTCTGTTACGGTTTGAGTGCTGAACACTTGACGGTCCCACGGTTGGCAAGTTGGAACTGTGAGATTCACTACGTGCACCACTGGTATTTTGTGGAAAAGCACATGTAAGATTCTGCAACAGTCTCTGCTGATACTCCTGCATGCGTGCATCCCTTTCTATGGCAGGAATAATTTCTGCAAATTTACTTTTGTACCGGGGATCTAACAGTGTGGCAACCCAGTAGTCAGGATTATTTCTAATTCTCACAATTCGAGGGTCATGTTGCAGGTAGTGCAGCAAAAAGGCTCTCATGTGTGTTGCGCATCCAGGAGCACCAAGTCCCTGTTGTGTTGGTGGCGAGGTAACAATCATGCTTCCTTCCTCTGTCCTCTCCCCCCAACCTCGCACAACAGAAATGTGATCAAGGTCTCCCTCATCTGATGAGTCTTCCATCAGTTCGTCCTCCACTTCTTCCTGGGCTCCTGCACCTTCCTCACTAGTTTGGCTGCTACCATGCGCCCTGGTAAAACCATCTCCCCCACCCTCACATGCCTGCCGCCTTGGTGCTGCCGACCGTCTGGACCTTGCAGATGTTAGCCCTTCCGCATACAACTCCTCCTCCTCTACTTCCTCCACCTCCTCTTGTGCCACCACCTGACTCCGAATTCTGTTTAACATGTGCTCCAGCATGTAAATCACCGGAATAGTCATGCTGATAATGGCATCGTCAGCACTAAACATCTTCGTCGCCATTTCAAAACCGTGCAGAAGGGTGCATAGGTCCCTGATCTGAGACCACTCATCCAGCGTGATTTGCCCCACCTCTGAATCTCGTTGGCCCAGGCTATACATCAGAACGTATTGCACCAGGGCTTGTCGGTGCTGCCACAGTCGCTGCAACATGTGCAGAGTTGAATTCCACCAGGTATTCACATTGCATTTTAGCCGGTGAAGTGGCAGGCCCAACGACTTCTGTAGAGATGTAAGTCGCTGAGCTGCGGGATGCGAACGGCGGAAGTGAGCACACAGCGACCGTGCCCTCTGCAGAAGGCCATCTAGTCTGGGATAGTGGGCTAAAAATTGCTGGACAACCAGGTTCAACACGTGAGCCATACAAGGCACGTGTGTGACATTGCCCCGGCGAAGGGCCGCACCCAGGTTTGCAGCATTGTCGCACACGGCCTTCCCTGGTTTCAGGTCCAGTGGAGACAACCATTCATGAAATTGGTTCTCCAGAGCTGACCACAACTCCTCAGCTGTGTGACTCACATTTCCCAGACATTTCAATGTAAAAACCGCCTGATGACGTTGAGCCCTACTGCCAGCATAGTAAGGAGGTGTGCAGGATCCCTTCTGCGCAGTTAGAAAGCTTGTCGCATGACCAGACAGGCTTTGGGTGCAGGTGGAAGACCGAGAGGAGGTTGAGGAGGCAGAAGCAGTGAAGGAACTTTGACATAAAGAGGATTGACGCACAACTCGTGGGGACGGCAAGACTTGGACAGCAGCCCCTTGTCCTGCTGTCACCATAGTAACCCAGTGCCAGTCAGCGACATGTAACGCCCCTGTCCATGCCTACTCGTCCAAGTGTCTGTGGTGAAATGCACCCTGTCACACACAGAGTTTCTCAAAGTAGCGGTGATGTTGTGTGCGACATGCTGGTGGAGCGCAGGCACACCTTTCTTTGAGAAGTAGTGCCGACTGGGCATCTGGTACTGGGGCACTGCGACGGACATAAGGTCTCGAAAATCCTCTGTGTCCACCAGGCGGAAAGGCAGCATTTCTGTAGCCAAAAGCTTGCAGATGGTGAAATTCAACCTCTTAGCTTTCTCATGGCTAGGAGGAAATGGTCTTTTACTTGTCCACATCTGAGGGACCGAGGGCTGGCTATTGTGCTTAGACGGGGTTGATAAGGGTGTCCCCGGCAAACTGCCGGTCTGTGAGGAAGATGCAGGCGGACATGTTAGGTTGCCTTGATCCAAAGGTGGTGCTATCGATGTCGGACAGCGCTCAACACCAGCTGGTGTTACCACCTCCAAAGAAAATGATGACCTGCCAATCACGCTGGCTGTTGCGGGTAAAGAGGTGGCAGGTCTGTGCCCCAAAACAGGTGTGACTGCTGTCCCCCCAGTCACAGAGGATGAAGAGGCCGCGGATGCACAAGATATGGCAGACGGCGGTTGGCCCGGCCGGCTAGGCCGCATTGTAGCACACTGAGCTTCCCACTGCAACTTATGCTTCATGTCCATGTGCCGCTTCATGCATGAAGTACTCAAACTATGTATTTTTTGGCCTCTACTTAGCTTTTGCTGACAAATGTTACAGATAACACGAGTTGGGTCATCTTTATCGATCTGAAAAAATGCCCAGGCTATGCAAGGCTTAGCATGCATGCGACCTGAAGAGCCACCACGACTTGTGGTGAGAGGCAGAGTTGTGTTTGAGGATGCAGTTGTTGACGTGCTTCCAGTACTACGTCTCTGTCCAGGAAGGTGCAACCTGACCTCGTCGTCACTAGCATCTTCCTCCACCTCCTCTGCTGACCTCATCTCTTGCCTGACTGTGGGTTGACAGTAAGTGGGATCTCCAACCTCATCATCATCACCCTGTGCGTTATCACACCCGTCGTCCTCAGAGCCAACCTGTTCCTGCCCTGACAAAAAACTAAAGTTGTCGCTCCAATCAGGTATTTGAGTCTTATCATCGTCTTCCTCATTGTCTCCACCAACAGGAGTTACAGTTTGGCACTGAGAGTCTACATTATGGTCAGAACCTTCTGCGTCTGGTCCTGGATCTGACTTATAAAGATTCTGGGCATCAGTGCAGATCATTTCCTCGTCTGGATTCACAGAAGCGCTGGAGTCGACCTCTGATTCCCAGGCTATAGTATGAGTAAACAGCTCTGCAGACTCAACCATCTGTTCTACCTCATACTCAGACGGGCAGCTGGAGATTTGGGAGCTGTGAGGAAGCAAGTGCGATTGGGGTGACACCTTTGAGGACTGGAGTATTTGTGATGTTGAAGTTGATGTGGAGGAGAGCCCACTTAAAGGAGCACTTGATATCCGTTGAAGCACCTGCTGTTTTTGTGCCTCATCTGGAATTTGTAGCGATTGGCGTGGCCATAAGAAAGGGATCTTATCACATTGTCCGCTAAAAGAAGTAGACATTTTAGTTTGGCTGGAAGATGGTCTTTCTTCTGCAGATGTTACTGTTGCTTTTACACCTACCCCACGGACACAAACTTTTTTCCCCTTCCCAACATGCCTATTCCCCTTTCCACCAGCAGCAGGCCTTTTTCCACTCATTTTGGTGGTTAACTAATTCACAACTCTGGAGTTGTTTGCACAAAAAAACAATGGATGGGAACCGAGCAGAGCTGAGTGGCCAAACTGTGGTATTAGGCCAAAACTATTGGCTGGGTTAGATGCAGAAAAAAATTATATTCAATTTGCAACCTGATGGAAGTCTGTATAGATGGATTAATAGAACAAGTCCCACACACAGCTAGAAGCCCAATATTTTTTCAGAGCTAGATGCAGAAAAAAATATATTCAGTTTGCAACCTGATGGAGGTCTGTATAGATGGATTAATAGAACAAGTCCCACACACAGCTAGAAGCCCAATATTTTTTCAGAGGTAGATGCAGAAAAAAATATATTCAGTTTGCAACCTGATGGAGGTCTGTATAGATGGATTAATAGAACAAGTCCCACACACAGCTAGAAGCCCAATATTTTTTCAGAGGTAGATGCAGAAAAAAATATATTCAGTTTGCAACCTGATGGAGGTCTGTATAGATGGATTAATAGAACAAGTCCCACACACAGCTAGAAGCCCAATATTTTTTCAGAGGTAGATGCAGAAAAAAATATATTCAGTTTGCAACCTGATGGAGGTCTGTATAGATGGATTAATAGAACAAGTCCCACACACAGCTAGAAGCCCAATATTTTTTCAGAGGTAGATGCAGAAAAAAATATATTCAGTTTGCAACCTGATGGAGGTCTGTATAGATGGATTAATAGAACAGGTCCCACACACAGCTAGAAGCCCAATATTTCTTCAGAGGTAGATGCAGAAAAAAATATATTCAGTTTGCAACCTGATGGAGGTCAGTATAGATGGACTAATACAACAAGTCCCACACACAGCTAGAAGCCCAATATTTTTTCAGAGGTAGATGCAGAAAAAAAATATATTCAGTTTGCAACCTGATGGAGGTCTGTATAGATGGATTAATAGAACAAGTCCCACACACAGCTAGAAGCCCAATATTTTTTCAGAGCTAGATGCAGAAAAAAATATATTCAGTTTGCAACCTGATGGAGGTCTGTATAGATGGATTAATAGAACAAGTCCCACACACAGCTAGAAGCCCAATATTTTTTCAGAGGTAGATGCAGAAAAAAATATATTCAGTTTGCAACCTGATGGAGGTCTGTATAGATGGATTAATAGAACAAGTCCCACACACAGCTAGAAGCCCAATATTTTTTCAGAGGTAGATGCAGAAAAAAATATATTCAGTTTGCAACCTGATGGAGGTCTGTATAGATGGATTAATAGAACAAGTCCCACACACAGCTAGAAGCCCAATATTTTTTCAGAGGTAGATGCAGAAAAAAATATATTCAGTTTGCAACCTGATGGAGGTCAGTATAGATGGACTAATACAACAAGTCCCACACACAGCTAGAAGCCCAATATTTTTTCAGAGGTAGATGCAGAAAAAAATATATTCAGTTTGCAACCTGATGGAGGTCAGTATAGATGGACTCATACAACAAGTCCCACACACAGCTAGAAGCCCAATATTTTTTCAGAGGTAGATGCATAAAAAAATATATTCAGTTTGCAACCTGATGGAGGTCTGTATAGATGGATTAATAGAACAAGTCCCACACACAGCTAGAAGCCCAATATTTTTTCAGAGGTAGATGCAGAAAAAAATATATTCAGTTTGCAACCTGATGGAGGTCCGTATAGATGGATTAATAGAACAAGTCCCACACACAGCTAGAAGCCCAATATTTTTTCAGAGCTAGATGCAGAAAAAAATTATATTCAATTTGCAACCTGATGGAGGTCAGTATAGATGGACTAATAGAATGATGCTATGCCCAAAAGATTTTACTTCACTAGGTGCAGTAAAAAAATTGGTATTCTATACACAGGTGGTATATCTTGCAACACAGATAGGCTACTCCACTGACTAACACACTCTGCAATAGGCCAAAAAGGATTAGCTTTGCTAGATTCAGCCAAATGCTGTGAAAAAAACTTGCACAGCACTGGCACAGACCTGCCTGGCAAAAACTGATAGGAACTGATGTAACCTAGTCCTGAAAAGGACTCCAATTACAATTAGTCTTTACTCCCACAATCTATCTATTTAAGAGCACAGACCTGCCTGATAAAAGTCGTAGGAAATGCTGTAACCTAGTCCTTAAAAGGACTGCAATCACAACTATTCCCTACTCCCAAGCTATCTGTAGATTTATGCGAAAATTGGCTTGAAATTAACAAGGTATAGCGCACACAGCAACAGCGGTGCCGTCTAACACGCAGCTGCAGCAGTGAGAAAATGGTGGCGACGGGGAAAATGGCTTGGTCTTATAGGGCAAGGACATGTGACATACACTGCCAATGACACATGCCCTTGCTTGTGTGAAAAAAAGCACTTCGCTCCGTGTGTGCGCTGCTGATAGGCTGACAGATTGCACCTCCCCACTGCAAATGCGGGAAAGAGAAAAAAAAATGGAGATCTTCATTGTTCCTGCAGAGATCCATCCCTTGCCCCTCCCCCCACCCCGCTGTACACTCAAACTGCGTATTAACATTAATTTTCATCATTACTGAGAAAAAGTCCAGTTATGATTTTGGTGCACGAACAGTTATCGAACATAACCTCGAACAGCCGAATTTTTCTCAAATTGTTCGTGTTCGCCGAACGGCTCGAACACCGCCCAAAACAGCTCGAATTTGAGATTGGCGAACAGTTCGAGTAGAACAACGCTCATCTCTAGTAATAACTGTTGGACACAGTAATGTTTCTGCCTTGAAATGAGGTTTATTGTATTAACAGAAAATGTGCAATCTGCATTCAAACAAAATTTGACAGGTGCATAAGTATGGGCACCCTTATCATTTTCTTGTTTTAAATACTCCTACCTACTTTTTACTGACTTACTAAAGCACTTTTTTTGGTTTTGTAACCTCATTGAGCTTTGAACTTCATAGCCAGGTGTATGCAATCATGAGAAAAGCTACTTAAAGTGGCCACTTGCAAGTTGTTCTCCAGTTTGAATCTCCTCTGAAGAGTTGCATCATGGGCTCCTCAAAACCACTGTCAAATGATCTGAAAACAAAGATTATTCAACATAGTTGTTCAGGGCAAAGATACAAAAAGCTGTCTCAGAGATTTAACCTGTCAGTTTCCACTGTGAGGAACATAGTAAGGAAATGGAAGAACACAGGGACAGTTCTTGTTAAGGCCAGAAGTGGCAGGCCAAGAAAAACATCAGAAAGGCAGAGAAGAAGAATGGTGAGATCAGTCAAGCACAATCCTCAGACCACCTCCAGAGAGCTGCAGCATCAACTTGCTGCAGATGGTGTCACTGTGCATCGGTCAACTATACAACGCACTTTGCACAAGGAGAAGCTGTATGGGAGAGTGATGCGAAAGAAGCCGTTTCTGCAAGCACGCCACAAACAGAGTCGGATGAGGTATGCAAAAGCGCATTTGGAGAAGTCAATTTCTTTTTGGAAGAAGGTCCTGTGGACTGATGAAACCAAGATTAAGTTGTTTGGTCATACAAAAAGGCGTTATGCATGGCGGCAAAAAAACCACAGCATTCCAAGAAAAACACTTGCTACCCACAGTAAAATTTGGTGGAGGTTCCATCATGCTTTGGGGCTGTGTGGCCAATGCCGGCATCGGGAATCTTGTTAAAGTTGAGGGACGCATGGATTCCACTCAGTATCAGCAGATTCTTGACAATAATGTTCAAGAATCAGTGATAAAGTTCAAGTTACGCAGGGGATGGATCCTTCAGCAAGACAATGATCCAAAACACCGCTCCAAATCTACTCAGGCATTCATGCAGAGGAACATTTACAATGTTCTGGAATGGCCATCCCAGTCCCCAGACCTGAATATCATTGAACGTCTGTGGGATCATTTGAAGTGGGCTGTTCATGCTCGGCGACCATCAAACTTAACTGAACTGGAATTGTTTTGTAAAGAGGAATGGTCAAAAATACCTTCATCCAGGATCCAGGAAGTCATTAAAAGCTACAGGAAGCGACTAGAGGCTGTTATTTTTGCAAAAGGAGGATCTACTAAATATTAATGTCACTTTTCTGGTGAGGTGCCCATACTTATGCACCTGTCAAATTTTGTTTGAATGCAGATTGCACATTTTCTGTTAGTACAATAAACCTCATTTCAAGGCAGAAACATTACTGTGACCAACAGTTATTACATATATCAAATTTTTATAAAACATTAAGCTTAAGATTAATAGGGGTGCCCAAACTTTTTCATATAACTGTATATACATATATATATATATGCAGTATATTGTAGAAAAGCCAGGTAGGAATGGGTTAAATCCTAGCACTACAGGTCTTGATTAGATGCACCTGATTAGCTTTGATGAAGTGCCAGGAAATGGGTTCACCTTCTGTCAGTCTACTGGGGGGTTGAGCAGTGTTTGTTGAAGCTGGTGAGTGATTGATCAAATGAGCTGAAGCTGAGAGAGAGAGACAAGCCAAAGTCTCTCTCTGAATGGAGACTGCACGGATCAGCTAGGAAAGCTGAGCAGTCTGTGTGTTGATGCTGCAGAGTAATGTGTGAAAGCTGCAGCCTGATCATTGTGAACTTTACATGGAGTTGAACACTTCAATTTGAAGCTGGAGTCTCCTGAAGCTCTGGCTGAAGATGATACAGAAACTGGTAGGACTGTACCTCTTGTGTATAAATTTTGCTCGAGGAGAAAGGACTGTAATCTGTTCAGGTGAACCCACACTGACATATGTTCCTGTTGAATGATCTACTTATTTTCTGTTATACCTTTGTGCCCAGAAGAGGCGGTTTTGTGTTTCAATCCCATGGAGTTTTACGAAAGCAATAAAACTGCATGTTTGGACCAAACCATACAGTCTGTGTGAACGCTATCCACTGCTTTGCCTGAATCCCCATTCCCTAATATACATAGATTGATATGTATATTTATTTATTTTTCTCACTTATATAGTGCCATTAATTCCACAGCACTTTAGACATTATGATCACTGTCCTCATTACGGCTCACAATCTATATATATATATTTATATATATATATATATATATATATATATATACAGTACAGACCAAAATTTTGGACACACCTTCTCATTTTAAAAATTTTCTGTATTTTCACTATGAAAATTGTACATTCACACTGAAGGCATCAAAACTATGAATTAACACATGTGGAATTATATATTTAACAAAAAACTGTGAAACAACTGAAAATATGTCTTATATTCTAGGTTCTTCAAAGTAGCCACCTTTTGCTTTGATGACTGCTTTGCACACTCCTGGCATTCTCTTGATGAGTTCAAGAGGTAGTCACCGGAAATGGTCTTCCAACAATCATGAAGGAGTTCCCAGAGATGCTTAGCACTTTTTGGCCCTTTTGCCTTCACTCTGCGGTCCAGCTCACCCCAAACCATTTCGATTGGGTTCAGGTCTGGTGACTGTGGAGGCCAGGTCATCTGGCGTAGCACCCCATCACTCTCCTTCTTGGTCAAATAGCCCTTACACAGCCTGGAGGTGTGTTTGGGGTCATTGTCCTTTTGAAAAATAAATGATGGTCCAACTAAACGCAAACCAGATGGAATAGCATGCCGCTGCAAGATGCTGTGGTAGGCATTCTGGTTCAGTATGCCTTCAATTTTGAATAAATCCCCAACAGTGTCACCAGCAAAGCACGCCCACACCATCACACCTCCTCCTCCATGCTTCACGGTGGGAACCAGGCATGTAGAGTCCATCCGTTCACCTTTTCTGCGTCGCACAAAGACATGGTGGTTGGAACCAAAGATCTCAAATTTGGACTCATCAGACCAAAGCAAAGATTTCCCCTGGTCTAATGTCCATTCCTTGTGTTCGTTAGCCCAAACAAGTCTCTTCTGCTTGTTGCCTGTCCTTAGCAGTGGTTTCCTAGCAGCTATTTTACCATGAAGGCCTGCTACACAAAGTCTCCTTTTAACAGTTGTTGAAGAGATGTGTCTGCTGCTAGAACTCGGTGTGGCATTGACCTGGTCTCTAATCTGAGCTGCTGTTAACCTGCGATTTCTGAGGCTGGTGACTCAGATAAACTTATCCTCAGAAGCAGAGTTGACTCTTGGTCTTCCTTTCCTGGGGCAGTCCTCATGTGAGCCAGTTTCTTTGTAGCACTTGATGGTTTTTGCAACTGCACTTGGGGACACTTTCAAAGTTTTCCCAATTTTTCGCACTGACTGACCTTCATTTCTTAAAGTAATGATGGCCACTCGTTTTTCTTTACTTAGCTGCTTTTTTCTTGCCATAATACAAATTCTAACAGTCTATTCAGTAGGACTATCAGCTGTGTATCCACCTGACTTCTGCACAACACAAATGATGGTCCCAACCCCATTTATAAGGCAAGAAATCCCACTTATTAAACCTGACAGGGCACACCTGTGAAGTGAAAACCATTTCCGGTGACTACCTCTTGAAGCTCATCAAGAGAATGCCAAGAGAGTGCAAAGCAGTCATCAAAGCAAAGGGTGGCTACTTTGAAAAACCTAAAATTTAAGACATATTTTCAGTTGTTTCACACTTTTTTGATAAGTATATAATTCCACATGTGTTAATTCATAGTTTTGATGCCTTCAGTGTGAATGTACAATTTTCTTAGTCATGAAAATATGGAAAAATATTTAAATGAGAAGGTGTGTCCAAACTTTTGGTCTGTACTGTATATGTGTGCATATATATACACACTCAAATGTCATAATATAATGTAAATATAAATATAGACCACATTAGGCCCCGATAAAATAAAAAAGCATATACTTACCTCTCATGGCGCCATTCCAGTGGTGTTGACATTTGCGGTCTCGGGGTTCTCGTACGGTTGTTGTGACACATGAGACCAGTGTCTAATCAGCACTGGAATCACTGTCCCCGCCTTCATGTTCAATTCATATGAAGGCAGGGACAGTGATGCTAGCACTAATTGGGCACCGAGCACACGTGTCACAACAACCGCACAGGAGAACTGGGACAGCGAGTGCCGAGTATAAGCTTTTTTATTTTATCTGGGGCCAAACATGGGATATGAGAGGGAGGTGTAGTGGACAACTTCTTTAAATTTGCAGAAAATAACTTCTTTGCAAATCAAATATTTTGGGGAAAATCGGTGCGAATAGGTGAATTTGAAGTTTGTGATCCACCCATCTGTAGATATGGGGTTAATTCATAATTGTCATTTTTGTGCACCATAACAGCTACCAAAAGTAAAGATAATGCAATAATAATAATGATAATCTATAGTCTTATAGAAAACATCAACATGCTGCATCTTTTCCAGGACTAAAAAAAGTAGCAATTGTAAATGCTGCTAATTAACTGGTGCCAACATGATGTGCTGTCATGATATATAAAAAAAAGTATAATACAACTTACATTTACCTATTTGCTTCATATATAACAAAAATAACAGACGGTGTAGAAGGTTGGGGGCAAATAGTGCTGTAGCTCAAAGGACTTAGTTGCAACTATGACTTCTGTAAACCCGATGACTATGACAATGGCCAGAAATGATTTGCTGCTAATTTACTCACCTGCTTTGATAAGTTTTTACTTTTTAATTGCTTAATTTGCTAAGATCAAGGCAACGCTAAGTAGGATTGTAGACAACCCAGAAGCAACATAGTTGTCCTCATGACCCTTCTCTCTAGCAGTACACTAATGACTGCTACAGTATGAGTGAAACAGAACTGAGACTGGAAATTGTTCCAAGCTGCTTCTATCCCAATATCAGTATCTATAAACCTGTTTTCAATATTTCAGATCTGGCTCTATTACACTGAACTAAGTGGAAACAAATAAGCATCCGTCATCGTGTGCCATAAGCAATTTTTGTTAGCATAAGGTGGACAGAAATCTATATCACGCCAATGTTCTATTAATAGTGTATCAAGGAGTTGTTTTTCACTGGCTGTAACTTAGTAACATTTATTGACATGCCCTTTTATGAAAAAGAAGATGGTAAGCAGAATAAATAGGACGCATGCAAGAACAAAGACTGGAAAATTAAATTTAGTACGTGGAGAAGAGCATTGAGAGTGATATGCGTTATACCTCCTCTACTCCATAAATCTGCTTTAGACAGTTGAAACTGATATCAAATATTAAAGGGGTTGTCCAGTACTTTATATTACCCCCCCCAAAGTATCCCCCAAGGGCCCCTAAGGATTTTTGTAATTACCTTACGTTGCAGATACTGCCTGTGAGCGGCGCTATCACTGGCCGCTCACAGGCATCACGTGACCCCTAGCTGCAGCCGGCTCTTATGTCACGACAAGTGCTGGCAGCAGCCGGGGATCTCTGTCTTCTGCGTTCCACGGTGGATGCCAGGCTGTGGGCGGGGTTACCCCCGCTTCACACCCAGCATCCACCACGCGCTCTGCCTCTCCCCATTCATTGGAAAAGCGCTCGGTGGACGCTTGGTGTGACGCACGGGGTAACCCTGCCGACAACCCAGCAGCGACCGTGGGGACTCCAGCGCTGAGTCACTCCTCACTTGTCCTGACATCAGCATGGGGTCACGTGATGCCTGTGAGCAGCGAAGGATAGCGCCGCTCAGAGGCAGATAAAGCAAAGTAAGGTATTTACAAAAATCCTTAGTGGCCCCGAGGGGATACATTGGGAGGGTAATATAAAGTACTGGACAACTTCTTTAAATGTGATTTTGCTCCTTTCCAATGGAAAGCCTTATCATGAAGATGCACCGATTGCAATTATTTCCAAATATTAAAGGATTTGTTTACTGTCTTCAGCGTAGATCAGAAAAAGGATATACAAAAATGGGAAAA
Source organism: Phyllobates terribilis (assembly GCF_046119375.1). NCBI lineage: Eukaryota > Metazoa > Chordata > Amphibia > Anura > Dendrobatidae > Phyllobates > Phyllobates terribilis. Next base: position 447,825,232 of record NW_027362771.1, on the reverse strand, counting down.
GACTTCCATTTATATGGTTAAATGCCAGCAAGTGTAGGGCAGCATGGAGACACAATGACCAGACTTATAATTATCTGCCGCACTGGGATCTTGTGTTAGAATCTGACCAAGGACAAAATATGTACAGAGTTTGTATATTCTCTCTGTGTTTGTGTGAGCACCCTACAGTACTTCAAAAATATACTGATGGCTTAAATGGCTTATATAATTGGCCCTGATTAATCCACGCATATGTAAGATGAGAAAATTATCTTTTTAGCCCCCATTGGGGGCAGGTACTGATGATCTCAGGTGCTGCAAAAAATATTTAGACACTTTAATAAGTAATGTAAAATAATGTGTCAATTTGTGATAATCAGTCTTGTTGCTTGGTTTTATTATATATTGTAGCAAACACTTACTTTGGCTATATATAAAAAATAGAACAATGATACATGTAATAAGCAATCTAGTATCCGCAAATATTGTAGAAGTTAAAAATTCAAACTTTAATAATGCTTCTTGAAACCAAAAAAAAGCAAGTAGTTATAAAATACACATGGCCTACGTGTCTTGACCCCGATAAATGTTCTTAATAATTCTTGTTTTAATACTCCCAAGTACCGGCTTGGTGCATAGATCTCTGATTAAAGCTGCAAAATTATCTACTACACTGCTGATATTTTCTTGATTTTATGTTATATTTTTATAACTAGAAGACAGGATTTTGCAAACATGTCTGTTTTCTAGAGTTTTTTTCTGCATAGTACTGTGTCTCTATTATTCTTCATAGAAATTTAAGAATAATTCACAAGCGTTGTGAAAATTCCCTTTGCAAAATAGGCATGTCCGTTGGCACTGATGACACTATGAGGAAAGGTCAGACATTATAGTGACACAACTCTTTGATCGGAAGAATGGTAACATCCTGTTGTCACTTTATTCATAAATTTGTAGGAGGAGTAGCAGAAGAAGAGCACAAAGTAAAACAGTAAAAAAAAAATATTTCATAAAGAATGCAGAAAGCAAGACACATCAGAAGAGGCGATAAGTTTCCATTAAAGGTGTGTGCACACATTACCTTTGTCAGGAAGTTTCCGCACAAAATCTGCCTTGAAAAATGCCACAAAAGCATTTCATAAAATGAACATAGGTCTGTTGTGCACATCTTGTCTTATGTCATGACTTTTAAATCGCTTCAGGGTTCGGAACTCCTGAAGCGTTTTAAAGAAGTGACCTATCCATTTTTCACTTGCACTTTTCTGGAGTGGCTTTGCCTTTATAAACACAGTGGTTGTGCCAGTGTCTAAAGGATGCCATGTGCACATACCCTAACACCGAATAATATAATATTCCACCAGAACATGAGCATGGTAAGATCACTGTTGGGATGAACAGTCACTTAGTAGGGTACAACATGGACTAGAGATAGAGGACAAATCGCTAACAATCAAACATATGCAAACAAGGAGAATAAGGCGATCAAAAAAGTCCTCTTAAACTATATCATATGAAAACAGAAAATGTATTCAATAGATAAAAGATTCAAAGATATATGTGACAAGTATAGCCCTCCTGATGAAGGCTCACTGAAACGCACGTTGGGGCGGATGTGCACCCACTCAGCTGTCTACATTATCCCTAGATCCCCTTATCAAAGGTATATATGGACCCTGCGCATTATGCTAACAATATTTACAGATGCATCGGTACAACTATGCAGTGGTATGGATCATAGGTGCTTAAAATGATTGGCTCTTATGATATGCTTTTTTACCTGTAGCTTTATACAACTGGTTGCTTACTGGGTGAACCGCAGGTCCTGTTTGCATGTGCACATGGGTTACGTGTCATTTGTCCCTATAATTGTCACATATATCTTTGAATCTTTTATTTATTAAATACATTTTCTATTTTCATAGAATATAGTTTATGAGGACTTTTTTGATCGCCTTTTTCTCCTTGTTTGCATACCCTAACAGCGGGATAGGATTTTGTTCAAATGACTTTTCTAATATAAAAACTGAGAGAATTAAAAAATTATAATTTTATTCAATTATACACAGAACTATGCAATCATGTACATTTTGTACATTATACCATTATGTACTGCCTGAAGCTGAGTAAATCATATATGTACATTTTCCCTTTCTTACTTGTTTCAACCAAGATACCAGAGTTAAGATATATTGGATCATTTAGCAAGCATGGAGTCTACAGTTGATAAAGAAATAGTCTTCATAATGTTACCCAACTTGAATACCCCCCACTTACTACCACGACCACCACCGCCTTTCTAGGAAGTTGGTAATCTACAAAGTTTAATAAGCTATACAGCAAATGTGTAAGTTGCAAATGTATGTGTTCTAGACCTGAAAACATCCACATATATAAAGGCTAGCCATATTCTTATATTGTGTGGCACAGAACATACTTGTTTTCAATTTCCACTCTTAAAAACCGTAGAGATGATAAGAATTAGTATGACTCTTTTAGAGAAAATTTCAAAGCAAAGCAGACAGTAAAAGTAAAATGTTGATAAAATGCAATAAGCAAAGATAAATGAATGCAGAAAGCAAAGATGAAAGCGAAAGTCCTTGGCCTAATTCACAATCCTAATGAGAACATGACATCAATTCCGTCTCCTGTGACCCAGAAGAACTTATGAAAGTTTCTTTCTCTAGAATGTCCTCACAGAATTTCACCTCAACAGTAGAAAGAAGCCACATAAAGGGAATATAGACGTTTAACCTTGGTGGGGTTACTTTAAAAGTGAGCCATAAGAACATCAACAGTTGTTCTTGCTTTGCATAAGGGATATAGATTCGGAAACTCTCCACCTTATTGGTATGTAATGACATGAGTTTTATGAGCTGATTAAAGTGAAAGAAAGTCTAGAAATTATTTATAAAGTTATTTAGATATTTTTGCATTTCTCCTGTCATTGGGCAACTTGATTGTCGCTTAGAAGGTAGACCAAAAAGCGGGAAGCTTGTGCACTATCTCAAATGACCATTGATCAAGTAAGGTCTAAACTAATAGTGATTGCACTGGTTACAGCTTCAAAAGTTTATGGAAATGGACAATGTAATAATTAGTTTACTGGTTTGAGGATACAATATGTTACATTGTGTTGCCATTTTGCACATTTCAACAAGTAGGTGCACTCATTAATGGCAGTCAGGGGACTGATATGGAGGAAGGGATGTAAAAACATTGGGGCAATATATAACATTCATGGACAAATCAGAACTATAATGGCAATAAAATATTCAACTTTTTACATCAATAGAAATGTAAGCTTTACTCTGCGTTTGATAAATTCTGATAAAAACATAGTTACTTCAATACTTTTGGAAATTTAGGAAGCTTAGCAATGACTCCTATCTAATTGCAGCAATGGTTTACAGTCATACAAAAATTTATCATATTTTGCTTAAAGGAATTGTCCGGTCTAAAACTCTAAGTCTTCAGTTACTCTATGTGACTGCAGACTTGTAAATACTCACATAACAAGCGGTCATGTGCCTGCAAGAATGCAATTTGCATACCTTTAGCAACATTCCGACTAGACTGTATCCAGGCATGCTCACTACATTTGCATTGAGCGAGGCTGGATACAGTCTAGTTGGCATATGACCACATGTATGCAAATCGCATTCTTGTGGTCACACCCCCTCCTCTCCCTGCTCTGGCACCGGAGAATCCTCACAGCGCGCAGACTTGTATTTTTAGACCAAGACAACCCGTTTAATGTGGCTTCTAATGCATTAATGATTACATTTTGCAATATAATATCTTTAATAGAACAAATCCAAGAAAACACCACATATCCCAGCTAAAACTTCAACTACCATCATATACTAATTACTAAATAATTTAATGAGACTTTCCTAGCTATGCTGTTCTCAGTGCTATATTTATAAGAAATGTCATACTTACATGTGTCTGGCTTGTGACAGTTGTGGCCTTGACGGAAATACTGTGGATTTTCAATTACCGGGATTCGAGTCATTCCAATTACGACAGTGTCTGGACCAGCGTCTAAAGAGTTTGGTGTTGTGATGCCATGGTTGATATGATGGAGGGGACTGGCAGAATCTTCTTCTCCACTGATCACAGCAACAGGACCTTTAGAATAAAAGAAAAACAATATAGTAAATTGTTGTCTTCAATTCTTTATTAATCAGGAAAAATGTAAATCCCTTAAATTAATGTCAACACAACTAACAAAGAATACTACAACATGTATATAATGGAATATTCATTTATCATAAATACATATATTGATTTACTCCTTGAGAAAGCCATTCAGCGAAACAGTGTTGGAGGTTGTGGGGCCTATTTATATGGTATTTATTCCCCTCTGTGTTTATTTAGGCATGTTAAGTATTTAGTTTAGCACTCTAATTTATATATATACACTGTGATTTACTTATTTATATTTCTAGTTGCTGCTATACATATTTATTGCACTATGCACTTCCACACATAGTCTGGATTTGCCTTCTATCTGATTTTCATTGTTTTTATGCCCCACAGTCAATCAATTTGAGTATTTATTATTTATTATATATCCTTGAGTCTGTTTTCTTGTTTAAGTGTATTTCCATTTATATTTTCATTTTTTTTTAAATCTATTAAATGAATATTTTAAATGATTTTATGCTTATTCATTATTTATTGAGTGGGTTTTTTCCCTTAAATTAATGTGAAGGATTGACTAGCTAAAGTAATGTAATGGAAGACAAAAGAGACAAAAAAGTAAAAAACTACTTTAATGACAGTTTAATTTACATCCTACTGTTGATATAGCATGAATACATTCTGCATCATTGAACGGAGATTGTAATTGCTTACCTCCAATGGAAAACCCCTTTCTATTGTCTCTAATGTGCTTCGAAAAAAGAAAAAGCATACTTACCTACCAGACTGGCGCCACTTCTGAGGCTTGTGCTTCTCATGACATTATTTATGCCACCTAAGCGGCCATTGATAGGCTACAGCCTTCAGACTTCCGTCAGAAGGAACTGTGAGATGTCACAGCATCTCCGGGGGACACAATACTTAGTGTACGAGCGGCGTCAGTAAGGGGAGTAAGTAAGCTTTTTCTTTACTGTACTAGGCACATTTGATACATTGAAAACTAGTTGTCCATTAGTACACCCCTTTACATCAAACAGAATAGGGTCAACAAAAGCCAGGCAAGCAAAGGAAGAATGCATCATTGGACTCCAAGAGTCAGGTAACTTAACCAGTTCAGGACTGGGCCATTTACACCCTTTCAGGTTTTTTCGTACACGCTCTTTAAAAAGTTGTAGATTTTTTTGTCATTCTGATATTAACCCCTTTACGACCTATGACGTTCAGGTACGCCATAGGTCGCCTCCCCCTGTTTGATGTGGGCTCCGGCGATGAGCCCTCATCTTTTCTGCCACATGACAGCTGATTTCATTTTAATTGTGCCAAAACACAGCAAGCATAGGGCACAAAGTGAGGACAGCTGCAATGAGCTCCACGTGGGCCACAAACATGTCAACTTCAACCAGAAGTCACATGGCTAATCCTTCATATAGTCCTAAGAAGTCAACTTCAACCAGAAGTCACATGGCTAATCCTTCATATAGTCCTAAGAAGTCAACTTCAACCAGAAGTCACATGGCTAATCCTTCATATAGTCCTAAGAAGTCAACTTCAACCAGAAGTCACATGGCTAATCCTTCATATAGTCCTAAGAAGTCAACTTCAACCAGAAGTCACATGGCTAATCCTTCATATATTCCTAAGAAGTCAACTTCAACCAGAAGTCACATGGCTAATCCTTCATATAGTCCTAAGAAGTCAACTTCAACCAGAAGTCACATGGCTAATCCTTCATATAGTCCTAAGAAGTCAACTTCAACCAGAAGTCACATGGCTAATCCTTCATATAGTCCTAAGAAGTCAACTTCAACCAGAAGTTACATGGCTAATCCTTCATATAGTCCTAAGAAGTCAACTTCAACCAGAAGTCACATGGCTAATCCTTCATATAGTCTTAAGACTTCAGTCTAAGTGACCCTATTGTGACCTAGGACCACTAGAGGACCTTACCTTTTGTCATCCAGCTTTCATTTCCTGCTAGATCATTTTTACTGCTACCAAAAATGTAATTTCTTTTTTTTTTTCGGAAGTTAATATATATTTCGTCAATAATATATTTTGCAAGTTTGAAGCAAATTTGAATATGTAATTTTGGCCCTAGTTTACAAGGCATTCGTTCAACACAGGCTGTATGTATTAATAAACCTTTTAGCACTGTAATTGCAACTAAGCATCAATAATTTATATAAACAAGTTGTGCTGGAAATTAATAAAAAACACAAACACAAGGGAAAATGTCAGCCGTGGAATTAGATGGCTTTAATCACCGGCGCCTTCTCCCAACAAAATTTTGGATTTCTACAAATGCTTTGGGCTCTATAAATTTGTAATTATTTGTCTACAGACAGTTTTTGGGGGTTGTTAAGGAATGTATCATTATTAGAAGTGCGTGGATATGATTACTCACTGTAAGGTTTAATGTATAATTAATCAATCACTCAGAAAGCAAAAAACAAGTACAGGTAGAAACACAGAAAGGTGCATAAATAATGCATTGGAAAGACTGCATTAAAATAGCATTATTGAGCTTTAAAAATAAACATAGTTCTTATATAACTTGTTCCAATATTGATCTGAAACCTGTGTTGGTGTCCACAATCTAGCCTTCACACCATAAATGACGTAGGTAAAACCTAACGTTTAATATATTTGGTAAAGATCCAATGAGACCCATAGGCAACATCCATAGTAAATACAAAACCAATACTAAAAATCAACCATACTATGCTGCATTAAAAAGCAACCAAAATGAGCCAAAATGATTCGAGCCTTTATGAGGGCGGTCCGGTTCTACCCCCTACTGTGTTACTCTACTCTATTGTGATCTAAAGTTTACATCCTATATTGTCAAGGGCTCATCAGGGAAAATGAACCTTGGCTGAAGAAACTAACAAGAACCTTCTGACAGATTCCCTTTAAGCCCATTTCTTTAAAAGATACTTATAAACGGTGTGTCTCTGCCTCACTTTGGTAATGATATAAAAATAACGCAAAATTAATTTTTAAATCATTGCCAAAGTGTGACAGTGATATGGGCTTAAATAGAATCTGTCAGCGGTTTCTTGTTATGTAATCTGGGCAGCATGGCAGCTCAGTGGTTAACACTGTAGCCTTGCAGGGCTTGAGTCCTACCAAGGACATCTGAAAGGAATTTGTATGTTCTCCCCGTGTTTGCATGGGTTTCCTCAGAGTACTCTGGTTTTCTCCCACACTCTAAAGACTACCACTCTAGTTTCAATACAATCAGTGTTTTATCAGTAGAAGGTTATCATTACAGGATTAGGTGTCACATACAAGCTAGTCCAGGTAACCCAGCCCCCACCAAAAATAACTAAAGACTAAGTTTACCTATCACCGTAGGGGGTCAGATCAAGTAATAAGAACAAAACCAAAATAGCAATGTATCTCAATAGTTCTGGCAAGTTTCTGGACCAACAATTTCTAAAAAAATCAAGGCTATTATTTAGGGACACCAGAATTAGGTTGTATAGTAATAATGAAAAAGATAGTAAGGGTTAAATAATAGAAATATATTTGCAACCAACAAATCCTACAAGTCCCTGATAAAAGACCCTACCTAAGGCCACGGCCCCACTATTAGTATTTGTTCAGTATTCGGTCAGTATTTTTTCTCAGGAGTGGGAGCCAAAACCAAGAGTGGGTGATAAACGCAGAATTGGTGACTTGTTTCTATTATACCTTTTCTCTGATTGTTCCTCACCTGGTTTTGGCTCCCACCCCTGAGAAAAAATACTGACCGAATACTGACCAAATACTGATAGTGGGGCCGTGGCCTAACTGCGGAGGTTGGCATCCTAATAAATGGATGACAATAGCACCCCCGCTCAAGGGAGACTGTGCCCTAAGATGCCACTATATTATTAGAGAAACATGGCTAGAAGACATCATGGGAAAACCATAGCAATCCCAATACCCAAATTATTATTCACAGATAATTGTATATTAAAAAAAATATATATATATTATAATTATCAAGATTCATTAAATAGATTACTCATATAAATTCAGTGATGATCCATCACTAATTTCCAAAGTTCCTGATACGTTTCCCCTCCATTATATAAAGGTAGATTTACAGACTCATTGAAGTTTAAGCGGATGCTCAGCTTCAAACTAAGCAAGTCATTACTGAGCCCCCACGACTGATTGTCAGCTCGCAAACAATGTACACAGGAAGCTGCCAATCAGGGGTGTGGGCGGGGTTATACAGAGCGCAGGATGCTGACCACTGCTACATCTACAGCAGGGACAACAGGGATTCTATCAAAACTGCACCAAGCAGCCTAGTAAGTGACACATCACTGGAACCAGGCTCTCTGCCCATACCTTATACTGCTCTCAGATTCCATAGCAAATCCCAATGACAGATTCTCTTTTCAGGTGCATATTAACCCATTATGAACTAATCATGCCAAAAAGGAACATTACATTTAAAGGGGTATTCGCACTTCCTAAAATGATGGTCTATCTTTAGGATATGCCACCACTCTTTGATTGGCAATGATCCAACCTCTAGAACCTTCAGTGCCTGTGAAAAAAGAAACTGTAGTGACTGATTGGAGTTGTGCTATAGTTACTCCACAAAATGGGTGACTGAGGTGTTGGTTTGAAGGAAAAGACTAAAATAGTGCTGCGGCCTTGTCATTCTCAGAATCAGTGAGGGTCCTAGAGGTCATACCGCCAAGGTCATAAAGCTATGGATTATCATCACAATTTGTCATCACTTCATTAAACAGGAATATTCTTTTTATGAGGTATAACATATAGCATGGGATTAGTAAATATATTACCAGGAGTTTGTTGATTGATTTCTTATGGCAACAAAAGGATTTTCTCTACTTTGCATAGATGCATTTAATGGACAAATAGAAATTATAGTTTATATTTTGTTATAAAATATAGTTAAGTTTATTTCATAGAATAATAAATATCAGTGCTGCAAAATTATTTCATTTTTTGGTTATTTTACTACTGCCTGTAGGTTCTTCTTGTGACAATCTTGCATGTGCACTTTGACATATTCACTAATTTGTGTATATGTTGCATCTGCATTAGACTATTCCAGAAGGACTCATCCTTTAGATCTCTGATCTACTTTCTGGCTTTCAGCTCTATGTCATAGTGTTATACATTTGACCTATGTCTGACTGATTTTGGCATTTTTTATTGACAGGGAAAAGGGACTAAAAGCAGAGTAGGTGACTCATACACCGATAAACCCCACTCTCCCGAATGCTTCAAGTGAATCATTGCAAACTCTTCAGATCTCAGCAAGCAATCATTTTATTGCTCATTGATGCAGTAAATGTTAAACTGGAGACTAAAATAAGTGATATTGTACAGTAAGTGGAAAATCCTTAGGTTAGTGGTGTACGCTATAAGCCACTAACACATCATGTATGGTAGTTAATTATCATAAGCCAGATTTTGACATTGGTGACCATTTATGCTCCTTCTAGTTACCACTATACACGCTGATCAATAATTATAACATATATGAACTTACTATTACGACCGCTAAAGCACGTTCAAATGGGTAGCGCACAAACCAAGGAGACAAATGTCTGAACTTGATAAAACCCTCATCAGATTAGGAAAAGCCCTTCACTGACCCTGGTCTGTCCAAGCCTGACCGCAGAGGTTGGCACCCAAAGATAACACAATGGTACCCCCCACTAAACGACAGCTTACCCTGAATCTCCTTAGCAGCATTTAGTATCGCTAGAGTTGCAATTCCCTAAGGAATAAAAGAATCACACATGAAACAACTGCAACCAACTTAAACTACAGCAAAGTGAATGAATCCAACAAAGACTATCACCAGCAGGAAACACCAGCAGGGGAAAGTATATAAAGCTGCACCGGAAAGGTGATAGGGCAAAGAAACTGAGTAAATGAAAAACACCTGTTACTCAAAACCAACAGGAAAAAAGATAACAGAACTAAAACACCCAAAGAAAAGGTGTCTGTTGTAACTCAAAGGAAAGAGTTGCCAACCACAGAACACAGAATCAAAGGTTCCAATTCAGACATGTGACAAACCAATGTTCTCCTGTTGGACTACTGTTGTGGCAAACACTTAAGCCACGGCCCCACTATCAGTATTTGGTCAGTATTTGGTCAGTATTATTACTCAGGAGTGGGAGCCAATACCAGGTGAGGAACAATCTGAAAAAAGGTATAATAGAAACAAGTCACCAATTCTGCATTTATCACCCACTCCTTGTTTTGGCTCCTACTCCTGAGAAAAATTACAGAAAGTACATATTATTTTTGTATATAATTCTCCAGTATGCTTTTTGAATAAAATTTCTATATTTTTTAAGATCTTTACTTGCCATCATTTAGTATTCATGTTTATCAGTAAGGACATTAATCATTTACAGAACTTCCAGTAGATAGAAATCTATTCTATATGATGGACACAAGTTTATAGTTGAATACTGCACAATTGTCAGAGCTGTTTCTTGTAAGAAGTTACGCACCAGTGTGTCCATCACATGATCTGGACAGATTTCTAATCTCTGGAAGATCAACATAGCAAAAGAAGGACTTTATTTAGAAGAGTAGGACAAAGACTGTGGTCCTGCTGTGCCATTTGAGGTGCAGTCTGAAGAAGAGGTCCCCAGGCACTGGATCCTATACACAGAATGTGAGTGTTAAGATTCTGGTTTATTGTAAGAAACGCATTTGTAACTTTTTTCTATATGTCGTTTGTTACCTTCTTGTTTTATTAAACATTAAAAGTTCCTTCCTATTGAGACATAAAGTATATTGGAAAATTGAATAGATTCTCATTGCACAAAATTTAACATTTATTTGTTAAACAAGAATGACCTTTTAAATCCTGAAGATCTACTATGATTTGTATCATTAACGGCAGTTTATCATCCCCCGAATCAATATTAAATGACCTATACAGTAATATAGGGGAAATAGCCCTTATAAAAATAATAATAGCACTGTACTTGTAAGTACTACAGTGCCTGAGAAATGTACTTTTCATTTTCATACAAATAAGGGGACTTCCTTGCCCCCTTGGCATGACCAATAGTTTGGTGCACCATTAAGATTCCTTATTTTGAACTTTGGGGACTTACTCAGCTTCTTATTGACAGTGCTGATTTTCTAGAGTACTGTCTGAACTCAGCCCAAGTATGCGCACTGACACTGCCTGAGCCAGACCGCATGCACACAGTGTGGGTGGAGAGGAGGTCTCTGCAGAAACAGCTGGCTACATTTATGGTGAAAGTGAGCATTGTCAATAGGAGGGGAAAGTCTCCAAAATTCAAAATGAGGGGGGTGTAATGGTGCACCAATCTCTTGGCCAAACCAAGGGTGCAGTGAGGTCCCCTTATTTACACGCAAATTTGAAGACTTTTTCTTAGGCATTGTACTAGTAACGGGTACAGTGCTACTATAATTTGTATAGGGACTTAGTTCTGTATATCACTGTATAGATTATTTAACATTGATTTTCGGGGTGATAATCAAATAATAAAATACCAAGAAATCTTTTTCTTCTGGCAGAGCGTAACATTTGTCATTGTGAATGTTATACGGATGGTTGTCTACTTTGTTTAAAATCATAGTAAAGCCCCTCTTCTACAAAATAAATGAGGGTCCGCCTACACAAATGGCATACTATCAGCACAGAACACCACACTTGTCAATTTCAGCTTTGCTCCATTCAGTGATAAATACATTCTCTCTTATGTAAAGAGAATGCTATCCTCATACCTTGTGTCTATCATGGTGTCTAGAGAAGCTGATCTTAAACATATCAAACACAACTGCGTCAGAGATTGACCGCAGACCAATAATAAGATGGTGTTTTTCTAATTTTCTATTTTTCCTGGTGTTTTCTAATGCAAAGTTTTCCATCTCGTTTCGCCAAACTAAGATCGTTTATTGATCCTGTCACTTTTCTCACAGTCATGGCTTATTTCCTTGGGCACCCCATATTTCTATTTATTCTGCTAAAACACAAAACTGCTTTAATCCCCTGAGAATCAAGCAATAATAAGTGTTGCAAGAATCTATGGAATGGTCCCTGTGAGACACGTACAGTAAATGTATATTATTATTTTTCACAGGCCAGCTGTAACCAAGAATAGTGTCACAAATAGATCAGGATACATTGTATAATATGGTAGAGCTTTAAGGCTTTAAGGGAATCTGTCAACAGTTTTTTGCTATGTAATCTGAGGACTGCATGAGGAAGGGGTTAAACACACAGATTTCAGTGATATGTCGCTTATCAGGCTGTGTGCTGTTGTTCACCTAAAAATGAAGGTTATATCACCTGGAGATTATTATTGCCCAGATTACAGTGGTACGTGCATACTAGGCCAATTCCACCACCACCTGTAATAAGCAGCTCACTGTCTATAGACATTGTTTATGGAGAGTCTGGTGGTGGCAAGGGCAACTTTCTCAGCTCTGCTGCATTGCTAATTATAAAAACTCTGATTGTGTCAGAATCACTGCACCCAGTAACCTAAGTAAAACATCATTGGAATCAGGGTCTCTTTTACTATATCATACTGCTCTCAGATGAAGTAGCAAAAAGCTGCTGATATATTCCCTCTAATGTAGGTTTTGCTAAATAGGCATTATCAATTTTGCAAAACTATTTTTTATTGCTTTACTGGGACTGTAAAAGGGTTATTAATTACTTTTAGTACAAAAAAATATATTTTTAATGTTCGGGTTGTGTCAATATGTGCCTTGATCCAAGACGTCAAGGACATGTTGTGTACGGACCATATTTGTGAACTTTCCTACAACGTTGAGGATGCTTCCAAAAAATGGTGCACCTTTTGGACTTCCTGAAGTGATGGAAAATCCCCCGCTTTAAGGAGGAATCTCCTAGAAATCAACATTTTTGGTTTCATGTACTTTACATCAGGGTGCTCTTGCAATGCTATGTACCATGTGGTGTGCGGAAGTTATCATTCCGCCATGGTAGTGACAAAAAAAAGTTTGTGACGCTTGGGTGCATTCAATTACCGCTAGCTTCCTGGTAGTGTGGTGTAATGTGGTGCACTCCAAATAGTCCAGAAAACAGGGAGACCAGAGGGGCAGATGATTTACTTGTTGCAAGATTACACAGATAGATCCAGAATAATGAGGCTTTAGTAAAGACTCAATTCCTATGCAGCAATCACAGTTTCCTTCAAGTGAAGTAATGCAGATACATACACTTACAAGCAGTAGTGAATGGTGAGATATTGAGCCTGAAAGTCAAAAGTTCTAAACATTGCTACCCTTTTGTTCATCAGTGTATGTCAGGTGCAGTCATATGGAATATAATTCTGTGTGTTACCCTCTATGCATTTATTATGCTTACTGCACTGGAACAATGCAAAAAAAACAGCTCATCTCTAGTTTTATGAAGTTTGTTCTACGGAGCAGGAAATCCACTCTAATCAGACATAGTTACTAAATAGAAAAATGAAAAGCATTGTTCTAGCGAAAGAGGAATAAAAACATTTACGTTTATTGTCATGTCATTAAAATGCCATTATTCAAACAGGTATATAAAAGAAAAACCAATGGGTTCCAAACGAAACAGACGTTCCTAATCATGGCACACTTTGACTAAGAAAGCCTATTGTGTTTCAAATGCATTTGGTTTTCTTTTTCTTATACCTGTTTGGATGATGGAATTTTAATGATGTGACAATAGACTTACATGTTTATTTCTCGCGAGCTGGAACAATTTTTGTAATTTTTTTGACTGTATGGGAGGCCTCACTACAGGGATTGCAAAAATTGCAGTCACTGCAGCCCATGGTTAGTTTTGATTCAAATTTGTCATTAGTGGCACAAAATATAGTCTACAGTCTATATTATTTTTGCATGTAATTTAAAGGTTATGTCTACCTTTGAACACCATTTTACAGCTCATGCATGTAGCAGATATCCCACATAACTAATCTTCATCTGATTTTGAATAACCATCTGTATAACAGCCCAGAGCTGCATTCTCAGACCGGCTGCCTGCTAATGGGAGAAGTCAACAGGCTTGTTGTCAGACTCATCCATGACAGCTTAAAAAAGCTCCTGTAGTGAAGTCTGCCCGTTACTGTGGGTTTAACAAAATCTATGCAAACAATGAGAAATTAGAGAATTCTGAAAAATGTCTAAAGCCAGTTTTGGATTATAATTCAGACTAGATTTCAGGATTAATATAAAATATGTAATACAATGATACAATATTTTTGCAAAATGACTTTACATGACCTATAAATTAATTTGGCATGTGAATTTTAAAATCATACACATTAATATATTGTATATAAAGCCTGTATTTAATCACTATGAATACATATTTAGGAAGAGAAAGAAAGTGACATCTATTCAAGAAGTTACCTTCCTGCCCACTGGAGATACAGACTGGAGAGAGAAGAGCTATACACTGACCACTGATTCTCTTGACTGGGCTTTGTATGATCATCTGATGGATTTTCTTATCTGATTGTCTGGCTACAAGCCTGTTGACTTCTCCCATTAGCAGACAGCAGGTCTGAGAATGCAGCTCTGGGCCATTCTACAGATGGTTATTCAAAATCAGAAGAAGTTAAGCAATGTGATATATCTGCTACATGCATGAGCAGTAAAATGGTGTTCAAAGGTAGACATAACCTTTAAATTACATGCAAAAATAATATAGACTGTAGACTATGTTTTGTGGCACTAATGACAAATTTGAATCAAAACTAATCATGGGTTTTAGTGTGACTGCAATTTCTGCAGCCCCTGTAGTTAGTAGGCCTTCCATACAGTCAAAAAAATTAAAAAAATTGTTCCAGCTCGCAAGAAATAAACATGTAAGTCTATTGTCACATCATTAAAATCCCATTATCCAAACAGGTATAAGAAAAAGAAAACCCAAAGCATATAAATATACATATAGTTTATCTGCTGTAATTCCTTGTCTTAAAATTAGTTGCATGTATATATATTTATGTATGTACAGGTGCATCTCAATAAATTAGAATATCATCAAAAAGTTAATTTATTTCAGTTCTTCAATACAAAAAGTGAAACTCATATATTATATAGAGTCATTACAGACAGAGTGATCTATTTCAAGTGTTTATTTCTGTTAATGTTGATGATTATGGCTTACAGCCAATGAAAACACAAAAATCATTATCTCAGTAAATTAGAATACTTTAGAACAACAGCTTGAAAAATGTTTTTAAAATCCGAAATGTTGACCTACAGAAATGTATGTTCAGTAAATGCACTCAGTACTTGGTCGGGGCTCCTTTTGCATCAATTACTGCATCAATGTGGCATGGAGGTGATCAGCCTGTGGCACTGCTGAAGTGTTATGGAAGCCCAGGTTGCTTTGATAGTAGCCTTCAGCTTGTCTGCATTGTTGGGTCTGGTGTCTCTCATCTTCCTCTTGACAATACCCCATAGATTCTCTATGGGGTTAAGGTCAGGCGAGTTTGCTGGCCAATCAAGCAGAGTGATACTGTTGTTTTTAAACCAGGTACTGGTACTTTTGGCAGTGAGGACAGGTGCCAAGTCCTGCTGGAGAAGGAAATTTCCATCTTCAAAAAGCTATTCAGCAGAGGGAAGCATGAAGTGCTCTAAAATTTCCTGGTAGATGGCTGCACTGACTTTGGTCTTGATAAAACACAGTGGACCTAAACCAGCAGATGACATGGCTCCCCAAACCATCTCTGATTGTGGTAACTTCACACTAGACCTCAAGCAGCTTGGATTGTGTGCCTCTCCACTCTTCCTCCAGACTCTGGAACCTTGATTTTCAAATGAAAATTGGAACTCTTGGACCTTGTGGAGTGTGTCAATGACTGTCTTCTGGACATCTGTCAAGTCAGCAGTCTTCCCCATGATTGTGGAGCCTACTGAAACAGACTAAGGGACCTTTTTAAATACTTAAGAAGCCTTTGCAGGCATTTTTTGTTAATTATTTTAATTTACTGAGATAATGACTTTTGTGTTTTCATTGGCTGTAAGCCATAATTATCAACATTAAGAGAAATAAACACTTGAAATAGATCACTCTGTTTGTAATGACTCTATATAATATGAGTTTTTCTTTTTGTATTAAAGAACTGAAATAAATAAACTTTTTGATGATATTCTAATTTAGTGAGATGCACCTGTATGTATATGTGTATATATATATATATATATATATATATATATATATACTCGTATATACATATATATATATATATATATATATATATATATATATATATATATATATATACACACTGCTCAAAGAAATAAAGGGAAAACTCAAATAACACATCCTAGATCTGAATGAATGAAATATTCTCATTGAATACTTTGTTCTGTACAAAGTTGAATGTGCTGACATCAAAATCGCACAAAAATCATCAATGGAAATCAAATTTATTAACCAATGGAGGCCTGGATTTGGAGTCACCCCCAAAATTAAAGTGGAAAAACACACTACAGGCTGATCCAACTTTGATGTAATGTCCTTAAAACAAGTCAAAATGAGGCTCAGTATTGTGTGTGGCCTCCACGTGCCTTTATGACCTCCCTACAACGCCTGCGCATGCTCCTGATGAGGTTGCGGATGGTCTCCTGTGGGATCTCCTCCCAGACCTGGACTAAAGCATCCGCCAACTCCTGGACAGTGTATGGTGCAACATGACGTTGTTGGATGGAGTGAGATATGATGTCCCAGATGTGCGCAATCGGATTCAGGTCTGGGAAGCGGGCGGGCCAGTCCATAGCTTTAATGCTTTCATCTTGCAGGAACTGCAGACACACTCCAGCAACATGAGGTCTGGCATTGTCCTGCATTAGGAGGAACCCAGGGCCAACTGCACCAGCATATGGTCTCACAAGGGGTCTGAGGATCTCATCTCGGTACCTAATGGCAGTCAGACTACCTCTGGCGAGCACATGGAGGCTTTGTGGCCCTCCAAAGAAATGGCACCCCACACAATTACTGACCCACTGCCAAACTGGTCATGCTGAAGGATGTTGCAGGCAGCAGATCGCTCTCCATGGTGTTTTCAGACTCTGTCACGTCTGTCACATGTGCTCAGTGTGAACCTGCTTTCATCTGTGAAGAGCACAGGGTGCCAGTGGCGACTTTGCCAATCATGGTGTTCTGTGGCAACTGCCAAGCGTCCTGCACGGTGTTGGGCTGTGAGCACAACCCCCATCTGTGGATGTCAGGCCCTCATACAACCCTTCTAACCATTTGTGCAGACACATGCACATTTGTGGCCTGCTGGAGGTCATTTTGCAGGGCTCTGGCAGTGCTCCTCCTGTTCCTCCTTGCAAAAAAGTGGAGCTAGCGGTCCTGCTGCTGGGTTGTTGCCCTACTATGGCCCATTCCACGTCTCCTGGTGTACTGGCCTGTCTCCTGGTAGCGCCTCCAGCCTTTGGATATTACGCTGACAGACACAGCAAACCTTCTTGCCACAGCTCGCATTGATGTGCCATCCTGGATGAGTTGCACTATCTGAGCAACTTCTGTGGGTTGTAGAGTCCGTCTCATGCTACCACGAGTGTGAAAGCACAACCAACATTCAAAAGTGACCAAAACATCAGCCAGGAAGCATTAGTACTGAGATGTGGTCTGTGGTCCCCACCTGCAGAACTACCCCTTTATTGAGGGTGTCTAGATAATTGCCAATAATTTCCATCTATTGTATATTCCATTTGCACAACAGCATGTGAAATTGATTGTCAATCAGTGTTGCTTAATAAGTGGACAGTTTGATTTCACAGAAGTGTGGTTTACTTGGAGTTATATTCTGTTGTTTAAGTGTTCCCTTTATTTTTTTGAGCACTGTATATATATATATATATATATATATATATATATATATATATATGTATGTATGTATATATACAGTATATATATATATATATATATGTCTGTGTATATTTATATATATATATATATATATATATATATATATATATATATACATATACAGTACATTAATATGATTTAATTGATTTAATTGTTTCGGAGATATAGATTCAATATGCATTATGTATGTTGGTAACCAGATCCTACTATGTTGATATTATAAGAAAAAAAGTTCAACTGCTACTTTGAAAGAATATAGTCCAAGGTGACACTATGTACTTTACATTACCTGGGCACAATGTAAGAGATCCCTTAAGGCCTCACATCTTATGCTCATAAATTAGCAAATCTTGTCAAACCTATTCCCCATTGCTCATGCTGCTGCTCAGTCGGTCAATACCTGACTATCTAACTGCCTTAAATATCCTGTCTGCATTTTTTTCCTGTCCTAATGAGTTGGCATTTGAATCTGTATAAACAGATGGCTAATAATCAGTGGTTTGAAGTCCTAATGGATTTGGCTTTAATTTTTAAACACTAGAGAACCCCTCAGGAATCAGTGATGGCACAAAGGTTCTTCATGTCCCAGAGTCAACGATATTAGTAGGTTACTGATTATAAGTCAATGAATTTTGGGTTATATATTCTGAACCTGAACAGACACTTTAGTGTTTCACATCTTGAATATTAATTTTCAAAAATAGACACATTAGGAGAACACACAGGTCTTCTATAAAATGGTTTATGAGTTGAAAAAAAAATCTTTTGGCCAAATCTCAAAATTCTCCCCTGGACCATCAAATATTCTGATATTGGCAGATAAGTATTGGTCTGAAATAATCATTTTTGTGTAGTTGGTCTGGTTTAGGTTTATTTGCTTCTCAATCTTAGATCACTGCTAAGAGATACTAAAATATACTGTGATATTACTAATAATAAGGGATACTCTAACAACCAAATACTTCACATTTTTATGTGAAATTCTTTTAAAGACCCATATAAAAGTCTCTGTAGCCTATAAATAGTAGACAAAAAGTATTCAGTACACTGCATTTATACCACAAAGTCTGGGAGTAATCTGATGATTCGTGTTACATTCTTCCATCTGGTTAGTATTCTTGCTTACTTACAAATATCAAAAAGGAAGAAGAGCAACAGCCTGCAGTATCAGACTACAAAGAGTTTGTTTGTAGTCTGTAACCATGGAAACATGCAGGGAGCTGCTGACAAAAATCATTGGTTAGTTATTATAATTAAGATTTTTTTGAAAAAATTATTTCATTTTTTTTAAAGATTAATTATTAAAAACATTAAAGTAAAAAGTGTACATATGTCATCTTCTATATTTTGGCCACTAGGTGACATTGTTACATCTTTTCCAATGAACTTTATATGCATAATGGATTAAGAAAATACAGAAACCATTTTTGCCAAAACCTCCTGGCACTTAAAGGATTAACTTAGCTGAAATGCAGACATGAAGATGAAATCATTATTTTCCACATTGCTTAATCCCTTATATACTAATTAGATTTCCGTCAGTTTCATTGCACTTTGTGTGTTGTAGTCTTAGCGCCACGTGCCAGGGAATCTGCAAGGATCATTGAGACAGTCTCTGCCAATGGCAAGCAGCCAGTGAAAGGGCAAGCAATTGGCTGTGCCAATTCCTTAAGCCTTTTTGAAAGGTAAGCAATCCAAAAAAACATGTGATGTTATGGAATTAAATCAGTGGATATAATTTTTTCAGGGCAGAGCTCTAGTGAACTCATGTTCTATTTTTGTATAATTTGTGAATATAATCCTTTTCTGCTAAACCTACAGAGAGGCTTACAGAGCGCTATAAAGCTGGTCTTAGGTTACTTAAAACAATGTCCATGCATCTGGAAGCTAATATATATTAATGGATATATTTTGAATATAGCTTGGCAGATATATATTTTAAAGAAATCCACCTGTCATTTAATATTATATGCGACTTATATTTAAAAAGTTTTCATTTAAATGGAATAAATTGAAATTGTGAGAACAGGGACATAGCTTAGAAGAGACGCAGAGTGGCCAAAATAACCTTTGCCACATGAGACACCAGTATTAGAAAAGGCACATGGTAAATCGGGCTGTTGGTACTGATTTTGCATTGGAGCGTCCCTGACGTGAAAAAGGCAATCGTCACAAAATTATTGTACAACTCCACGTTGTGGTGGTGATTTTGGTGTAATCACTTTGACAAATCGAAGCCTGAATGTCTGCAATAACATTTAATCTGTTAAAAGTCTTTGGAAATTGATCATGCTTGATTATATAGCACCAACATATTCTGTAGTGCTTTGGAGACTTTATAAACACTGTCTCCATTGGGATTCATGATGTAAATCCTTTATCAGGTTTCTTCCCACACATGTAGAGAACATACAGACTCCATGCAGATATCGTCCTTGGTGGTATTTGAACCCTGGATTCCAGCAGTGCTAACCACTGAGCCACCGTGCTGTCCAAATAGAATTGTATAGTTTGATCACTTGAGGACATAAAATAACAGATATTGGAAATTGCAATAAAAAAAAAACAGGAAAGACGCGTACAAATGATAGGTTGCGCTTCCTAAATTTAAACTATGTACATCTTTTTTAAATAACATATATAAAAACATTTAAAAAATGTGCACATAGCCCCAGAACCTGTTTCCACGGCCAAAAATTATCACGGGATTACAACCCGTAGAGCTGTCATGATAACCAATAGAGCCATATACATGTGGGGTATATCTGAGATAAGTTTGAATGGACATTACTAGTGATGAGCGAGCATGCTCGTTACTTGAGATTTACGAGCATGCTCGGGTGTTTTCCGAGTATCTTCAGCGTGCTCGGGTGTTATGTTTGAGTCATTCCATGCGCATGATTTGCGACTGTTTGGCAGCTTTAATACATGTGAGGAATGCATGTTCCTTAGGCATTCCTCACATGTATTAAAGCTGTCAAACAGTCGCAAATCATGTGCACGGCGTGACTCAAACATAACACCTGAGAACACTGAAGATACTCGGTGAGCACCCGAGCAAGCTCGCCAAAAGGGTTAACATAACATACTCGCTCATCACTAGACACCACCCCTAAAGTGAAGTCAAGTAGTGTTCAGTTAAGAAGAAAGGTGCAATACATATGTATAGATAATAAATAATGCAGTGTCAAAAGACTATAAAAATAAAGCAAGCAATAACTATGTGCAATAAAGTGCCATGTGCACTCACCCAGGTAAATGGACTCATAGGAAAAGCATCATGCGGGATTTAGAATCCAACGCGAGGAATATCGCGAAAGAGGAAATTAGTACATAGTGGCAGCTGAATTATGGCTGTGCAAACTTTCTTGGCTGGCAGTCAAATGTCAGCATCTGGGGAGCCTCTTGCTATTACTTGGCACTCAACATTATGACATGCATCATGCTGTGATGTTGTGATATCGAAGAGGTCTACTAATCATAAAAGTGGCCGGGATAAGGGTATTCCAGTTCCACTCGAAGAAGTTTGCATCGTCCTGATCTGACTGCCTACGAGTAATGAAGTGGATGCCAGACCAGAGAAGTGCAAATTGTTTGCTCATTTCTATTCAAAATGTACATTTGAAATTAAAACGGATTTGACAAAAAGAAAGTTGCTACATCACATCTAGAGATAATAAATCGGTAGGAAATCTCTAACAGTGTTCTTACTGGCAACTTAAAGGCTTCTTCCTCAACAATTTGGACTAATGGTTAAGGGAAAGTTACAACTGCAGTGAGAAAAAATGATCCCTCCATGTCAGGATATACATATTTCTTGATATATGTTTTGATTTGATATATTTACAATTTTTCAAAAAAATATTAAAAAAAGAAAAGTTAATACTTTTCCAATAAAATATTAATTGGTAAAGTTTTCATATTATTAATTGCAAATAATTTTGCATGTATTTCCTTAGTGATCTCCATTTAGTTGCTATTTATGTAGGTGTTCTTTCTTTAAAACTGATGACTTTGATTATTTCCGCAGACTACATTAGTTAAGATCTATAGTATCCTATTTCTACACATCTGGTGTAATTTGTGCTGAAATGATAACTTATAGCTCAGCATTGCTGTTTGATTGTTTCCATAATTCATTCCTGTACCCTCTGTAAGTCATACAACACAATACCATTTAATATGGAGAAACTTGATAGCTGAGAAAGATGCTTGTATCAAAACCTAATCACTAAGGAAGCTCATTTGTACCTCACCAAGAATATGACATGAGATGTATGATCTCTAAGAAACGTGAACACCTGTGGAATTGTTACGGCCCATTTCTCACCCAAATAATGACTACATGAGTCTATTTATAAGCAATAGTAGAGGTTATAGAAGGACTCTTATAAAATATGGTCTCTATGTACATTGGTACTTAACATAACATTAATCCTGAGGATACAAACCAACAATTATCATCTTAATACAGTACTATTAAAAAAAATTTAACATTTTTGATTCATTTTGTTTTTATGATATTGAGCAAATCATAGTCCCTTATGAGCAGTTTTGATAGCAGAAGTGTGACAAGCCGTTTGGTAATGGTGAGCCCTTGCAAATTGCCTTTCCAGACTTTGAACAAAAGACTGCAGCCACTCTATGTTTCTGAGGACTGCTGAATTTTGACTCCTCAAAATTCCCGGTGCAGACAGTCACATAACTGCATGCATATAATTTGCAAACTTGTGGTAACATGCCGACTAGACATGTCTGGCTTCTCTCAATAGACTTCTTTGCAGAGAAGTCAAGCACAACTAGTAGGCATGTGATCACAAGAGAAACCAAGCACATCTAGTTGGCATCTGACAACAGACTGCTTTGAAGAGAACCAAGCACATCTAGTAGGTATGTGATCGTAATCGCAATAGAAACTAAGCACATCTAGTTGGCATGTGACAATAGACTTCTTTGAAGAAAACCAACCACATCTAGTAGGTATGTGATCGTGATTATAATAGAAACTAAGCACATCTAGTCGGAATGTGGCTGCAAGCTTGCCAAACATATAAAGGCTGTCACCAGACCACTCAATGGTACGAGAATATTAGGGATTACCGTGTGCACACCACACACTGTCACAATTTAACACAGTCAGAAGTCACATAAAGTGACTGTGTACCTTTGTCCTAAACCTTGATAACACCTTTAACGGTGTCATATCATGTCTGGCTGTCATTGTCTTAGGGTATTTGTAAATTGACACAACATCACTACCTAGGTGGCCAGCAGTGAGTGAAGTAGTGGGCGATGGTGGTGTAAATAGTTTCACATTGCTAGTAAAGGATTTTCTCATCATTAACCCTTATCTCAGAAGGTAGCATTAATGGTTAGCTTTTTTTGTGAGGAATCTACTAAGTTACTCAAAGAGATAGTAAGTTACTCTTTCGAAATAGTGTAATAAAGTGAAGCATTGGAAGATGGACATTGACACCAGTGATGTCTAAATTGATATTTTATTGGATTAGTTGTTCTATATATTTTACCTAATCCAATAAACTACAGAAGGCATATAAATGGAAAATGATGTTAAAAATGTGTTTGGTGTAGTGTGTTAGTAGGATGAGCATTGTCTACGAGAATTGAGGTCACAATTAGTAACCATTAGGAGAACGTTTGCACTGTCTACTGTGTAAATATCAGCGACACATCTTTGTCTTTTTATGTTTTACTTAAATCACCCAGTATAATTAAGCATTCCCAGTTGTGAGCGAGGATTATAAGTAATTATAGTTCACAAACATGTTAACTAAAATGAGCTGTCATTTTTTTCCTTGTCATGTGTTCAGCCATCCACATCTGTAGCATTAATCACATTTACTATTTTCGGTGCATTCCTTCCTCACCTTGCCTCACACTTCATCAGCATCTGAGAACAGGAGACTGGGCCTGTGAGTTCTTTTTAAATCTACAATTATTTTTCCCTCTTGGTGTAATCCAATTAACTACATCATGTTCATTAACAAACAGAAATACGACATCTATTTTTGAAATGCTTGACTTTAAAAATTGATAATTACTATAAGGCTGGGGCTACATTACGACTTTGGGCAAGACAGAAGCTGAAGAGCCAAAGATCGCTATGTACCACTGCTATATTGCAGCATAAGGCAGGTCAATAGGGTCACATAGTAGTCATCCCTGCTATGAGGATAGTGGAGAGTATGATGGCTTTTATTATAGCACTATAGAATAGAACCCTTTTTATGTCTCCTGAGGAATCTTGAGGAAGAGGAAACGTGTCGGGACACATGAGAGGCATATTCTAAAGGGCAAGTGCAGGGCCTGTTTATTGCAGTGGTAGCTGTGGATTGCCCTTGTTAGGGTGGGAGCAAAGGGGATCCAGGGCAGTGCAGTACCCCCTGGAGGGCTTAATAGGGGCAGAACCAGATGCCATTGTGGACCTGCCGATGTGATTCTCCTTCTTGACTCCTGCTCCAGATTCCATATGAACCTACTACTGACAACTCAACTCAACAATGGGTGAGGACATTGCAATTTATATATGCTTTTATTATGTCTAATTCACCATTGGGGTGATTTACAGTGTGTATCTATGACCTGATAGTCTATTACTCACCATCTAATATATATAATCGTCTTATCCCGTCTGTATGTCTGTCTATCTGTCTGTCCGTCTGCCCAGGAAATCCCGCGTCGCTGATTGGTCCGGCCGCGGCCAGTCAGCGACGCGGGATTTCAGAATAAGATGGCGGCCGTTAGCGGCTCATCTGCCGGACGGAGGTCAGCGGCAATGCAGCCGGGAGATGAGCGGCGCTAGCTGCTGGCAGAACTAGTACCCCGACGGGCAGCGCTGCTGACCTCCATGCGGCTACCGTCGGGAGATCAGCGACTTGGCCCGCTGATCTCCCGACGGCAAGTGTCAAGGGAGGACCGGTGAGCGGCGCCGCCGGTCGGGATACTTCAGCTGCGAGCAGCCGACCATCTCCCGGCTCTTCGCAGCGGAAGTACCCGCACAGGCAACGCCGCTGCCCGGTCCTCAGAAATACGATTCGCTGATCAGCATTTTTGGCGCCAAATTTAAACACCGCTCTGCTGATCGGTCGCGGCCACTGGCCGCGACCAATCAGCGATTTTGGCGCCAAACTTAAACACCGCTCTGCTGATTGGTCGCGGCCGCCAGCCACGACCAATCAGCGATCTTGGCGTCAAATTTAAACAACGCTCTGCTGATTGGCACCAAATTTAAACACTGCTCCACACAGAGGTCAGCGGCGATGCAACCGGGAGATGAGCGGCGCTAGCCGCTCATCTCCTGGCTGCTAGCAGCATAAGTACCCCGACCTGCGGCGCCGCTGACCCCCATGTGGCTACCGTCGGGAGATCAGCGGCTTGGCCGCTGATCATCCCGACGGCAAGTGTGAAGGGAGGGACGGCGCCGCTGCCCGGTCCTCAGTAATAAGGTTTGCTGATTGGTCGCGGCCGCCGGCAGCAGCGACCAATCAGCGATTTTGGCGCCAAATTTAAACACGCTCTCCGGTCCTCACTAACACGGTTCGCTGATTGGTCGTGGCCACGACCAATCAGCGATATTGGCGCCAAATTTAAACACCGTTCTGCTGATTGCGCTTGGTCGGCCGCATACATGTTCTAGAATGCCCGATGCGTTAGAATCGGGCCACCATCTAGTTATTGATAGATATATGGAGGACGCCTATCATGCACTGTTTTTTTAACAAAACAATGCATGTTCTGTTTTACAGTGGTGATGCATATTGTTAATGACGCCACTATCTTTCCATTGATTATCCACATTGGTTATTCTCTTCTGGACAGGCTTAGAAACCTTTAATATTAACTCCATACTTACATCTGTATAGAGTCTTATACCTGTCTTGTTCGCATGCAGTAGTGCAAGAATACATCCCCATGTGGCATCATACATTGTATCGGGATGTTGTATTGCTATATTGACCTCACAGGTCCTTTTTTTGCTTTTATCAAAAGTATATATTAAAAGATTAGATTAAAAGTTATGTTTTCAGATACTCTTGCTGCTCAATCAACTGGTCACATAGTGACCCCTAGAGGATCACTACCACGACAATCATGTCCCAAAAAGTCAGGTAAGTTTTTTTTTTATTTGCTAGATGTGATCATGGTCTCCAAAGTGTTGCAATACAACCCGATTCACCTGCACATAGCGATCTTCTGCCGCAAAACTTGTGTCCCAGCTAAAGTCGCCATGTCACAGCATAAAGAAAACAGATGCTAAATCATATGATTATTACTTAATTAGAATGATAACGTGTTAAAAAAAAAAATCACCATAGCAACACCAAAATAGGAACATATCTTTTTGTTCTAAAAATATACATTTTGGCTGATCAAACCTAAATCCTAACTAAGTAGCTAGTGCACATCATGAAGGATATGCTAATTACTGACCTGAGCTTCCCAGATATAGTATTCCTAATGCATCATAAACTCCAAACTCTCTCCACACAAGCAACAACCTTGGTCCTTTCAAGTTGTCAATTATCTGTTGCTTAAAATAAAATTACTTATCTGGTACTTTTTTTTGCTTATGTCTACTGTAGTTCCAATGACTACCTGTAAATCACCAACATATATATATATATATATATATATATATATATATATATATATATATGTATATATATATATATATATATATATATATATTTATGGTGGTCCAAAAGTAAGTGAACAGAAAGTATAATAAGGTTATGAAGGGGGAGATTTATCAAACACTAAATTGCAGCCACCTGTCTGTATCATCCTCCAATAAACCATGAATTAAACGTGGACGATAAGCTTTCCACCCAATAGATTTCAGGATTCGCATGAGAGAAGGTCGTGAAATTCCCAATTCCAAAGAGGCTCTTCTGGTGGACTTTTTTGGACTCTGAACAAATGTTTCAGCAACAAGATGTTTATTATCTTCTGTACAGACTGCTATGGGTCGACCAGTTTTTGGAGCATTAAGGATTGAGCCAGTGGCATTGAATTTGTCACGAATGCGGTAAATAGTTTGTCTCTTTGGGGCTTAAGTACCAAATGTTTCAACCCAATTTGCTCTAACGGTTTCAGCATTTTGAGATTTCCAATACTCTGTTAAAATCCATTTTCTTTGATCTGTATTTAAATTATTTGCCATTATATGTTATCTGAATTAACTGAAAAGAAAACAGATTTGGTTGAGATCTATCTGTGAAAACTAGATCTGTGACCAATCAGATTCCACTTTTAATTCCTCACAGACTCTTTGGAAAATGAAAGGTGGAATCTGATTGGTTGCTAAGGGCAACTGAGCCAGTTTCACTTTACACCATGTTTGATAAATCTCCCCCTTCATAACCTTATTACACTTTCTGTCCACCTACTTTTGGACCACCCTGTATATATACACTTTCATATATATATATAGAGAGAGAGAGAGAAAGAGAGAGAGAGAGAAAGAGAGACATAGGAAAAATGAAGGTTACCTCTACAAGGTTATTGTAGACTTTAGAATGTTCAGGTTTTCCCACTAAATACTTTTAGCACCTATTCACAGGATGGTGAGACTATTGGGATATCCACCGATCATAAGTATGGGGATCTCAATGTCTCCTAAGTAAAAAAAATGCTGGTGTCCTTACATAAACTGTGGAGGTGTGCATGCTCCCCACCATTTACTTCTATTGAACTGGCACCTTGGCTATTTCTCATAGTGCAAAAAGTAATGATAAGTGCACACTACCACTTCACTCACACATGTGACTTTGAGACTTTGAGACTCGTGTTTTTGTGATCAGTGACGGTCCCAGCATCCAGACCCTCAGCAATCATGCATTTATCATCTATAATATCCTATGAATAGATGATATATTTTGTTTATGGAAAATCCCCTTTACCTGTTGTGGGGTGGTTAATTCGATTATTTCACTTGAAGTTAACATAAAGTTAATTGAATTAAATAACAGCCAGACCCAAGTCAATTCAGCTATCAAAACTAGAGATGAGCTAACTGGTGCGAGGTAAGTAGAATGTGCCTCGAATTTTACAAATAATTCAAATTCTCCTGTTTAAAATTTTCTTGTAATCCACTTTAGACGAATTCAGCAATCACTGGTCTTAGCAGGATTTTCCTGCTATTGTAGCTCAATCCCACTCACTATGACCCCATTCGCATTTTTTCCCATTCCCATATTTTACTGACCTATGCCGTTTTACTTACAATTTCTACTTACTTTCTATTGCTTTAAAGAGGACCTGTCATCAAGTCAAAAGTGGTCAGTTTGTTACTCTAATTTTAGTCCTTGTGTTCCTCCAACTATTCAGCTTTTGTTTTTTTATTCTTTTACATCCATCAAGTGGTTCCATAGGTTTGGGCCTTTTTGTTTATTGCTATTTTTTTGGTGTTTTCCAAGGGGACATGGCTCACAGGATTCTCTGGGGACGGGGCATTAGGCAGCTCTGTTTTGTTACCCTGTAGACAACACCCTGTTGTAAAAACCATACAAATTAGTACTAAATATATAAGGCCCATAATATGGCAGATTTAAAGAATAAAACCTGGAATACTCAGGGGAGCAGCAGGAATAGAATGAGAGCAAAAACAGACCACTTTTATCCTGGTGCCAGGTCCTCTTAAATAATCTGAGAATTGGAACTATTACAAAGAATTCAGATTATTTCACATACATTCCAATATGACTATATACTCCTATGCTGTGTATTATGCTAAGTTCACTATTAGTTCTCTAGTACCTCCATGCAATTTACATGGGCTCTGCAATATATATAATCAGAAATTGTGATGTGTCAGATGGTTCCTACAAAACTTCCATTGGTTATCTCCACTGGGATCAAGATTGATATGCTTGAATAGTAAAAATGAAATTGGTTTAGTCAGAAGTGACTAGTCAGCGACATGTTTTGGACTCTAAAATAATTTTCTGCTTCATTTGTGAAGATAGATAGGAAAGTAAATCAATATTGATCTTGTTGCTTCCCTCAACATCTTCAATGAAAAATGTAAAAAAAAAAGCTTAAAATTCAAAATTTTAACATTTTTGAATGAAAATATAATCTTTTAAATGCCAAAAATGGTATACATTTAATAATAAATAAATGTATAAAGAAACATATCTTGTTTAAAGGGAACTTGTCACCAAGAAAATCCAGTCCAATCTGACTGAATCAATTCTGACAAAACTTTATATTAATCTACTCATCTCCCCCTGCTCTACAACATGGTGCCCACAGATTGGACGGCATTTTCATGGTGACAGAAACACTTTAAATCTGGCATAGAACACAGGGCTGAATATTCCTTCTGATGTCTTCATTTTTTTTTCTGGCAGATGGCTTAGGGCAGTGGTCCCCAACTTTTCTGACCTTGAGAGCCACATTCAACTTTGAGAGAGGGTCACGAGCCACATTCAGCTCCTGCCCCCCCCCTTACAGTAGTGACACCTTGAACCTCCATTACCCGATTTGCTCTTTTGCGCAGGGCTACTCACAAAATTCACTATCTGGAGATTTGTTCTTCATAGTTGCTTAATAGACCTGGTGCTAATGCATCAAGCTGCCAATCATCATGGGCCCACGAGTCACATGTGGCTCCCGAGTCACAGGATGGGGACCCTTGGTTTAGGGGATGGGGGAGTGTTTAGATGGTGTGACTTAATGCTGCTTGTCACCTGGAGGGGGAAATGGCTCCTTTTTCAAGAAATTCTATTGTAGTCTGACATAGTATTGTGAGAAAGTTCAAAAAACCATGGGTGACCTCTTTGATAAAATATAGAATTCTTTATATATTTCTAAGCTTCATTGGTACATGAGATCAAATAGATAAAATAAGAGTTAGACTTTAAAGAAGAAAGTCTTGTTCTCCTCTACTTATTTTAACATTAAAAAGCAGCAACATATTTCACACCTCAAAATGAATTATAGTGGCACATTTACAATCATGAATTCCGTTTTACTTTTTTAGGCCAAATCAAGATAATTTCTGCTACTTCTGCAAAAAATGCATAGAAAGAAAATTTAAAGATGTGCAAGCTATATGGAAACTTGGGTTATTAAATCTTTTATATTGTTTTTAAAATGATGAGTGTAATTTAAGGTTTCATCAGTGAAATCACGTTTCAGTTGTTAAATTGAAGACTATATTTTATTCGACATACAAAACCAAAAAATAGCTCTTTAGTTAACTTGGCAATAGTCTGTAGAATATATTTCATTCAAGCAGATAGTAAATTATATCCACTCCCATAAGTACAGTAATGCAATATCTCTCATGGAAAGAGATCATTTGAACTCAACAGCAGTGATCAGAATGCCAGATTGAAGCTCCTTATATTGCAAGTAGCTATGATCCCACAACATCAAACTGAATGTTCTCATTGTCGTTATACATTCAGATACTGCGCCTCTGACATGATTTCCCATTTCCAGGAAATTGTTGAGAGTGTTAGGCATTTTCAGAAGGCTGTTGTTATACCCCTGAGTCCTGTGATACATAGGTGTACTCTCCGCAATCCATTAAGTACATTATAAATCCACTAAATGTTCTTAGTGAAAAACAATGTACATTCGCCAGAACTGAATGATAGAATTGATTTCATCTTAAACCAGTCTTTAGCGCCAAAAGGTTTTCTTTAGGTCAGCCAAAATACTAGTGTCATAGCAAGAATATGGACAACATGTTAAGCCCCTAATTTATTAACCTTTTAATACAAGACTCCTCATTCCCCATTCAGATGGACTGTTCTTTAATCCGAAGGCAGAATGAGATTTATCTATGTTATTTATCAAACATTACTTTGAGCAAGAACCGATTTACACAAACCTGAGATCAGAACCAATCCTAAGATCCTTAATTGTCAAGTTATAACAAGAACTATCTTCTGTACGTCTTAAAAGTTTTTAAGTTGTCTGTTCAAAAAACATATTACAAAATTTTATTCTATAAAGGGTGGGTCTCTCATTTGAAATAATCAATTAGCTAGAGCAGAGAGCAGCTACTGGAAGACTATCTCTCACTGGGGGTCTTGAGACATCCTTGAATTGCAAAGATGGTCCATAAATTTCAATGAACATCATGAATTCGACTGTTTTCCCTCTGTTGGTGCTACAGAATATTAAGCCCTTGGTCACTTGAACCAATGTATTTTACAGCTAGGTGGCAGGAATCATAGCCACTATGAGTACTTTAAGGGAACTGTTAGGAGGGCGGTTGCAGACAACTTTAATATAATGGAACGCAACCGACCCCGGGGTCCGTGATGCAGCCTGGTGGACTGCTGCTGAACACTTTCCGGGTGGATAGGAAAGCAACCAACTTAAATGTAAAACCCTTCCATGTTTCTGCACACAGGAACGGGTATAGCAAATCACACTATCTCCATTAGCAGCACGAAAGATAGGTGGAGAAAAACTATCTGTAGTCCTGTTACAGCACAGGGACTATAGTGGCGGCGCTAGGATGCGTGTGTGACTACGCCGACGGGTACACGTGCCTCTAGCCGGCGTGCTACCGGACTGAAGGGTACTACTCCACGTGGCTGACAGGCGATAGCCATGGATAGGATGTCTGCAGGCTGCTCAGGGTGTTAGGCGACCCCTTTGGCAGAGCCAGACTGCTAGACGAAACTACCTGCCTCTATGGAACTAGCCTGCCTCTATTGAACTAGCCTGCCTGACAGAAACTACTCGTGGAGCACAGTCATCCACACAATCGCATCACTGCTCAATGATCAGAGCGCGCCGCCATAGTTTGTGGGCGGGCCTTTTAAAGACTAAGCCCTGCCCACCGACGCACCATTGGTGACGCCACCCGTGGACTTATCAGGCGGTGCCAGGTCACCGAGTCAGGTGGGTGCCAAACCACCAATCACGATCCGCCAGGACACGGGCATGCTCAGTGCGGCGAATCCTGGACTTAGACTCCGAACGCCCTATCTCCCTCTGAAACCCATGCTTAACATTGCTAGGTACCAATACACGGGAGACAATCTGTACGTCTCGTGGACCAGCTAGGTGTTGGGGCTGATGATGATGCTGAGCAGCATCAGCCCCAGCTGGACCAAAATGGGAGACCACAGAAGGTCCTGGATCCATTTCGAATCCAGCTGCATACTGACGCCTAACAGGAACCCTTCTAAAACAAAGGTATAGACCAAAACAGGCAACCGCTTTAAACACAGGATAAAATTCTGTTTGAAGTGAAAACTACCTTTAAAAACAAACAAATCTGTAGGAATTAAGTTTAGGCTGGCATCAACTACAGCTTTTCAAGCTCATTTCATTAACTATTACCTTAAAGAAACACTCTCAATGAGAAAATTAACTTAAAGGAGCATTCTCAACAAGAATTATATCCACTAAACCTTTCTAAGTATGTTTGCAATGTAGTTGTATTGAACTACTTACCGGTCTCCATACTCCCTGGTTTCCATTGTCACACTGGTCCTCTTCTGGCTCATGTGACTGCTCCCTTTCTTTGCCGACTCACGAACACTGTGTGGTGTGAAGTTATTTCTATCAATGTAAGCCTATGGAGATTCACAACGAGCATCTAAAGACTTAAATTGTGCCTTCCAGTTCAAGTGACCCAGAATAGCACTTAATTTAGAAAAAGGTTTAAAGAATAAAATTTATGCCAGGAGTGTTTCTTTAAAGCATCACACCAGTGTTTTTTTTATATATTTCAGTGTTGGAATGGTGCTACTAACATAAGATCCCAGCACCTAATAGTATTCTCACCACCTGCCGTCTTCAGGCTTTCCGATCTCGAGCCGCTATCCTGTGACTGCAACTTCTGACTGACCAAGGGTCAGAGATAATGGTCACATCCTCTCAATGCAAGTCTATGAGACCCAGAATGAAGTTTTCATAGATTTGCATTGAAAATTGACCTCTGGCACACTTCAGCAAACACTGGAGCAATCCAACAGTTCACAACCAGCTGGAGACCTACCGGAGTGGTGCTCATAAAAGATGAAGATGGCGGTCGGTAAGTATGAGACTAGGGTCAAGGAACTTAGATTAGTAGCACCACTCCAGTGCTCCAGTAAAAAAAAACACTGTAGTGGAGCTTTTATTGGGGCTGGAATATCTAGCAGGTGTAAAATGATGCAGACATTGGCTATATTCAAACACTCTGTGCCAGCCAGTTTGGCCATGTTACATGACCTTGTCATTGGTTTATCACAAGCAAATGATAAGCTACTTATTCTAGGCCTACAATTGTATTCTACCTTGAAATGATCTTAAGAAAGACCGGCACCAATTGCTTTGCTGGCAGATTTAACATCTGTATCTGGTTTTATTTGTTTCAAAAAGTTATAGTAAGAACATTTACATTTACATTTCCAAACTTTTCATATTTGTAAACACAGTAAAATATTTATATTTTGTTTTGAAAAAATTCTGATTAAAATTGAAAAAAAAAAACCCCTATCGAGCTCTGCAGCGAACATTTTTATTCAGAGTGGCTTGATGTCTATTTATCTGTATAGCCTGTCATCAACATATTGTATGTTATAGGAAATGCAATGAAATAGTGATTTGTACCCAGCGGTGCCTCATGCCAGCAAATATTGTAAATTAAGCTTCATAAAGACGAGTGAGTGAGAGCACAACAGATAACATTGTTTTCTGTTTTTTTTTGCTCAGGGATACATCGAATTTACAGTCTCATAAAAAGGAGCCAAGTCTCATCCTATGAGGCAAACAAAGGAAAATCAATTTCTTAATTTTTATTATGATATGTGCACTCTACCAGCATTGCTTATTCTACAACTTACTCTTATTCTAGAAGGGCATTTTATATGAACACTGGTAACAAGTGTCTAGATTTGTGTGACAGCTTGTTAGTCATCCCATTCTATACAATACGTTTAGTGCTAAAATGATCTATTTAGTGTTGTTATGAAACGAAACTTATTTGGTAGAAAAAAAAGCTGCAGCTCTTGTCAAAAATCTCCAGGGTAATAATTAGGCACACTGGGAATAACATTCATATATACAGTAAGGCAGCGTCTCCATTGTCCCCAAATTTTCTGAAAGCTTTTAAGCGATCCCGTCATCAGGACATCTTTTTGTGGTACCTGCTTGAGGGTGAACATTGGAAACCCATTTAGTAGGTGTGATTGCACTAATTGGTTGAGTCGCATTGAGTGTTTTTCGATCAAGAGCAAAGATAATGTAAAATAATACATTAAATACTTTTTGATTCATTGCTATCTTTAATTAACATTTATCCAACAATCATAAAGGCATGTAGACCCTTAGAATGTTACCAATGACTAGCTGTAGCCCACTCATATCTATTTTAAGGTAATCTCTTTGGATATGATTCAGTGAAACCCTAGAGCAATTTTTGTAGCTCATTCCAGAAAGATACTGTTCCACCACATTTTACCATTTCTTTTAGAACTTCAGTAGATTATTATGGAACGTTTAAGGAGAAATGTTTAGGTATAAACACAATCAATCAGGGTGTAAAAACTGAATAGAGTCCATCTATTACAGGAAAATGTAAGACAGGGGAAAGGTCTTGCTGTGGTTGTCCCCTGCAAACCCAGCTGTTTGTTGGAAATGCCAGACATCTAATCCATCGATGGAATCTTTCAGCAGAATCCATCGATTTGTCACTTAGTTTAGACATATGGTAAGGTTTTACTACTAGAGGTTAGGACCATCCCAAATAGGGTCACCGTAACGTGGTAGGATGGCTTTTATGTTTTATTGATCAACATTATGTTAACCAAGTACTATATATTGTTTTCATGCACTATTGCTATTTAATTTTTTTCTGCTGGAAATTTGCTCATTTTTGTTTTTATCTTAGGTTTTGTCCACTAAGTTTACTAGCAGAAGTTATGATAAATCTCAGTTTTCACTGTTGAAGATCTAGTAGAGCTCACATGTTTTACTCTGTGTAACTCCACCCACACCACTGATTGGCAGCTTTCTGTGTACAATACATATTGAAAAAAAGTAGTTAATCAGGGCTAGGGAAGGAGTTGGACTAGGATGCACAAGGCAGTTGTCCTGCAGTGATAATTGCCTGCTGATAAAACACTGATTGTATTGAAAAAGTAAAACACAGCTCAACAAGTGACACATCCCTGTAATCAGGCTCTCTTCCCCTACATCATGGTGCTCTAAACCTACATAGATTGACTGAGGGACATAGGGAACAAGAGTATCCTAAGATACCCAATAGTATTTTTTTAGGAGGAGCGTTCATTCCTGAGTTCATTATAGGCAACAACCAGCAAGCTAGTTCCTTAAAGAAATTTTGGCAGGTGGGTTCCGGATTTTTTAATCTCATCACCTATATAGCTTAAACCTACTGACAGACTTTTTTAGTTACATAGGGTAAGAAAAAGTCTTAGGTCCATCATGTTCAACCTTTAATGGAGTCATCTCTAGAGAAAAAGATTTAGTACAGAAACCATAGCCTAAAAAATGTATACTCACTCTCCCAAACCATTTAGTGTAAATAAAATATACATTCTGGTGTATGTGGTAAACAAAAGAAAAGTATTGGAAAACTTTATTAAATGGCCAATGCTCCAAGTAGGGGAAATTGTCTTTACAACGTCACTACAGGTAGAAAAGAAAGGGGGAAAAGGGCACATCTAGTGCTGGCCCAACTTGATTGGGTTTGGACATTGAAGAGTAGAAACAGGTATGTTAGGATTCATGGTAATCATGAGAGGGCAATAGGGAGAAGAGATAACAGATGGACAGGATTAGATTGACTGAGGGACATAGAGAACAAGAGTATCCTAAGATACCCAATAGTATTTTTTTAGGAGGAGCGTTCATTCTTGAGTTCATTATAGGCAACACCCAGCAAGCTTGTTCCTTAAAGAAATTTTGGCAGGTAGGTTCAGGATTTTTTTAATCTCATCACTTGTGATGACAGCTTGCCAAGACAATGCCTTTAAGAGAGATGGTTTGAGGACCATTTAAGGTACATTGTGGTGATATGTCAACATGTATTTTTGGCCAAACAATGTCAACATGCGTACTACCCAGCAAATGTAATGGTCAGACGTCTAATATGGCTGATTATACAAAAGTTTACTTATTAGTTGAGTACAAGTTTGCCATCACAGCATTTAAATCCGACCATGCACTTTGCATTGCACTCTAACCAGGGATAGTATTACCTAAGGAAAGAGATATGTCTTGAAAATAAATACCTGCAAAACAATTTAACAGTGTTTAAACAATGCAACTATGCTTCCAGTGAAGAGGACAGTGAAATGTAATGATGCAGGTGCCGGGCAGTGGCCCAGTTAAGTCCGGTGCAATGCTTAATCTCCTGACTCACTCATCCTTGACACAGGCATATCATAAAAATGATATAAGCATTTCATTCTGAGGCACACAGTGGATGGAGTGGGGAGAAAAGCAGCATCCAATTGATTTTCAGCATGTCTGCTCTTTACCGTTCAGTACAAATACAACAGCAAATCAATAGGAATAACACCACCTTAGACATCTAATCTCTGCTGTTCGTTAGATGAATTTTTATAAACTCTCCTCATTGCTACAGTTCCGTCAGAAATGGCCTATCACAAGGAGAGGAGGATTCACCGCACAAGATAAAGGATCAGAACCATGGGAAGGTTAATTAACACTACTCAAGTTCTTAATTCACTCATTTTCTGCTGTGGAAGTCTGAAACTAATTGCGGGTTTGACTAATTGTATATACTTTATTTTTGCTCTTGAGACAAGTAGATTGCGTGTCATGAATTCTATTTCCCTTTAACTCTATCACAGTGACAAAGCAATTGGATAATAAAGGGGTTTTCCCACTGATTTTATTACAACTTGACAGCTCATGTATGTCCTATTGATTCTATTAAGAGTTCCCATGCACAGCCAGCTATTGGTCAAGGCACACGCGATGTGCTGGCAGTCCTACCATCAAGAGGATTGTATGTAGTATGTGATTAGATGGGCGTTGTTAGATGATCCAAAGCAGAACTAGTCTGAGGGAAACGTTAATATAGAACTTCAAAGCTATTATTAGAATCCAGCTATGAACATATATATCACCATAACCGAAAAAAAATAATTGGAGTATAAGGTGGTATGCATGTAAAATAAAAGCATGTTCAAACTGACCATTAAACAGACAAAACCCAAGACAAAAACAAAACTAATACCATATTTTTTGGACTATAAGACGCACCGGACCATAAGACCCACCTGGGTTTTAAAGGAGGAATATAGAAAAAAAAAATTAAGCAAAAAATGTGGTCATGATTAGTATTGAGTGAATTTGTTCTGCATTTCAAATTCGGGTTCGTGTTCGGGGTTCCGGCTTGTTGGCGCCAAAAAATCGGCTCCACCCACGAACATCCCTAATTTGCCACGCTGTCACGCAGACATCTGCAGTCATCTGCCAACTGTCCTAACCCACCTTCCCCTCCTCTGCCTTCTTTTAATTCATGATTTTTTTGTTTTGCTTCCTTTTTTATTATATAGTATATGTAAAAAAATAAAAATCGATAAAAAGATAGCGATATTAAGCACATATGAATAAATACAGCATATTGGGATATAAAAACAATATATGTAATCTACAATTCAGTTCAGGAAAACACAGAGAACACCTACCACTATACTATATACTTTATCATATTGTCTAGCATCACTATTTAGCATGAATTAGCAATTAGTTACATCACCTGGACATTCAGATGCTGCAGCAGAGGTTCCCCCACCAAAATTGTTACCCATAAAACATGCATGGTTGGATAGCTCAAGTGTCATTAAATTAAATTCTACTCGAATTTTACAAAAATATTCATTTGACAAATTGGATTTTTTGTAATTTTTTTTTTTTTAAATTGCACAGATTCAGCAAGAAGGGAGCCACTCACAACTATTTTTCTGAACCGTAAAAAAGGCATAAAAATATATATGAAAAAATTTATACTCATATTACCGCTCACTTCTCTGACCCCTCTGCTCCTCACCATCACCTGTCCGGTCCTCAACACATCTTCCAATCCCTGATGCTTGCTCTGAAATTCCCTAGTCTCTCATGCTAGGCCAGGACATCTGAATCTGATTAGGCCTGGGATGGTTCTACACACGTGCACACAAGGTTAAGGCATGCACATTGTGTGTGTGATGTGACATTTCATTTGCTTGTGTGGAGCCCTCCTGAAATGATCAGAGCTGGGAGTCCCAGCCTTGCGTGAGGCACAGGGCTTTAAGTGCGAGTGGCAATGATCAGAAAATGCAGCGAGGACTAGACGGGTGACAGTGAGGAGTGGAGGGGACAGAGAGGTGAGTGGTGAGGGGAGTATAAAAATTATTTAGTTTTTAGCATGTTACATTTATTACACTCTGGGGTTTGGATAAACTACAGAGCATTATAAGGGACATTAAATTCACTCCTCTCTGCAAATCAAATTTCCTTAGAAAATCTGTGTGAACAGGCAAATTAGAATTTTGCTTGATCTGCTTTTCTTTAATGTTAACCCCTTCCTGACAGAGTGCATTTTTAGTTTTCGCGTTTTGTTTTTTTAGTCCCCTTTTTCTAATAGCTATTAATTTTACTTGACAGTATTGAAAATACCATTGCAAGATATACATGGTGAATCCAACATATCCACTGTAGTACACTTTGAGGGACAAGTGGGAAGTTACTTGAAGACGTCATTCAAACGTCTGTTGATTTCTCATTTGCGAAAAAAAACGAAACAATTTCTATCCATGTGGTGGATCAGATTTACATTAGTGTTTGGTTGAAGCGACAGTTTTTTCATTAGCAATAATTCTGATGGAGGATTCTTCATCGGG
This sequence comes from Phyllobates terribilis, assembly GCF_046119375.1. Classification (NCBI taxonomy): domain Eukaryota; kingdom Metazoa; phylum Chordata; class Amphibia; order Anura; family Dendrobatidae; genus Phyllobates; species Phyllobates terribilis. The sequence goes on along the minus strand of NW_027362771.1, from coordinate 447,786,379 downwards.
TTATTGTGGTTCTCTTAATGAAGAACATAGTCCCACTTCGAAACGCGTTGAGAATAAACCACTTTTAAATCCATCTGGCCTCACGTCTGTTGGATTCCATTGGAAATATCCCAGGAAGCGCAGATCATCACTCCCATCATCCAAGCATTGATTCTTATGAAATTTTTTTGCAAACACAGATTTCCATTTGCAAATTTGATCTGTGACTCAAATCTGTGATCAAAAATAGACATGACTCTGTTTTCTTTTATGGAAGTTCGGTCTGCAAAAAGTTCTGAACAGCACCATAGACTATAATGGGCATGTGTTCTATCCATATAAAACACAGATCGAACATGTACATGAAAACAGACGTCAATTGGCAGAATTAAGATTTTGGCTTTGGCTATTACTCCAAGTCATGTAACAAGGCTCGTTAAAGGGTCGATATTGACTTTTAGGATTGCTACTTCCAATAAGTGGCACTAGAGTTCTAGTTCTTTTCCTCTCTGTATAGACAATTTGCATAAGAAACAGAAAGTATACCACATTTAAATTATTGTAAATTGTTCTTGCAATAATAATGTGATGAAAATTGTTCTTTGTATGTGGCCCTCCCTAAAATAAGTCCTCTGATATCCACTACAATATGCATGTTATAAATTATATATAACTCCTATTGAATATATTGACTAACAAATGCAAAAAAAAATATTGAATATGTAAATTTGTGTATTTTTCTAGCCCAGCACTGTAGTATATACACCTTAAAAATACAGCATTTCGTTGTGCTCAACTAAAGTCATAAGAAATAGTCATAGTAACAATATATGTTTCATTTTTATCAATAACTACTCCAGTACAGAATGTACGATGCATTGTCCTTTTCAGCTGGCCTGGAACTAGACTTTTCTTACCAATTTGGCTAGAACAGCCTGATATTTCATGTCATCAAACACCACTTCATCAAAGAATCATTTCAGGGGCCATGAGAGGTCAAAGTAAAGCTGGACCCAGGCCACTGCTCTTCTGGCATAATGACTTGAAATTTCACATTCAATAAAAGCAATCAAAAGATCCTATACTCAGATTTATTACTGTAGCCTTTATGTCACTGTGCTTTTCCTTTGTTCAAAATGCTTTGATATTAGCGGCAAAGACAATTTGCAAAGATTTGCATTGATGATCTTTTTACTATTCAAAGATATAAAACTTATTTAAAAAAAAAGGTTTCAATTATAGTAAAAAAAAAAAAGATTAATGTACCAGCCAACTCAGTATCTATATATGTGATGAATCACACAGTACAGCTTTTAAAAGTCTATTACATCCTTGCATTACAGAAAGACTAACCAAATCTACACAGCATATACATTTATAGTAACAGAAAGAAAGGTATGCGCTTAGAATATACTAGGATAAATCGAAAGATAGGAGATAGATCAATAGATAGATATTACAGAACATTAAAGCTGTGAGGATTTTGGATCTACAAGTATAGCACAATTTATTATTGTCTGTATAAAAGCCGAGGCAGGGAATGCAGTCAGCAAACATGTTGACGTGAATCTATATATTGAGAGGGTGTGACATCCTAGTATTAGAAATAGGGAGAAAAATTGAAAATAGTGTGTGTGAGAAAACAGCAGTGAAGTTTTGTTTGCATTCATTTTCCATTGCCAAATATATGTGGAGATCACTTTGACATTACTAACACTGTGTTTGCATTTAAGAGCTTGAAAAGATTTAGATACAGTCCTAGGAGACCTCACATTGCTAAACATTAGTGATGAGCGCACATGCTTGTTACTTGAGTTTGCCTAGGGTGCGCGGGGATGCAACGAGTATCGCGAGTGCTCGAGTGACATGTTCAAGTCCCTGCGGCCATATGCTTCACGGCTGGTAAACAGCTACAAAACATGCGGGGATTGCCCATATTTGTCAGGCATTCCCGGCATGTTTTGAGGCTGTCTAACAGCCACAAAATATTTTGCCACAGGGACTCAAACATGTCACTCGAACACCCATGATACTCAGTGCATATTCGAGCACCCTAGGCAAACTTGAGTAACGAGCACATGCGCTTATCACTATTATACATGTCTTTTCAGTACCTTTGATCTGCGGAAAATTTATTTTTGGAATAATTCACCAAAGCTGGCAAAATCATGTTTTAAATAATTATATTAACTTTATTGATGTCGCATCTCACCTCACCCCTTTGCTCAGATAATGTCTATAAAACTTTTTTGCAGAGGTTAGTGAATCAGAGCCAGCTTATTGCTGTCTACTTCCATGTAGCTGCTGAAAGAAAAAAGTCTGAATTTATTATTAGGTCAAGTGGCCTCTTTTTCTCTTTCAAAAACTTTTTGAAGCAAATCAAATTGATTGTAGAAACTCACTTGTCCCAGTGCTGAAACTGCCTGCTTGTTCAATCACAGACTCACTTGCTCTTTCTGGCTCTAGTCATTTCTTCCAACTTCAGTAGAGCTGGTGCAAATCAATTTGCACATCCCATTCCATCGGCCATGAAAGAGGTTTGTGGCCACTGGATGGGAGAGTGAGTATCGCCTCTTACCTGCCAATGTCTGTACCTCTTTGTTTTTTTACCTGGCCTGGCCCAATGTTATCGTTGCAGCGTGAAGCACATATCATATTGCGCCAGGCCGGCTAATCAAAAGTAGAGCCGCAGACTCCACCAGGTATGAAGTGATACTCCCTCTCCTGTGCAGCACCCATAGATCCCTCTTGTTGCCGATGGTATGGGAGGTGCATTAGTAGTTAGCCCTATTCTAATTGCCAGTCTTTTTTACACTTTGAGAACTCTGGAGCTCATTAGGCCTCAAGTGGCATCTTGACACATTACTCTGCGACAATATAGTGCAAGCAGTGCAAGAAGGGCCAAAGAGTGAATGTGGAAGAGAAAATTTGAGTAGAAGAAGTGAGCAAGTGGAGAATCTGATGGTGACCTGGACAAGAGAGAGGTAAGGTGATTGTCAGGTTTTTTAATTTTTTAACCTCTTTTTTTAACCAGCCATAAAAAGAATCAAGAAAAATAGTGGCTAGCTTCGCATTGAATCAATTTGCTCATCTCTAGACATTACCTATTGTGAATAGTGGATCCTGTGTTATCTACTGTATTTAGAAGTGATACTTGTCATTGTAATTTCCTGCAATGACAATAACTGTTTAAAAAGAAGTAAGAGTCTGGTAAATGGTAGGATTTTTATATTTTTTGAAACAATTATATAGCAAATAAATGGCATAAAAAATAAATAAATAAATAAATAAATAAATGAATGTAACAATTAGAACTTGATTTCAATAATAAGTTAATTTCTGTTGATCAATAAATCAATAGCAAGAGCCAGGTAGCGATGCCTACAGTAGCTATGCAGCGGGGGCATACATTTTTTATAGTTTCCTTTTCAAGGTTATAGTAGTTTTAATGTCCTGACTACTTAAAAAAAAGATGTTTCAGAAGTTATTAACTCCTGGTTGTTGATGGGTACAAAGAAATGTCTATATCAGTATTACAGTACATGATCAAGTACAGAGACCAGTCACAGTAAGGATGTACAGTATCAGTCAGCATACTTTTCTTTAGATAGTCTTGTTTTTGCATCCTAATTACATGTATAATAGAACATAGTAACATAGTGAGTAAAAATCCAGATAGTCATCGAATTCTAATCTACTAAATATTTGACAGGGATTGAGTTTAGAGCTGCTTGAAAAATACAACCGCTATACATCCAAAACACTTGGCCTCTGGCTCCAATCTCTTATGGAAATTAATGCCAATGGAAGTGTCAGTTTCAATTTTATAATGTTATTGGATGTAGGCGAGGCTGGAAGAGGTCCCATATTCCTGACAGCCTATCATAGTGATGTGGATTATGGGTAAGTAGACAGACAGCTCTGACAAGGGACGCAATGACTCAAGATCAATTAAGCTGACAAGGCTATCTCTAAGCTCCATCATTTATTGCTGACACGATTATGTTCTCTATGGAGATGAGAGTTTCAGAAAAATGTATTTATATCATCTGAAATAGTAATCAGAAACCATTGAAATTCTAGGAGAGATAACGGGCCCTTCTCCTTACCACACTCTAGTAAAGTATCATATTCATGCGATGCCGAGATAAGGAGAGCTGATGTGTCACTGCATTACAGGCTCAAGACTTCATAAAATCACCTCTTCATTACACTTATACATCTTCTATCGGTTTTATATCAGTCAATGCTAATGCACATTTTTCACTTCTATTACACAAAAAAGCCCTCTCGCGTTGGCTGTCTGCTGAATGAAGCTGATGCCGTTAGCAGACTCTCTTAGTGAATAAATCAGCATGCATCATTAAACACAATATACATCCAGCCGAGGGCTGTTGACTCACTGAACTCATCCTTCTGGACAAGGTCGTACTCGTTACGGCCAAGGAAGAATCACCACATTGTTTTCCTGTGTTAGCATATCTTATTTTCAGTAAATAAATATGAAAGGTAACTAATGTCAAGAATTACATAAACTGCTACACTTACTTTCTTTTTTAATCAATAAGAATATTCGAGGACCACAAGATGTATATTGGCCTATGGCAATTGAAATCATAAAGTAGTTGTGGAATAGAGTTTTAGTGAAAAATAATCAGACCTTCTTGATTTTCAAATGCAAGAAAGGTGATTGCTTGGCCAGTCAAGTTTGAGTAAATTCGGATTTTTATGCCCCAAATTTTTTTTTAAATTCATGGTATTCCAGTCTGTTAATTGAGTCAATATAGTAGGAGGACTATGTTGAAAAGACAAATGTATGTTTTGACCTCAAACTCTTACAGCATTTTAATGGAGTTCAATATATCATCAGTATCTAGTTCTAGCTCTATAACTAATATGCTTCTAAGTAAGCAATTATAATTAGCCATGAGATTCTTTGAATTAAATGCGATGCAATATAATTTATCACATTCATGATCACCTTCTTCAGGCCACTTGATCATCCAATATTAAATTGTCAGCATATATGGAAGGGCTTATATTTATTCGTCATGACATTGTGACCTTATGCGCGAATGCACAGAATCATCTTGGTCCTCATCTTAGCTGGAAATCTTGGCCTCATTCTAAGGCTGTGTGCCCACGATGCGTTTTTTAAGCATTTCCGCAGCGCCAAAAATGCTGCAGCAAAGCTTACAAAATGCATGGTAGAAGGCCTGCCATGTTCCCCAATGATAATCCGCATGTGCTGTGCACATGCTGCAGAAATTTCCGCTACAGACTATCATTGCGGAAAAATACGCAGCATGTCCATTAATTTTGCGGACACAAAGCATAATTTCCGTCATTGACTTGCATTGGAATGCTTGGATTCCGCATCACTGCATCTGTACATGCGGAATCCAAGCGTTTCAATGTGCGTATGGTACCCGGGTGTGGAGGAGAGGAGACTCTCCTACGGACCCAGGTACCATAGAACGTGTAAAAAAAAGAATAAAATAAAAAATAAATATTACACTTACCTTCTGATGGCCCCCGGTCTCCTTGTCTTCACATGCCAGCAGCTCGCGGTGGACCGAAGGACCTGCGCTGACGTCATTTAGTCATGTGATGGCAGGTGCATCAGTGCAGTGTACCGCGAGCTGCCGGCAGCAAGGACAGAGCGAAGCAAGACTGCGGGGGCCATCAGAAGGTAAGTATAGATTTATTTTTTTATTTTTAAAAATTCTTTAAGGTCACACTATATAAATCCATGCCGTTTGCATGGATTTATATAGTGTGACCAAGTTGACAAGCACTTTCCAAGTGATGCTAAAATCGCTTGGAAAGCGCATGTCAACCCACATGCGGAAATGCATGTGAAGAATGCTTCGCATCCCCATGTCCCTGGCAGGAAAACGCATGTACAATTTGCATGCGTTTTTTCTGCTAGGGAGATTCAGAAACGCTCAGGAAAAAATCCTGAGCATTTCTGCATCGTGGGCACATAGCCTAAGAGTCCTGAGATACAGTGCTCACCAAAGTGATAAGAAGACGTGCCGAGGACCCAACAGGGAAAAGTGAGGAACAGAGGGGTCAGGGAGAAGAGTAGTAAGGTGAGAAAAGGATTTTTTTTATTTATAATTTTTTTGATGGACCTTACAGTTTAGCAAAATGGCAGCCGCAAGCTGCCATTTTGATGAATTCATCCAAAAGAAAATTAGAAAAATTCACATTTTGGTGAATGTGGATTTTTAAAAAAATTCGAGTAGAATTCAATTCCACTCACATAAATTCTCTCATATCTATATATAAAGAAAGCACAGCAGCACTCCACTATGGCCAAGATACATAAAAACAATAAAAACATATAATCTAGATTGTATTAATACTCAGTAAGCTATACTTACTTTAAAAAAAGGAGCTTCTTAGCACATAAATTGGCCAATTCATGTGTACCCATCAATTGCTCCAAGGTGACCTCCCATCTGATGGGTACTACTCTGCCACCATGCCTCTCCTGGTACTTTAAGCCTACATGAACAAAACATGTCTCTTTTGGGCTAAACCTAAAATTTAAATGGGCTGGTAGAATAGATTATATGTCACCTGCTAGTGAAATGAGAGGAGTGTACGATCAGCGAGAAGGCAGTGCCAAGGACCCAACAGGGAAAAATGAGGAACAGAGGGGCCAGGGAGAAGAATAGTAAGGTGAGAAAAGGATTTTTTTTATTTATAACTTTTTGATGGCCCTTATGGTTTACCAAAATGGCAGCCACAAGCTGCCATTTTGATGAATTCATCCAAAAGAAAATTTGAAAAATTCACATTTTGGTGAATGTGGATTTTTTTGAAAATTTTAGTAGAATTCAATTCCACTCACATAAATTCTCTCATATCTAGTTACACGGTAAGATCATTTAACAATGATATAGGAAAACAGAAGTAGAGAGGAACATAAGCTAAATGTCTAAACTATTCAGTAAATTAAAGCATAGTGATAACAGGGCAGACATTTAAAAAAATAGTCTAGAATGTCTAAAATTTTATAGCTGTAACTTTACTAGATACATTTTAAATGTGATGATTTTTAATTTTTATACTTTTATTTCTTCTTCCTTTTCTTCCAAGAGTCATAACTTTTTTTGGTTTTAACTATATAGTTGCATGGGGCTTGTTTTTTGTGTCATGAGTTGTAGTTTTGATGGCACCATTTTACCATTTAATGTGCTGGAAAAAAAGAAAAAAATTCTAACTGCTGTGGAATTGCAAAAAAAAAAATTAATTACCCAGTTGTTTTTTGGGTTTTGTTTTTACAATATTGATAACATGGAAAAAATTACTTGCCAACATTATTCTCCAGGGTCAGTATGATTATGGCAATAAAAAACTGGTATATTTTTTTCCACTCAAGTAGTGAAAACACTTCCTGAGTCAGCATCAAAGACAGTGATCAGACGTTGGACATACCAGTACGTCCAATGTTGGGATGGGGTGAAACTAGTTGATCGCACCAGACAACTATGGTGGGTCTGTCTGACCATTAAATCTGTATTTGTTTGGAAGATGACAAAGAGGAAAGAACTGTCAGGCATCTTTAATTTCAACAAACTTAATCCTTTCTTCTCAAAGTGGATAACACCACCACTAGTGCCGAACTATATTTTAAAACCTTTTATGTTTTGAGAACACTTGCATTCATGATTGAACCAAATGAACATTTATATGAAGGTTTAGGGAAAAAATTAAAGTATATGGCAATCATGAGATGTCCATGGAATTTTTGGTATTTTTTGCTTTTCATATTGGAAATTAAAACTGAAAGACCGTTTTCTTCAGGAGCTTAGGAAGTAAGTTTTGAAGAGAGTTCAGAGTCAATGAAAATAAAGCAAACAATTTGATCCAAAGCCTTAAAACTGTTAAAGTATCTAGTTTTATCCACAGTTTGAAGTGGAGATTCTTGAATGAATGCTGATTGATCTCAAGTTCTTTGAAGTTTCATTTAACATGAACTTCTCTGTAATTCCATTCAGAAGGCATTTTCAGGGCAAAACTATTATTTATGAGAATGTAGCATATCAACTCTCTAGGAATCACTAAGTTCAATATAAGATTCCAAATCACCTAACCTAGGTGATATGAATGATATATTATTAAATTATGATATAGGCTGCACTATGTTCTCTTATCTGATTGTCCTCTCCTGGACAAATATGTTTTACCCTCCTAACATTAGTAAGCAAAGAAATATTTTTATACTATTTGGTAATATTGCTTGATTATAGATTTTTTTTATATACATTCATGAAGAGTCACATTGTCTATTACACACAAAAGACACGTTAAGAAATGCAGTAACAGAGCTTCACAAGAGTTGACGTAGACTGCTTGACCTTTTGAAGCACTCCCCTAGGAGTTGCCCTTCAAAAAGCACAGAGTACATAGACTAAAACTACAAAAACGTGTGTCGTCTATTCTCCCTAGGAAAACAGATGATAAAAAAGTACTGTATGCTTGTTCTAAATGCGAATAAAAGTCAATATGTATGTACGAAATAAGACAACGGTTGAAAAACAAGAAATGTAAATCACGAAGTTCTCACTACTTATTTCTAAAAATATTTTTTGTGCGTCACATTTTTTATTTAAAATAGGAATAATAGGTCAATTAAGTCTTAAATTATGCCAGTGTTCTAAACATACTTCCTGAAGGATGTTAGCTTAGCCATGGATGTCTTACAAAGAGGACTTGCAGATAAAGCTGGTGGTGAAATTGTAGAATATATTCTGTATCATCCAGGATTTGCCATCCAGCTGTTTTGTGCCATGTGCTGCCCTCAGAAAAAAACATCACACATATAGTAATTCACTTTCATGCTGTGGTTTTCTAAATGTCTCTCCTTTTGTAAACAAGAGGCCAGAGCAAAATCAATGACATGAAATGTCAATTTTCAAATTAGAATCTAACCTCTAACAAAATCAAGGTTGCAATTAACGAAAAGCCACAAATGTGTGTAATAATGCACTTATGAGTGGATCAATATGAATTTCTTTTCTCTAATTGCTTTTGGAATGTAAATGCTTTGACCCCGTAATCCTATTGCGTAGTACTAATTAATTTTCCTTGGACATTTTTCCATTTGGCCATCATGCCTATTCTTCTTGAACGGGATTTCAAAACATGAATTCAATTACATTTATCATACAGGGTAATATATAAGATTATTTGGTAGCATATATTTTCACATGATGCTTAGGATACTTTTAAAACTTTTAAACTCTCTTATATGATTGCTGCTCATAACAAAAACGTAAAACAGTACTCTTTTAGTATAATCTTTCTTGAAGGCGACATATCTTTCTTTAACATACAGGTGCATCTCACTAAATTAGAATATCATCAAAAAGTTAATTGATTTCAGTTCTTCAGTGCAAAAAGTGAAACTCACATATTATATAGAGTTATTACAAACAGAGCGATCTATTTCAAGTGTTTATTTCTATTAATGTTGATGATTGTGGCTTACAGCCATAAAAAACAAAAGTCATTATCTCAGTAAATAAAAGAATTAACAAAAAACACCTGCAAAGGCTTCCTAAGCATTTATAAAGGTCCCTTAGTCTGTTTCAGTAGGCACCACAATCATGAGGAAGACTGCTGACTTGACAGATGTCCAGAAGGCAGTCTATTCTAATTTAGGGAGATGCACCTGTACTATGTAACTTGGGTATGGAAGTAGCATGATTGCATAAAAGGTTATTCCCAACATTAATATTCATCACCAATCTAAAGGACTTGCCAATTGATTAAGGTTGATTTCTAGGATTACGAGATCATATGTACCATTGCTCTATCCATTCACCATGGGACTGCCAAAAATACAGTAACTGAAAGCTAGTCATTACCTATCTCTGGGATAGATGATATCTTTAAATGTTTGGAATAACCTTTTAAAGGTAACCAATCCACATGCATCATGTAACATGCACTGGCTGTAGGATTTCAGCTATGTATGTTTCACACTGAAACGCGGCAGCATTTCAGAGAGAAACGTAGTCTAAGAGCCGGACAGGGACCAAGCTGCACAGTAAACTAGTCGGACAGACTGGTTTCTGGAGGTGTCTCCCCACCCACTCACCTTGAGTGACAGGTCTCTCCTTGCATTTGTGTATAGGGACTGACCTGCGAGTCACTGGCAGCAGGCAGGGAGAAGACACTGGGGACTCATCTGTCCGACTTGTCTCCCATACGGCTTTATCTCCAGACAGATTTTACAGTATGATTTTCTCTGAAATGTAGCAGCACTTCATAGCCATATATGGCTGAAATCATTCAGCCAGTATCGGATACATGGTACATTTCGATCGACCAGCATGTTTCAGCTGTCATGTTCCCATTAAATTATATATCCAATGTTCCATACATGAGCACCATTTTATGAGAAGCTGTATGCAATCTATTTTATTACCATGATTTAAACTTTTTTCAAAAAGATTACAATGAGTATTAAACTATAACTAAACTAATTATTGATTTAAATATTCTGACTGAACATGAATGCATTATTTGGTTAATGTAGAAGGTAGAAAATGGTTATTTTAATTGCAAGTAAATGTCCCCAACATCATAATTGCTACTTGCCATAAAATTACATCCTGGGCTTTTATAAAATGTGCACCCAATGGGTCCACATTTTGAAAGCCTTGGAAAAAATGACCTAGACTGCAGTGAAAATTTTTGTTGCTCAGTTGTGTAAGAAAAATTAGACAAGGGAAAGCAACAGCCACATGGACCTCAAATTTTGAAGAGAAAAAGACAAAGATGATTTCTACTATATTCTCAAAAATATGCAACCAGTCAGTCTCATTGTTTGAACTATTGTCAACTTTTTGCAAATGTAAGTCCAGCGGATGTCTTGACGTTAAAAGTTCATTTTATTCAAACAAAAGTAAAAAGCATATCGGCAGTGCAGACCAGTAGTAGTGCAAAGGTTTGCACTACCACTAGTCTGTACTGTCGACATGCTTTTTACTTCTATTTGAATAATGTGAACTTTTAACCTCACGACATCCGCTGGACTTACATTTGCATTCCTCTTTGGATTTCAAGTCTGGTCCCAGGCTTTCCTGTGTGGATGACCAGCTGTGTCTTGTCTCCACTCTTTTGGTTAACTTTTTGGTTAACCATTTTCACACCAGTTAACAGCTCAACAGGGTTTTAGATAAATGGACTGCAATGTTGCTTTATATTATTTCAATTGGCATTTATATTGTATAACAGTATATATAAAATGCTAAAAACAATAAAGGCGGGAAATATTATGTGCGTATGTAATGCTGCCTTAAAAGATGTGCCATCTGGGGGAGCTACTACATCATTTGCCATAACTACAAGTATTGCAACCAGATTTTTCTTATTGAAATATGTTCTAGCATAGATTCCAGAATGCTTACATTCTGCTGGACACAGATCAATACAGCCTTGCACAAATACATTTTAACGAGTCATAGACTGTCAGAAGTCAATTATGTATTATCAACCTAATTAACTTGATCATTCACCAGGTTAAGTTCAGTTCTTCACTTGTCATTTGACATCATCATGAGTTGACTGGTTGTACAAAATGAAGAATTTCAGTTGTGCTTAACCTGTCTATATTTAGTACGGAGTTCATCCAAGTACAGCGATTTCTGTTCATTACTCATATGAATCATGGTGACACTGGACGTTGGTTTTCGTAAAACGAGTTTATTATGGGTTACTAAAATTCACGAAAGGGCTGGATAGATGTTTACAAATTGCAACAGCTTCCATTTGCCAAAGGGCTGCGCCAAATCAGGTAGCAGTGAAATCCGTCTCTGTTTGTTAAGTCTCAGTGACCCATGCTCATGAGAATTTGGCTTGGAGCTACTGCCCATAATTTATTACATAAAATGCTGTTGGCAGTTTGCTCATTCTAGTGCACAAGAATGAAGACAGCAAAAATACAACTTAACTAAGAATGTTTGCGCTGCATGGAATCGGAAGAAAATTGTGCTTACAAAAGAATAGCTTAAAACCAGTTAGAAAAAAATATATATATAAAATATCAATTTTATGTGTAGCAAACAGATCCCAAGTTCAGTTCCTCCAACCCTTTTCCCTGTACAGTTTCACACCACAATTTAAGGTTATGTGACCTTGACATGTCAATCCATTTTGGCCGTAATTCTAGGTATTGTTAACTATAGTAATATGCCCGCTGCTTGGCTCTGTCTATTTAATTTGCACCACTACACAGTGATAAATTAAATTTTATGCACACTCGACACCAACTAAGGGTTACAGGGCACAATGTATCTGGTCAGTGATATATCAAGTGCCTGCTACATAATGTTATACTTTTCTATTTCCTTTTGTCGTTCCTGCCTGAGGTTATTTCCTGCAATGCAGATATTTTGATAATGGGTTTTTGAGACACAAAGACATGGGAAGACAGGATGGTAAAATGAAATAATTGGCCGCTTGAATTGCAAAACCTCCCTGCTCAGAAGATCAACGCTGAGGCATACATAGGGGATGGTGTGCTGAACTGATAGGTTGAAGGGAAATAATGCTGATAAACATTTAGTCCTTAAAAAAGAGCCACAAACATATTTCTTTATTGCCCTTTCTGATAATATATTTTTGCTATCCATCAATTCTACGAGTAGCAGTTTTTTTTTCTTCCAACACTATAAACCCAGAACTGAGAAAATCTAAAACAAAGGTAAAGCCCTTATAGAGTAGAATTGTTAAAGAAGCACAACCATTAAAATTGTTATCCTCTTAATATATTGCAACCATTATATTATATAGCATTGTGCACTTACAATTGCTCATTTTGCCTTTCTACCAAGCTAATTCTTCTGGTTTCTATTAGGTCTATGACATCATGTGATTAAAAACTGACTAGCTGAATCTTTCTAAGCTTTGTAGAAACAGAAGGTCAATTTAACCTCTATGAGTGATAAGTCACTGCAAAAGTCCATGACGGGCGAGGGGCTGATGGGTCAGGAGTTGAAGAGGGGGATGATAAATGCAGGGAAAAGAGACTTCCTGTTTCTACATCGAGCAGAGAAATGAGAAGAATTAATTGGGTAGAAAGGCAAATTGAGCAATTGTAAGTACACAGTGACATATAATATGATTATTGCAATAACTAAGAGTATAAAATCTGTGGGAGTGCTTCTTAATGTAAAATGGATCATTGAACGGCAGTGACATGTTCACCTTGTTGCATTGTCAGAGGCACAACTCCTGTTACTGGATAGATAGTTCAGCTGCTGCAGCCCAGCCTGTAAGGAACAGATGGCTCCTTCTGCATGTTTATGAAGTCCTGGATATAATGGTGATGATCGTCGCAAGGCTGCAGGAGAGGTGTATTTCAGGCACTGAAGATATTTCTAAAAACGTTTAGTGGACAACGCATTTCAAGCTCAGACAGATTTCTTTGTCAGGTCATTAGCACATACATATTGTGAATAGGGTTTTATATTTTATTTTAAAAAAGTATGAGTGTCGAAGCATATATACCCAGTCCTTCTTCACTAGCGCCTTTTTTCAAAAATATAAAGCCTTCTTTCCAATATGTATTTGCTTGTGACCTGACAAAGAGGTCTGCCCAACCTTGAAAGGAGTTGTTCAAAATAAGTTTTTAAAAATATCTTCAGCGTCTGAAATACACCTCTTCAGTAGTGAAGCAATGAATATCATATGTGAGCACTTACCTCTCTGTAAAGTGCTCACATTTTGTAATTATACAAACTCAAAGCATTCTCGCAATATCATAGCAAAATCCTAGTGGTTGTGCAAATCACATCACAACCACTAGGTACTCATAAATAAATACAGAGCATAAATAGCATAATATCAAGTTATTTTTCAAAGGTGGGTATCCTGCGCCACTCATTTTGGGATATGTTGAGCGAAGAAGAAACGTAAGAAAGAACAAATCAACAGGCCCTTGATTGGTGATGAATAGTATGGGGGTAAATTAATTTCTCCTCTTACCAAGCCATATCTGCCAGAAATGATGTAAGTGATCACATTTTAGTGAAACTGAAGACATATTGTTGGTCCCATAGCAAAAAGGGGCCTATCATTATGGCGCTAAGTTTTGCAACTCAGGAAAGTATTTCCTAGTATTTGCTTTATCTCTGCATACATTTCCATGACCTATGGGCCTGTGAGGACTCAAACCCAACATCTCTTGTGCATCAGGCGGCAGCTCTTCCCACTGAGCTATTCAGCATGCTGGACAGTTCCTGGCTAATGTAGATTCTAGTACCTGTATTGATCCTCTGTAGCTCCACCCTATGTTGTACATCATTGGCTTCATCCCGATTAAACCCTACTTAAAACTGGCCTGGCACCTCGCTCATTGCGAGATTATTGAGCTCCCAGCCTCTAGTCAAGCTTTTCCTTCTCCTGCTAAATCCTACAAAGACAATACTGCTTTCCTGTGTACCAAATTCCTGGGTTCCCTAACTATGTTACCTGCTAAATCCTACAAAGACAATACTGCTTTCCTGTGTAACGAATTCCTGGCTTCCCTGACTATGCTACCGACCTGTGCTGCCCCTAGTGGTTGCAATATCACTACTTCAACCCAGGTCAGTTCCTATCAAGGCCACTTCTTCACTTGCTAAAATTACAGGTTCTATGAAGAGGGGAGTCCTTAATATAACCTTGCCACTCAATAGCAAAGGGATAGGGACAACTTAATTGAGGATTATTCTTTTTAAGGGCAGTACTGCAATTGTATACTACATATGCCCTTGTTTAGCTGTTGTGTTCCTTATTTTTTATTTTTTTTTAAACTGGAGTGGTAGAAGGCAATAATACACTATATTTGATTTGTCAAATGTGGGTATATGGTACTAATTCTGAAGTTAGTTATTCGTTCCATAACAAAGTAAATAATCTAAACTGTAGCTTTAGATCAGCAATCCAGCAGTCTCAATACTGTAGAAAAGACAGTTTACACTCTCAGGGAGATTAGATAACCATCCTATTGTTCCCTTCTTTGATTTATAAAACTTGTCTCCAAAGTTAGCTGAAATTATTGAAATCCTCATAGTCCCTGGCATTAGCTTACTCCGTGGCATTGCAAGTTCCTTTTAATCTAGTTCTGCTACAGAAATACCCATGGGCAAAGCGGAAGTGTTTGAACTGCTCTGACTTTTTAGAAGCCGTTTTTCAAAGAACATCTGTAAACGATGGTTGATAAACAGGCCAGGTTATCAGATATGCAATGTATAATGCCAGTGGGATGAACAGGAAAAATCGAAAATTGAGTAACTAAAATAACTGAAAGGAAAGTAAATATTAAAACAGATGCAGTGTTTACCTATAGAAATAAATCAGCTTAAAAATGTATACACTCCTCAACACTGAAATTGCAACACTAAGAAGGAAAAGTCGTGGAGTTATGAAAAACACATGATTCAGAGACATGTTAATGATATGTAAATGATGAAAAATGGAAAAAAATGAGCACCACCTACAGAAATGCATGCACTTACAGTACAGACCAAAAGTTTGGACACACCTTCTCATTTAAAGATTTTTCTGTATTTTCATGACTATGAAAATTGTACATTCACACTGAAGGCATCAAAACTATGAATTAACACATGTTGAATTATATAGTTAACAAAAAAGTGTGAAACAACTGAAAATATATCTTACATTCTAGGTTCTTCAAAGTAGCCACCTTTTGCTTTGATGACTGCTTTGCACACTCTTGGCATTCTCTTGATGAGCTTCAAGAGGTAGTCACCGGAAATGGTTTTCACTTCACAGGTGTGCCCTGTCAGGTTTAATAAGTGGGATTTCTTGCCTTATAAATGGGTTTGGGACCATCAGTTGTGTTGTGCAGACGTCTGGTGGATTCACAGCTGATAGTCCTACTGAATAGACTGTTAGAATTTGTATTATGGCAAGAAAAAAGCAGCTAAGTAAAGAAAAATGAGTGGTCATCATTACTTTAAGAAATGAAGGTTAGTCAGTCTGAAAAATTGGGAAAACTTTGAAAGTGTCCCCAAGTGCAGTTGCAAAAACCATCAAGCGCTACAAAGAAACTGGCTCACATGAGGACCGCCCCAGGAAAGGAAGACCAAGAGTCACCTCTGCTTCTGAGGATAAGTTTATCCGAGTCACCAGCCTCAGAAATCACAGGTTAACAGCAGCTCAGATTAGAGACAAGGTCAATGCCACACAGAGTTCTAGCAGCAGACACATCTCTTCAACAAATGTTAAGAGGAGACTTTGTGCAGCAGGCCTTCATGGTAAAATAGCTTCTAGGAAACCACTGCTAAGGACAGGCAACAAGCAGAAGAGACTTGTTTGGGCTAAAGAACACAAGGAATGGACATTAGACAGGGGAAATCTGTGCTTTGGTCTGATAAGTCCAAATTTGAGATCTTTGGTTCCAACCACTGTGTCTTTGTGCGACGCAGAAAAGGTGAACGGATGGACTCTACATGCCTGGTTCCCACCGTGAAGCATGGAGGAGGAGGTGTGATGGTGTGGGGGTGCTTTACTGGTGACACTGTTGGGGATTTATTCAAAATTGAAGGCAAACTGAACCAGCATGGCTACCACAGCATCTTGCAGCGGCATGCTATTCCATCCGGTTTGCGTTTGGTTGGACCATCATTTTTTTTTCAACAGGACAATGACCCCAAACACACCTCCAAGCTGTGTAAGAGCTATTTGACCAAGTAGGAGAGTGATGGGGTGCTACGCCAGATGAACTGGCTTCCACAGTCACCAGACCTGAACCCAATCGAGATGGTTTGGGGTGAGCTGGACAGTAGAGTGAAGGCAAAAGGGCCAACAAGTGCTAACCATCTCTGGGAACTGCTTCAAGATTGTTGGAAGACCATTTCCGGTGACTACATCTTGAAGCTCATCAAGAGAATGCCAAGAGTGTGCAAAGCAGTCATCAAAGCAAAAGGTGACTACTTTGAAGAACCTAGAATATGACATATTTTCAGTTGTTTCACACTTTTTTGTTAAGTATATAATTCCACATGTGTTAATTCATAGTTTTGATGCCTTCAGTGTGAATGTACAATTTTCATAGTCATGAAAATACAGAAAAATCTTTAAATGAGAAGGTGTGTCCAAACTTTTGGTCTGTACTGTATATACCTTGACATGCTAACAAGGTGGTTATTAATGGTTGTCTGAGGAATGTTCTGCCACACTAAATGCACTTGGACACGCAAATCATCAAGATCTGCTGCTGGTCATTTTCATTGTAATTGCTGACCAATGACTTCACAGTTGTGATCAATGGGAGATAATTCTGGAAATGCTGCAGGTCATGTTAGCATGTTTAAACCACTAAGAATGCTCACAGAAGCTCTAGCAATATGCAGACTTGTATTTTTATGTTGAAAAATGGCTCCTCGGATATTTTGGAGAAATGGCCTTACCACCTGTTCTATGACCAAATAAATGTAAATTGTACGCTGAGCTATTAGTGTACCTTGGAATGAAGAATAGAGGGGTCCGGCTACTGTACATTATGTCATCCTACACCATAACCTCATGAGTAAGACAAGAGTGATGTTTCCTCATGACAGGCTTTTCATGGAGTTGACGTTGACCATATGGTTTCACGAGAGTCAAAGAATGGCGTGCATTCATCCATTCTGTACTGCAAATGAAATTAGACATCACATACCAAGTCTAATGTGTCAAACAGTGTCTTCAAAAACTATCAACAGGCAGTTGCATGACATTGGGCTATGAATCAGACATCAAGATAGAGGTGTTTCATTGACTTAATGCCACCGCTCTCAAAGGCGATCATGGTGAAAAGAAAGATGGCAATGAAGGCTGGAATGGAGGTCTGTCCTCTTCAGCGATCAGTCCTGTTTATGTTTTGTATGCAATGATAACCAGAGATTGGTCTAGAGACTATGTGGGCAATGCCATAAAAAGACATTCACAAGGGATCGTAAAAGTGCCCTAGCAGCCATTTTTCTTCACAATACCAGGCCACATGATGCTTGTGCTACTGAGAGCAGCCTATATGGCCTAAATGTGTTACCATGGCCTGTAGGGTCTCTGGACTTTTCTTCCATCAAGCATATCTAGGACATCATTGGTCTCAACTGCCATCAACAGATCTTTCTGATTTTCATGGCCAAGTGCATTCAGTGTGGCAGAACATTCCTCAGATAACCTATAATAACTTCATTTATAACACGTCAAGGCGTGTAAGTGCATGCATTTCTGAAAGTGGGGCTCTTACTCTGTATATCATTAACATGTATATTGATCCTAAAATTTCCATAATTCCATTACTTTTCCATCTTGATTTTGCAATATCAATATTCATTTTCAAAAGTTAAATCTTATTTTTTACATAAAAAAAAATTGTAGACTAATAGTGTATCCAAAGTAATCCATCTATGCCTTCTGATTCTAAGTAGTTAATTACTTATTCCTCATTCTGGTTCTGTCTGGTCAGTGAGAAGTCTGACAGCTCTGTCCACACAATCGCTATTTGCTTGTGGGAAACTACATTTCCGACAATCCCCTTGCTTCTCCTCCAGCATCCCTAAACTCTCCTGTTGAGGTTGAGGACTTAATATACTGTGTACTGTGAAGTAGATACATACAACATAGGCAATAGAAAATTCTGTAGGACATTCATTTCACTTGAAGACATGATGGAGGATATTTACAGCCAGGGGAGTTCTCATTATTTTCATTTAATATGCAATATGCAAAAGGGTCACATGTTGGTAAGGAATAATAAAACAAAGCAACTACAGTATACTGTATATGCTGGTAAGAACACCACATAGCAATAAAAGCTTAATACTATAATACATAAACCCATCTGAAATGCAAATTGCAGTTGTGTTTGCTTTATTAACTTATTTTTAGGTGTGCCTATTGCAATTCACAAATAGCTCAAATCTGACAGCAGTTATGAAATTGTAAATCGAATAACCAAGGTCTTGTGGTCATGTTCTCCCAGGGTGCTGGAAAATTGACATGGAAATATGACATCTTCTAAAGCACTTGTGAAAAAAGCAATGTCTCAGTGAGGGTTGGTGGCCCAATTTGATAGATGAAACATGTTCTCATGGAGAGGCTGTTGGGAAACTTCCTCTAAGCTATATTTTAGCACTGACTTCTGACAATCTGTGATTTAAAACTCTTTTAAGACTATTTTAACAGATTTTTTTCAAAATTGAAACAAGATTTTTTTTTCTAGTTTAATAAGTTACATTTATTAAATCCAAATTAATTACAGTAAAAGTTATGTTTACTTTAAAGTAAAAGAAAACCAGTAATTAAAGTACTAAAAGTTAAATAAAAAGCAAACTAATGTAAATTTGACTTGTCAGACCAAGAAAAATGTTTGATTAATTAGTATGACAAATAAGATATCTTCCATGGTCTTGATTTACACACAGTATTTGTTTTTGCTTTTTGCCATTGTTGGATAATTTATTTAGAAAAGAATTGTGGCTCAGTGGTTAGCACTTTTGTTTTCCAGCGCAGGGGTGAAATCCCACCAAGGACAACATCAGCAAGGAGTTGGTATCTTCTCCCCGTGTTTGCGTGGGTTTCCTCCGGATTCTCCGGTTTTCTCCCGCACTCCAAAGACATACTGATAGGGAATCTAGATTGTGAGCCCCAATGGGGACAGTGCTGATCATGTCTGTAAAGCGCTGTGGAATATGATGGCACTATATAAACAAAGCATAATAAATAATAATGTGGTGTATGTAAGATTATATTTGTGGCATTTTTTTTAACCATTTTAGGGTTCTTTCTTAAACCCAACATGCATGAGATGTGGTGATTCTGGGGACAATTTCAACCCATAGGTGTCCAAAGATAAATAGGTCCAATTTTATGTATATGTATTACTAATATTCAGCTACAATTTGTGTGGGTTATCCTCCTAGTATGGAAACTGAATATAAAAGTAGAGTAGAATGTGAATCTTTTCCAAAAAGCCATGAATTTTGGTTTTATTCTGTCTGGTTAATATAATAAAAGTCAATATTTGGGTCCATGTACCCTGTAGATCTTGACTATTCAATATTTGCACTGGTCTTTAATCATTTGATTGCTTTTGCGTTTATGTGATTGCTTGAGCGATGTGCTGATACCAAGCTTATGCACGCAAATAACAAAAAATTGTTTAGCATAACTTATAAAATCAAGCAGATAATTAAAACTATGCAAATCCAAGTTAAAACAAAATGTATTCTAGGTTGCATAGTGGGTGCATGTAAAAAACAAATACCTGTAAATAAGTTTTCTCTATAGAAGATCATTTTAACTAAACAGGAAAATAAAGTAGAGAACATAAGAGTTATATTTGGACAGAAATATGACATTTACAGTTGTTATCCAGTGCCATTCAGCAATGTCACTTCCACATCCAATGAAAGTGCCAATGATATTATGACACCACACACTTGCTGAGAGGTGTGCATGAATGTCACGTATCATGTGTCTTATTCTAATGAACAGGACACGTGCCCAATACTTGCTGATCGTGCATGCATCTTGCCAGTTACATGGGGTCGTAACATCATCAGTATTGTTCCCTTCTGATGTGGAAGTGAGCATCATCAGATGGCACTAAATAAAGATAACCACGTTAAAATACCTTAATCATGTCTAAAGGTATATCGTTGTAGTGGAGGTATTGGTCCCTATGGGTTTTAATTGCTGAAAAGCGGTTCAATCCACAGAGGATTTCAAGTAAAATTTCCTGAAATTTGCTGTTTCACGTGAATTCAAACATTTTGTGATTCGACTCACAATTCGCAAAAAAAAATGCCTTTTGGTGAACCATATAGGATTGGCAAGTAAAGAAAAAAAAAACAATCACCTTAATGCTACCCTCTTTTGGCAGCCCCACTGCTCACTGTCTGGTTCTCTTCTTTTCACCATTGAGTGCTTCATCACTGACTTTTTACTTTTAGGCCAGGACTTCCAGTCGCAGACGTAACATGAGGATCACTACGCATCATAAGGTGGTAAAGTCATGATGCCAAGACCTTACAAGGTGCAGTGATCAGATCAATAGTCATTGCCTATAGTGAATAGGATGGAGATGAGCAAGATGGCAGAAAAAAGACCTTACGACTGGCAAAAGCAGCAGGAGAGGTGAGCGTATTAGTTGTGAAATGCACCAAAAGACACCGAAGCTGTTATAGATTTATTCCTTATTACCAGAATTCTTAGCCAGAACAATTGACATAATTTGGCTCATCAGCAGGATGATACTACGGGCAGTTGGCATTACAGTCAACACTGAACATTAACTAGAAAAAAATTTCTGTTCCTAATTAAGGTAAAGTAAATTTGATTTTGTTCATATATGTGACTGATGGTGTTTTTTTTAGTACCTGTGTGACCTCGTGTTTTTCTAAGCAATATCCTCCATCAATAGAGCATATTCCATTATCTCCATGTAAAATTCTTGGTACTATATTATTTTTAAGATACTACAAATTAAGTGACTCATACAAAAAAACAGCAGCGTGCATGTTCTACTTTTATACCAATCAAAACTTAAGCATGCAGACAACGGCCAAGAATATCTACAGACAGAAACCGACACAGCCAGAATGGTTAGCAACCGAACCCACATGTTGTTACAATCAGCAACTGACAGTGTGGAAGGCAGAAAATCAATAGCCATGATGTTCAAGGAAAAACAACTGCAAAAGCAGAAGGTCCAACAGAGAAGTAGGTTTATGCTATGCATGTACACCACTATTTACTAAAGGCAAGAATTCACAGAAGCACACGAGCATACAGTTCTAGATTACAGAATTCTATACATAAATGTATCACCAAGTCTGTTAATTCTTATGTGCATTGAAATTCTGAAGACTTGAGGAGAGGACCTATTGCTTCTTAGAAAAACTCAACAAGTGGCATATAAAATTATAAAACATTTCTAAAATACATGTAATTACTAAAATCTGTTTACTTCCCCTCTGGTGGACACAGACAGAACAGGGACCCTGTGCAAGAACAGTATACGGACATCTTTCAGTCCAATAATTCATCAGAATGCAAAATTGCACCTGCTTTGGAGCTGGAAGTGGGCACTCTTACTTCTTGGGTACCTGTGTGGCCCATGGACTTCCCTTAGTAATATAGGAATACGGGTTTTACCAATGTATGCATCATACCAAAGTGAGCAGAATATATGGGAAGATTCTCTTTTCTGGAAAATAGCAACTGTGAGGGGGAAAAAGTTTATTACATATAGCATCTGAATTTCAATTTGTACAGATCTCGCCGGATGTGGCCTGTTTCATAGCTTCTCTGGTTCATATAATATATAGGTGTATCTCGCTAAATTAGAATATCATCAAAAAGTTAATTTATTTCAGTTCTTCAATACAAAAAGTGAAACTCATATATTATATAGAGTCATTACAAACAGAGTGATCTATTTCAAGTGTTTATTTCTGTTAATGTTGAAGAATATGACTTACAGCCAATGAAAACTCAAAAGTCATTATCTCGGTAAATTAAATTAATTAACAAAAAACACCTGCAAAGTCTTCCTAAGCGTTTAAGAAAGTCCCTTAGTCTATTTCAGTAGGCTCCACAATCATGGGGAACACTGCTGAGTGCTGACTTGACAGATGTCCAGAAGGCAGTCATTAACACACTCCAGAGGGTTCCAGAGTTCCAATTTTCATTTGTAAAAAAAGGTCCCAGTGTCTAGAGGAAGAGTGGAGAGGCACACAATCTAAGCTGCTTGAGGTCTAGTGTTAAGTTTCCGCAATCAGTGATGGTTTGGGGAGCCATGTCATCTGCTGGTGTAGGTCCACTATGTTATATCAAGACCAAAGTCAGCGCAATCCTCTACCAGGAAATTTTAGAGCACTTCATGCTTCCCTCTGCCGACAAGCTTTTTGGAGATGGAAATTTCATTCTCCAGCAGGACTTGGCACCTGTCTACACTGCCAAAAGTACCAATACCTGGTTTAAAAACAACAGTATCACTGTACTTGATTGACCAGCAAACTCGCCAGACCTTAACCCCATAGAGAATCTATGGTGTATTGTCAAGACGAAGATGAGCGACACCAGACCCAACAATGCAGATGAGCTTAAGGCTGCTATCAAAGCAACCTGGGCTTCCATAACACCTCAGCAGTGCCACAGGTTGATCGCCTACATGCCATGCCACATTGATGCAGCAATTGATGTAAAAGAAGCCCCGACCAAGTATTGAGTGCATTTACTGAACATACATTTCAGTAGGCCAACATTTTGGATTTTAAAAACATTTTTCAAGCTGTTGTTATAAAGTATTCTAAAGTATTCTAATTTACTGAGATAAAGACTTTTGTGTTTTCATTGGCTGCAAGATAAAATCATAGACATTAACAGAAATAACCACTTGAAATAGATCACTCTG
Source organism: Phyllobates terribilis (assembly GCF_046119375.1). Taxonomy (NCBI): domain Eukaryota; kingdom Metazoa; phylum Chordata; class Amphibia; order Anura; family Dendrobatidae; genus Phyllobates; species Phyllobates terribilis. Next base: position 447,762,960 of record NW_027362771.1, on the reverse strand, counting down.
TTTGTAATGACTCTATATAATATACAAGTTTCACTTTTTGTATTGAAGAACTGAAATAAATTAACTTTTTGATGATATTCTAATTTAGTGAGATGCACCTGTACATATAATGTACTTGAGATTCACATTCATAAATTCAACAAAAATGATTAACGAACTTAGTTAATTAATTCACCAATGTATCTCAAAGGGCAGTAAATTAGCAAAAAGAAAAAAAAAATCTCAAATCTTGTTCGAAGCCTGAACTTTACTACTTGCAGACTATTGCTATTTACAAGCTACACACATGGTCAAAATTGTTGGTACCCCTCGTTTAATGAAAGAAAAACCCACAATGGTCACAGAAAAAACTTGAATCTGACAGAAGTAATAATAAAGGAAAAATTTATAAAAATTAACAAATGAAAGTCAGTCATTGCTTTTCAACCCTGCTTCCAAAGAATTTAAAAAAAAATTAAACTCATGAAATAGGCCTGGAAAAATGAAAATAATGTGACAAAAGGGACATGTTAAATCAAGTTGTGTCCACTAATTAGCATCACAGGTGTCTACAATTTTGTAATCAGTCAGTGGGCCTGTATATAGGGCTATAGATACTCACTATGCTGTTTGGTGACATGGTGTGTACCACACTCAACATGGACCAGAGGAAGCAAAGGAAAGAGTTGTCTCAGGTGATTAGAAAGAAAGTTAAAGACAAGCATGTTAAAAGGTAAAGGTTATAAGACCATCTCCAAGCAGCTTGATGTTCCTGTGACTACAGTTGCAAATATTATTCAGAAATATAAGATCTATGAGACTGTAGCCAACCTCCCTGGACGTGGCGGCAGGAGGAGAATTGATGACAAATCAAAGAGACAGATAATACGAATGGTAACGAAAGAGCCCAGGATAACTTCTAAAGAGATTAATGGTGAACTTCTAGCTCAAGGAACATCAGTGTCCGATCGCACCATCCGTCGTTGTTTGATCCAAAGTGAACTTCATGGGAGACGACCAAGGATAACACCTTTGTTGAGAAAAAAATCATAAAAAAGCCAGACTGGAATTTGCCAAACTACATGTTGACAAGCCACAAAGCTTCTAGGAGAATGTCCTATGGACAGATGAGACAAAAAAGGAAGTTTTTGGCAAGGCACATCAGCTCTATGTTCACAGACGGAAAAATGAAGCATATCAAGAAAAGAACACTGTCCCTACTGTGAAACATGGAGGAGGCTCTGTTATGTTCTGGGGCTGCTTTGCAGCATCTGGCACAGGGTGTCTTGAATCTGTGCAGGCTAGAATGAAATCTCAAGACTATCAAGGGATTCTAGAGAGAAATGTGCTGCCCAGTGTCAGAAAGCTTGGTCTCAGTCGCAGGTCATGGGTCTTGCAACAGGATAATGACCCAAAATACACAGCTAAAAACACCCAAGAATGGCTAAGAGGAAAACATTGGACTATTCTGAAGTGGCCTTCTATGAGCCCTGACCTAAATCCTATTGAGAATCTTTGGAAAGAGCTGAAACATGCCATCTGGAAAAGGCAAACTTCAAACACGAGACAACTGAAGCAGTTTGCTCATGAAGAGTGGGCCAAAATACCTTTCAAGAGGTGCAGAAGTCTCATTGACAGTTACAGGAATTGTTTGATTGCAGTGATTGCCTCAAAAGGTTGATCAACAAAATATTAAGTTAAGCGTACCATAATTTCTGTCCAGGCCTATTTCATGAGTTTAATTTTTTTTAAATTCTGTGGAAGCATGGTTGAAAAGCAATGACTGACTTTCATTTGTTCTTTTTCACAGATTTTTAATTTATTACTTTTGTCAGATTCAAGTTATTTCTGTAACCTTTAAAGGAGGAGTAACAACAATTTTGACCACGTGTGTATATAATAACATGTCTTTGTATTTAATTGAAGCCCTGAAAAGAAGGAAGCTGCTTCTAAAGGTTATTATACAAGAGAATGACATAGTTGCTTGTAAAGGGTTGATCAATAAGTGATGACATAGCTGTTTCTAAATTGTTAATATTCTATAGGAGGCTATTAATAAACTGCCACAGCCTTCTCCTCAATATGTGATTCATGTGGTTGGCTGCATAGAGTATTTATTGAAAGACTGAGATTATCCCTTTACATAAAACTATGTAAAGGGTTAATCTCAGTCTTTCAATAAATACTCTATGCAGCCAACCACATGAATATTTATTGAAAGACTGGGATTATCCCTTTACATAAAACTATGTAAAGGGTTAATCTCAGTCTTTCAATACATAATGTATGCAGCCAACCACATGAATAACATATTGAGGAGAAGGCTGTGGCAGTTTATCTATTCCTGCTGCTCCAAAATACACAATAATCCATCTTATATTGCTTCTCACTTAACTACCTCCAGCACAGATCTCCCCTGTGTTTACATGCTGCAGAATAACAGGCAGCCCTCAAATAGTTTTATCTCCAAACTGAAAAGCAGGATGTTTCACACAGCTCTCAAAATAGTCAGATAGTGGTGAGCCCTAATTCATCTTACTTTGGTCTCTCTTTCTTATCGTGCTAGAGTTTTCATCTCTAAATTAGACAGGATTGTTTTTCCTAATTATATATTTGAGTCACTTTGTCAACCAAAGTCACAACTGTAATGAGAACACAAGAAAGAACAAATCTCAATAAAATATAAACTTTTTGTTTTATGTGATACAGTCACTCAGCCACCTACAGCACCAGTTCTATATATGGGTTAAACCTTTCACAGCTGATGAAACATCAAATTTCCACCCACAGTGAACAAAAACTTTACCACTATATTGAATCTATCAAAATGATGTAAATATCACACAATGTCATAAAGTAACACTTTTTTATGATCATTAAAAGAAATTGAATATATTCCTATTGCAACTCTTATGTCATATGCACATGATCCAGCATATTAAAATGGCCTGTGTTTCTAGCTGTGTCAAGAATAGTCTGTCAGTTGTAGCACTTAAAGGGGTTGTTACATGAGCAAAGTACATTTTAATCAATTGATCTTGGAATAAGAATAAGAATTTCCGCAAATTGATTTGTTAAAAAAAGTGCTCAGATAATCTTATAAATGTGCCCCTGGTATTTACTGTGTAATGGCGGAGTCGCACTGCACAGGAACACGGTCTGATCATATCACAGCTCCTGGGCAGGAGAGGAAGCAAAAAAGTTTACAGACATTACAGCATGGGATCGCAGCTGATTCTTTCTGTGAGGTAAAGCATTTGCTGCTTGTTTATAAACATGTTTTGCCTCACAAAAAGAATCAGCTGGGATCCCCTGCTGTAATATCTGTATACTCTTTTGCTCGCCCCCCTCCCCCGCCCAGGAGATGTGGTATGATCAGACCATGTTCCTGCATGGCCAGACACAGCCATTACACAGTACACAGCAGGAGCACATTTATAAGATTATCTCAGAGAAGGACCTTTTTTTAACCACATCCAATTGTGGAACTTATTCTTATTCCAAAATCTTTTGATTAAAATGAACTTTGTGGAAAAACTTCTTTAAGGATACAGCAAAGACGCCAATGGATAACTAATAGTGTGAAGTTTAGTATGATCTAACATGGACCACAAATGGTAAAAAATATAAATAGCCAAGATCAGGAATAAAAAAGACCAACAATCCAGAAAAGTATAATGGGGGTCACAAGTCATCAAGTAAGCAGGAGCAAACAGAACAAAAGAAAAATACAGGGTAAAATTACTAGAAGGGTAGTTACATATATGCAAATATTCACACTTCTTTTGTAAATGCAGTTAATGCAGAAGACATATTAGAGTGATTTACAATAGTAGGTGGATGTCAGGACTCACATATTAGCAATAGAAATCCCTAAAACTTTGGACTGTAACGTGTTTAATAACAACAGCTGTGAAAAAGATGAGAGTAATGGTCTGCGGAAATTACAGAGACTCAATTGATAAAAATTGATAAGGGATGAGAGATATATGGAATGTGCAAGCAGCAGTCCCAGTGTGATTGATCAGTTATATAGCATAACTGGCATTTATCCTGTGCATTTAAATTACTATTATACTTGTTTTCAATCTTAATGCACTAGAAGGCAGAAGAAAGGCAGCACAATAGTTTTTATTGAACTAAAGAAATCTATAATCAGTGTAAGTCAAAGAAAGTGTGCTTAATTTTTGCATTTCTTGTCCAATCATTTTTATGAAGAGGGGAATTTCTATGAAGTACAAAAGAAAGTTCTCAAAATCCAGTTAACTGTAACTGTCTATATCACAAAGTGTGTATGTCATAAACTATTTTTTTTTTTGCAGTTCTGTTTTCTATTAGTCACATTTTTATATCTGTACACAACATTGCAATACAGTGCCTTGTTGCAAGTGCAAACTTTTTGGTTCTGTACCTAAGTAACATTTCTTATTTTGTCATTTGTGGGAAGGGGGTTACATTTTGTTTAACTGTGGATGTCCGTTTTTGCACATCAATTTTAGTAGTCCAATTTTCAACAATACACGCCACCCATATGCTGCCTCATGCTGCCACATGTTGCTTTCAGTACATGTACTTACCCAGAAATGCTGATTATACATTAGTTTTTTTTGCAATGGTTGAATATGTTGGGTTGGAAAAATTGTGAAAAGTTCATTATAATGTTATACAAAATATATAGTAAAAAAAAAACTGGCAATAGGAATAAAACAGGATGGTGTAAAAGAAAAAGATATCCATAGCACGGTTAAAAATTTGGGCGCTGTCAGTAGCAGTGGTAGCACCAACACCACCAATGGCACAAGCGGTTTTGCCAGTAGTACTACCAAACACAGGTCACAATTGGTCTTCTTTGCCTATGGGAGGTGTATTAGTTGGGAGGAAAAGGAGGTTATTTTGGAATATATGGAACTGCTGTAGAGCTGAGCAGATCGTTTGAAATTTCTATTTGCCATTTTCTTCAAATTTTTCAAATTCTATGATGAAGTCACTTTGACATTACTTAGGCTGTTTGTCTTTAAGAGATTAAAAAAGGAAGGATACAATCTCTGGAGACCTCAGGGTGTTATAAACTGGAGAATTCAAATTTCAAAAGATTTGATCATCTCTTGTGTATACCCTTTATTGATTGGTTTGGTGGCATTTAGTGCTGTATATTCACTGCCTGGCACTGCAGTAAGCTGCACTTAAACAGATATTGTCAGTCACTGGAAGCTGCAGGCAGATAGTGGAATATGGACTGGTAAGATTTTTTACTTTTGAACAATGTTCTTCTAACATATACATCTGACAGCAACAGCCAGAACCCTCCCTTCTTCAGTGGCTGACAGTGGACCAAGCCTTGGCCTGTTAAAGTATACATTTGGATTTCAGCATTATCACTGGACACCTGGGGATCATAATAAATAGTTTACAATATAAAAAAATACTCTCCAGAACCCAATAAAAATGAACTCATACAATAGAAACAAAGAAAGTCCCGGGGCAAACTGCAGGCCTTAGAGCCGCAATGAAAGACCACCAGTTGTCAGCACTGATGAAAGCAATATACTGATAGTAATGAAAAATACACAAACTATAATCAGGGTCTTTTTTTATGAGTATGGGATCTAATAAAATAATGATGTATAGCTTTAGAAATAATAATGAGATATTACTAAAAAAAAGTGCAATTTCTTAAATAAAATGGTAAAAATCTTTGGTGTTTTTTTAAATTAGAAAATAATTATCTATTAAATACATAATTCTATTGCTTTAGTTTATTCTAAAATTTCCTTTTTGATAAATATGTTTTTTTTTTTATTTTATTTTATCTATTTTTAATTAAAACATGGATCCCTTCATGGGCTTACCTAGCATTTGCCCCTGGTCATAGTATTGATGTTTACAACATAAGGGATGCTGCTGCTTCAAACCAATACTAAAATATTAATTTAGACTCGGAGTTAGATGTAGCGCAACCAACAACACAGTATCTTGTGCAGTGTCAGCTCTGTTGTCTCTTCGAAGACAGATGCACTAGGTATAAGGACAACGTGTCCTGACTGAACGCAAGATAAAGCCGCCTGTACCTTCGGCTGGCTGGTGGACCTTATTGCTCACGGAACACAGGCTTCGTTCCCAGGAATATTAAGTGTCGGAGCCGCTCAGGCTGTATGTAAGGTCTCTTATTCTGTTCTCATCATATTTATGTTAGCCTGTTTGTTACACGAGCACATTGTAATACTTAGCTGTACAGTTACTGACTCGGGTAAACCCTGGATAATTATATGATACATTACAACATAATTCATCCCAAAATTTACAGTCATTCAGCTCCTGCAGATAATACTATAAGAAATGAATCAGAATTTTGGACCTTTAAAGGAAATCTGCCATGATCCAAATGTAACCTGCAGATATAGGGTTAATATGCAGGTTAATAGCATTAAAATGGTTTCCGGCCGCCTGATGCCTCATTCAGATGTCTGATTTTTGGGTACGAGTGCTATACGCGTTTTTCACAGATAACACTCGTACCTGTGATAGTCTATGGGGCCGTTCACATGTCCAGTTTTTTTCCTCAGACTGAGTGACCCGTTGATATTATCTGAGACATGTCCGGTTTTGATCTGAGGGTTGGATCAAAACCAGCAGTGCAACTTAATGGGTCAGTGAAAAAAATTGGACCGCACTTGGATAACATTGAGGTCCAATTTTAACGGACTGTCAGAATGGAGAAGGTGGGGAAATGTATTTTTTAAATGACACTCAGACCACACTCTGATCAAACTCTGATCAGAGTCTGATGAGAAAAATAATTTTATAATACGCGAAAAAAATCAAACGTCTTGAGGCCTTACTGAAAGCATGGCTGTGGGGAGAAAACAAACTCTGTTCTTCCTGGAAGCTGCTGGCTTTCAGTCTTAGTAGCAGTGCAGGGAGTGATTACAATCATTCCTCACTATACTGTGAGCGGCAGATATAAGCATGCACCGACACGATGACTGACAGCTCAATCTGCACAGATGTGCTGCAGAATGAGCTGTCAATCAAAGTGCTGGTGTGTTCTTAGAGCTTCTACTCACAGTATAGCAAGCAATGACAGTAATCGCTCGCTGCAGCACAATTATGACTGAAAACTGGTCGCCACCTAGAGGAATAAAGTTAATTCCCTCCCAGTAGCCACACTTTCAGTAAGGTGGCCAGACATCATTGTAACACTACTAACTTGCAGATTAATCCTATATCTGCAGGTTAATAGCATTTAAGGATATTCTGTGATGAGTCATTTCTTATATCTTTATAGTGATTGGAGCTGAAATTTTATGATACACAGTTTTATGATACACAGTTTTACATTCTTGATACAGCAACGGACTTGCAACAAAATTCTGGATAATTCCAGCCACCACCACTAGAGGGAGCTTTTGCACACACTGCCTACTGTTTATTAGATATAAATATAATTCAATAAAAATAAATAATAAGCAGGGCATGTTTACACACTTTAGATTTCACACAGATTTTTATATGGATTCCGCAACTAAATTACACTTGAAGGATGTATCCTATGCCTGTAACTGGTGTTTCCACATACAGGTGCATCTCACTAAATTAGAATATCATCAAAAAGTTAATTTATTTCAGTTCTTCAATACAAAAAGTGAAACTCATATTATATTGAGTCATTACATACAGAGTGATCTATTTCAAGTGCTTATTTCTGTTAATGTTGTTGATTATGGCTTACAGTCAATGAAAACACAAAAGTCATTATCTCAGCAAATTAGAATACTTTTTAACACCAGCTTGAAAAATGTTTTTAAAATCCGAAATATTGGCCTACTGAAATGTATGTTCATTAAATGCACTCAATACTTGGTTGGGGCTCCTTTTACATCAATTACTGCATCAATGTGGCGTGGCATGGATGCGATCAGTCTGTGGCACTGCTGAGGTGTTATGGAAGCCCAGGTTGCTTTGAGAGCAGCCTTCAGCTCGTCTGCATTGTTGGGTCTGGTGTCTCTCATCTTCCTCTTGGCTATTCTAATTTAGTGAGATGCACCTGTATATCATAAATTTTTCCAATGTATTTTTGGAGCATAGCTCTTAAAGGGAATCTGTCACCCCTCTGGGACCTATCAGACCGCTAATATGGGCATACAGGTGATAGATAGCGGATAGCAGGATGTTCGGAGGAAGTGGGGACCAAACCTCATTGTTGCACACGCCGGAGGTCACTGGAGCGGAAGTCACAGTGACTCCCGGTGCCTGCGCACTAGAGCCGATCAGTAAAATAGGGCAAGGAGAAAAAAAATATGCCTTAAGCTATATGCACATTGTGCATGCGCGGGATGTGCAGCCATAGACTGTACGTCACAGGGCCCTGTGACAAGCAGGGTTGGGCAGGGGAGGGGGTAATATTTAAATTAAACATATAGGTGGGCATTTCTTGGCGTCCCCCGGTCGCCAAGACTAGGAAAATGGATTTTATAAAAAGCAATTTCACAGCCACAAGACCGCTAATATAGGACATACAGGTATGTATAGATTGACATCTCTATCACCTGTATGCCCATATTAGCAGTCTGATAGGTCCCAGGGGAGTGACAGGTTCCCCTAAAATGCTAGTGAATTCTTCAGGAAAAAAAAGCATGGATTAACTTTATTATATGATAATGTAGCTCATCTTTGTATGCAGAGTAAACCACAAACCTGCAACACATCTGTAACAAAAAAAGTGATGGTTAGCTTTGGATTTCTCTTAAGAAAAATAAATAGATTTTAATCTGACAAGTAAATATGGATGTACCATAACTACTCAATTTTAGACCTGGAAATAACAAGGTGAACCTATGCCACTGACACATGTGCCTGGACACAGCCACAGCTCTATTGGTCTAGACTATAATAACTGCATTATACAGTACATAACACAAAAGTAATATAGATAGATAGAAAAAAATCAAGGCAGTACCAGAAAAATGGGTTGTAGGAGCCTCCCAGGCATAAAACAATCCTCCAATATATGTACAAACAAGAAGACGGCATTCCCAAAGTAGAAAAATTTGAAAAATTCAATGGCCCATAGTGACAGCAACGTTTCGGTCAAACTGAGAATCTTTCTGAAGCTTGAGAAAGGTCCTCTATTGGACCGAAACGTTGCGGTCACTAAGGGCCATTGAATTTTTCACATTTTCTATTTTGAGAGTGCTGCCTACATTTTTTGTACATAGATAGATAGATAGAAAGAAAGACAAACAAACAGAAAAACTGTCAGAAGTTTGCTGATCGGGCAGAAAGGCAAAACGAGAGAGATATTTATTATCTATGAGGATAACTAAAAAGAGTCCAGTATGTCCAAGACAGTACCATAATTTAGTGTCAGACACATCCTGTCCAACGTTACTTTTCTCAGCTGGCTTTCTGTCACTTTTTGGAATTAGTAGATAAAGATTCCAGATTTCTATGTTAAAAAAGAGAATCCCAATAGAGATTCTTTCCATAGATGGTTTATCACTTCATAATCCAAACCAGAGAGACACGAGTCTGCATCATTTCGATGTGTCATTTTAGCAGCTAATAAACACATGTGCTACAGACACATAATATCGAAATGACATAATGACATGTTTTATGGAGCACAGGGACTATATACTTACAGCAACGTCAACTCTTTCAGGATTATAGTAGTGTTAGTCATCAGATGAAAGTGCTAAGGCTCCACTTCTAGTCCGGGTAACTCATTCACACTTACGCCTTCCGCGCTTATGTTAAGTAGCCGTATTAGGCAAAGTCTTACCCACTGGTTTTACGGTTGTAGGTTAGGTTTTATTCTTCTCTTACACCTTTAAATTGACTCCTATTACTAATCCTCAACATCATTTTTCATTTGACAGAAGATAAAGCTTCTTGAGGTGTGAGAAATTCCAATAGTGATTAACTTTAGTTTATCTTTTACTGGTAATTTGTAGGAACAGAATAGTTTAAATAATGACTATGGTATTCATCCTATTATATAGCTATGCAGATATTTAAAGGTGTTATAGGTTTAGAAAATTCACATTCAGACTACAGTGAGCATAAAAAGCATGCACACCATTATTAAAATACCAAGAAGATTCATTTCTGAATTTTTCCACCTTTAATGTCACCCATAATCTGTACAGGGTGTTCCTAAAGTCTGGACACATAGGAATTCTCATTAACTATAATTTTAATTAATTTCATTAAATTAACTATAATAGAATTTTGAAAAGCGCATCACCTTTGCATCGCAAATGATGGAAATCATATTGAAGTTATTTAATATTCCAACTGACTAAAATGTTTTTAATAAATTTCATTTATTGAATATATGTATTTTGGCCTATGTGTCCTGTGTGTCCAGACTTTTGGGACACCCTGTACAATCTAAGTGAAAACAAATGAAAATCCTTTTGGGTGGAAAGAGAAAAAAAAAAAGAAATAGAATAATGTGCTTGTATATATATGCACACGCTTCAACTAAAACTCTGCTGAAGAACCCTTTGAATTTCTAACAGCATTCAGTCATTTTAGGTAGGAGTTTATTAGAATTGGTATTTTTGCCCACTCTTCCTTGCAGAATATTGGAAATAACTGTCCAAATTGAAAAAAAACTTTTACATAAATATATTGTAGGTTTCTTGCTCCATCTGCATCTAAATAACAACAATGGATCTTAGCAGTGAATTTTTGTTATTACTTTGCCTCATAAAATAAAGGTGTTTGCGGTTGATGTACAGTACAGACCATAGGTTTGGACACACCTTCTCATTTTAAGATTTTTCTGTATTTTCATGAGTATGAAAATTGTACATTCACACTGAAGGCATCAAAACTATGAATTAACACATGTGGAATTATATACTTAACAAAAAAGTGTGAAACAACTGAAAATATATCTTATATTCTAGGTTCTTCAAAGTAGCCACCTTTTGCTTTTATGACTGCTTTGCACACTCTTGGCATTCTTTTGATGAGCTTCAAGAGGTAGTCACCAGAAATGGTCTTCCAACAATCTTGAAGGCGTTCCCAGAGATGCTTAGCACTTGTTGGCCCTTTTGCCTTCACTCTGCAGTCCAGCTCACACCAAACCATCTCGATTGGGTTCAGGTCTGGTGACTGTGGAGGCCAGGTCATCTGGTGTAGCACTCCATCACTCTCCTTCTTCGTCAAATAGCCCTTACACAGCCTGGAGGTGTGTTTGGGGTCATTGTCCTGTTGAAAAATAAATGATGACCCAACTAAACGCAAACCAGATGGAATAGCATGCCGCTGCAAGATGCTGTGGTTGCCATGCTGGTTCAGTATGCCTTCAATTTTGAATAAATCCCCAACATTGTCACCAGCAAAGCACCCCCACACCACCACATCTCCTCCTCCATGCTTCACAGTGGGAACCAGGCATATAGAGTCCATCCGTTCACCTTTTCTGCGTCGCACAAAGACACGGTGGTTGGAACCAAAGATCTCAAATTTGTACACCTCAGACCAAAGCACAGATTTCCACTGGTCTAATGTCCATTCCTTGTGTTTTTTAGCCCAAACAAGTCTCTTCTGCTTCTTGCCTGTCCTTAGCAGTGGTTTCCAAGCAGCTATTTTACCACGAAGGCCTGCTGCACAAAGTCTCCTCTTAAAAGTTGTTGTAGAGATGTGTCTGCTGCCAGAACTCTGTGTGGCAATCACCTGGTCTCTAATCTGAGCTGCTGTTAACCTGCGATTTCTGAGGCTGGTGACTCGGATAAACTTATCCTCAGAAGCAGAGGTGACTCTTGGTCTTCCTTTCCTGGGGCAGTCCTCATGTGAGCCAGTTTGTTTGTAGCGCTTGATGGTTTTTGCAACTGCACTTGGGGAGACTTTCAAAGCTTGCCAAATTTTTCAGACTGACTGACCTTAATTTCTTAAAGTAATGATGGCCACTCGTTTTTCTTTACTTAGCTGCTTTTTTCTTGCCATAATACAAATTCTATCTGTCTATTCAGTAGGACTATCAGCTGTGTGAACCTGACTTCTGCACAACACAACTGATGGTCCCAACCCCATTTATAAGCCAAGAAATCCCACTTTTTAAACCTGACAGGGCACACCTGTGAAATGAAAACCATTTCCGGTGACTACCTCTTGAAGCTCATCAAGAGAATGCCAAGATTGTGCAAAGCAGTCATCAAAGCAAAAGGTGGTTACTTTGAAGAACCTAGAATATAAGACATATTTTCAGTTGTTTCACACTTTTTTGTTAAGTATATAATTCCACATGTGTTAATTCATAATTTTGATGCCTTCAGTGTGAATGTACAATTTTCAAAGTCATGAAAATACAGAAAAATCATTAAATGAGAAGGTGTGTCCAAATATTTGGTCTGTACTGTACATGTGCAGGCTGAATAATATTACTAATACATTCTAGAAACTGGAACTGTTTTTACTGGGTACATCTGATATATGTAAGTGCCAATGATTGCCATCACAGTAATGTGAGCTTTTCTTTGCTGTCCCGGCAGGAATTGATTGTGCTGCTTTTTTATTTTGATAAAGTGGTGATGAAGCAGCTACTTAAAGCAATGTCCTTTTTTCAAGTGTGCATCAAAATAATACTTGCCAGTTTTATAGCTTATTTTTCTTGCACATTATTTGACTTTTGGAGGTTTTTTTTTTATTCTATTTGTTGTCAACATATATTTCCCACATGGGCATGGTGATAAAGAAATTCAGAAATCTAGTCACTGATCTTACGGTAGAAGGGAAACTATATCATAAGTTTATATAAATATGGTCACGGTAGTATTATGGCAGAATATAATGTATATAAATTGTAATGAAGAAAAATGTTTGAAACAAATATATTATAGCAACCAATTAGATCTTGGTTTCGTCTTACATGGTAGGTTTAACAATGATGGTGACAATGATGACACCTTTTCATTTTCGATATGTGAGGCACAAAAAGCTTTTCCCATTAAAACTGTTGGAAAAGGGATTATCAGTCACTGAAACATTTTTGAATGGGCCATAGTGCTGGAATATAATAAAATAACGTGTACTCACTGGACCAACCCCCCACTGCTCTAGTTACAATGCTGCAAGGGTCCCTCACTGGTCTCTATATTCTTGTTCAGTCCAGATGGACATGTGATCACAACAGGCTATCACCGACATGTTTCTCATTGCTATGGCCCGTGAATAGCTGCAGTGGTCACATATCAATCCAAGGCATACAAGAAGCATTGACACCAGCTATGGACCCAGTCAGTATTTGAACAACATTCCAAGGATTTATTCAAAGTGATTGCGTGGCTGGACAATCCTTTAAAGAAAAAAAAATAATTGGTCAGTGTCTTTAATTCAGGAAACTCCAATGAGACAATGTAAATGAAGCATGTGAATAGGTAATGTTCAGTAGGGATGAGCAGATCAGGCAAAATTTGAGTTTAAGTTTGCTTGTTTTTCCTGGGAAGTTATTCTATGCAAATTGAATGTCCCTTATTATTCTGAGGGATCTTTCAAGACCCCAGAGCATAATAAATGTAAGACGTAAAAAATTATAAAAATACTTGTACTCACCTCACCGCTCAACTCTCCAGCCCCTTCACCGTCACTCATCCTGTCCTTGCCAAATCTTGGCACAGCCGGGAGCGCTGACATCCTACCACATTAAGCAGGCTTTAATAAGGCTCAGGTGGATTCTGTGCAATCATGTAAAAGGTCACAACATCATGATGTCATAACATACACCATGTCCTTACGCACACATGGGCACAACCAGGGATTTCAGCACAAGCGGCAATAAGAAAATGCAACGAGGACTGGACAGTTGATGATGAGCTCAGAGGGATTGGAGAGGTGAGTGGAAAGGTGAGCATAAGGACTTTTAATATTTTTTTTAACCCTTTGAAGGTCTCTTACAATTAAGAAAAAAATGACAGTCAGTGGACACTGTGTCGCTGAATCAACACGGAAGTGTACTACAAAAAATTTGAATTGTAAATTTTGTAAAAAATGTAATCAATTCCACTTGGATATATTCGTTCATCTCTACTGTTCAGTTCATAAATCAAGGTAATCATATGTATCCATGTAATATATTATCTAAATAAATATGGTCTTCAAACCCATACACAAGTAAGGTAATGCTACATACAAAGTTTTTATTCATTCAAAACGGTGTAAAAATGCTACAAAAACATTTTTGCGGTGCGGTTTCTTGTTCACATTGCTTTTTATTGGTGAAAAATGCTGCAAACTTGCTGAAATAATTAACATGCTGCAGATTTTAAAAATGCCGCAGTTGTCAAATTCAGTCATGAAAAAAAATGTGTGCATGAGATTTCTCAAAACTCATAACTTTTAATGATATTGTAAAAAACAGCTTTTAATTTGAATAAAAAACAATGCAAAAGCACTGTATGTGAACATAGCTTAAGGGCTCTTTCACACGTAAGTATCTCCAGTGCAAGTGGTGACAGTTTCTACACGTACCGGAGACACTGTCACACGCAGACCCATTCAAATGAATGGGTCTGTGCACATCTCAGTGAGTTTTCACGGACCATGTGTCCGTGTGCTCCACAACAAAACAAGTCCTTTTTTTGCGGATACACAGTCTGCAAAAGTGCCTCACACTGATGACACATGGATGACATCCGTGTGTCATCGGTGTGGCACGTACTGGCGCCTGGGAATCAGCGCTACAGTTAGCGCTGTTCCCAAGTGCCGGGTGCTGAACACTGCCTTCATCATGGTTCCTGCCGGCGCTGCAATCAGCACCAGCAGGGACAATGATGAGGGTAGTAGTAGTCTGCTCCCGCAGTGTCCCCACCGGTACAAATAGGAATAAAATAAAATCCTTCTACTCACCTGTCCGGTGACATCCCCCGCTTTAATCCTCTGACTGCTGGAGCCGGGGAGAATGAACACCTCCAGAGCTGCAGCTCAGTTACTGACAGGACACCGCTACTGAGCTGCGGCTCTGGAGCCGCTCATTCTCCCCGGCTCCTCTGTGTCAGCGATTGCATTGATTACGGCGGGGGACATCTCTGGACAGGTTAGTAGAAGGATTTTATAATTTTATTCTTATTTTTAGAGGTGGGGACACTGCAGGATCAGACTACTACTACCTCATAACTGTCCCTGCTGGTGCTGATCACCGTGCCGGCAGGGAACCATGATGAAGGCAGTGTTCAGTACCCAGCACTTGGGAACAGCGCTAACTGTAGCGCTGATTTCCAGGCGCCATTCGTGTTATCATGATGCGGCTCACAGGCAGCACACACAGACACACGGGACATGGATATCTCTGGTACCGGAGATATATGGACGTGTGAAACCGGCCTTAAAGTCAGACTATATGTACAGGCATAGTAGTGACATGATTTCCTCATGATGCCATGCTGCTACCTAGCTAAAACACAGCACTCATATGTGTGAGGACATACTATAAGATTTGCATTACTGATTACATGAGACATACTGAGTTTTTTCCTCTGCCAGATTACCTACATATCCAACGACAAACAATTGTGCCATGCTTTATAGTACTCAGTGTGAATCGAGGCATGCGCTGAAGCATTGCACCAGATGGAGCCCACAAAGACCAGAAGAACTCCTTCACTACTGTTCACTTGTGCCCAGAGCATATGCTTTTTAAACTCAAAGATACTTTGTGGTTTTTACCATTCTTTGACCTGCCTCTCTAAATGAGGTTTATGGAGTG
Organism: Phyllobates terribilis; assembly: GCF_046119375.1. Taxonomy (NCBI): domain Eukaryota; kingdom Metazoa; phylum Chordata; class Amphibia; order Anura; family Dendrobatidae; genus Phyllobates; species Phyllobates terribilis. The sequence continues at coordinate 447,747,269 of NW_027362771.1, read as the reverse complement.
CAGATATCCGTGCATGATAAAATTGCTGGTATTATTTTGCATTCTTTTGAAAAACTGATTAGGAAAATTCAATTTCTTTTAATGCTGTGACATATTAGAATGAGTCTTCTACAATGCGCTTATCCTGCTCCTACTATTATTCCAAGGTTTTCGCTTCATTAAAACAGGCTCTTTCACATTATGATTTCTAAACCCTGTAAGTATCCAGACAATTAGATTTTATTTGTCAGACACAACCTGCATAGAGAGGAAATCCAAATATTTTGTATAATACAGATAGAAAAACAAACCTATTTAGTTTGCATTCTCATAATATGTAGTAGATTGTGAAGATCGCTATTTAATTATATTTACAGTCACAGAAAAAAATACTTTCTCGATGATGGACAAAAAAAGGAAAAAATACATTTATCTCAATTATGTAACATGTGGATAACAATGTTGCAATAAAATTAAAAGTAATTGTTCTATGTGAAATTTCTTACATAGTTACATTGTTAGATAGGCTGAAAACAGACATAGTTCATCAAGTTCAACCTTTCACCACCAATTATGCATTGTCATTAAATTAACTATAGCCCACAATGTTGTGTACTGAGGAAATTGTCCAGCCCTTTTCTAAAAGTTATTATAGTGTCAGCCATCACTGCCTCTTGGGGTCGGCATTCCACATTCTGACTGCTCTAACTGTAAAGAACCTTTTCCTATTTAGCTGCCGGAATCTCCTTTCTTCCACCTGTGTGTCTTTCCCTTTGACGCAGGTTCCGGCGACATGACAGCTGATCTGATCAGCTGTTGTGTGCCCGTGACAGCCGCGGGTAGAATCGTGGGTAACCAATGGGTTGGCATGACAACCCTGTTGTTGTCATTGTCTGGATGCTCTGATCGCCGACAAGCGATCAGCGGGCATAGCAAGTGAGCATTTCTGCTTCACACAGGCGATCTGATGATAGCAGCTTCTAGTCTCCCATGGATACTATTGAAGCAGGTAAAAAAAAAAATATTTTTTAAAATATATATATATATATATTATACATATGTGTGTATATATATGTGTGTGTATATATATATATATATATATATATATATATATATTTAATTAGATCACCCCCCTTTTGCCTCATTCTAAATAACACAATAAAAAAAATCACACGTACACATATTTGGTATTGCCGCGTTCACAATCGCCCGATCTATCAATATATAAAAATAATTAATCTGATCGCTAAAATGCCAGAATTACAAAATAATCTTTTTTGTCCCCGCAACATTGCAATAAATGCAATAACGGGTGATCAAAACAGCGTATCTACCCCAAAATGATATCAATAAAAATGTCAGCTCGGCGTGCAAAAAATAAGCCCTCACCCAAACCCAGATCCCAAAAACGGAGATGCTATATGTCTTGGAAAATGGCGACTTTTTTTTTTTTTTTTTAACAAACTTTGGATTTTTTTTCACTACTTAAATAAAAAGAACCTATACATGTTTGGTATTTCCGAACTCATAATGACCTGGATCATGATAATGGCAGGTCAGTTTTACCATATAGTGAACGTGGTAAAAAAAAAAAAACTATGGCATTGCACATTTTTGCAATTTCCCCGCACTTGGATTTTTTTTCCCGTTTTCCAGTACATGATATGGTAAAACCAGTGATGGAGTTCAAAAGTACAACTTATCCCGCAAAGAATAAGCCCTCACACGGCCATATTGATAGAAAAGTAAAAAGGTTAATGCTCTGAGATAAAGGGGAGTTAAAAATGAAAGCACAAAAATAGAAAATGGCCCGAGGGGGAAGGGGTTAAAAGGAATAAGGCATGTGTTAGGAGGGCGGTTGCAGACAACTTTATTATAATGGAATGCAACCGACCCCGGGGTCTGCGATGCAGCCTGGAGGACTGTTGCCGAACACTTTCCGGGTGGAAAGTAAAGTAACCAACTTAAATGATAGACCCTTCCATGTTACTGCACAAAGGAACGGGTATAGCGGTTCGCTCTATCTCCGTTAGCAGCACGAGAGATAGGCGGAGAAAAACTATCTGTAGTCCTGTTAACTGCACAGGGACTACACTGGCGGCGCTAGGATGCGTGTGTGACTACGCCGACGGGTACACGTGCCTCCAGCCAGCGTGCTACTGGACTACAGGGTATTACTCCACGTGTCTGACAGATGATAGCTGTGAACAGGACGTCTGCAGGCTGCTCGGGGTGTTAGGCGACCCCTTTGGCTGAGCCAGACTGCTAGATGAAGCTACCTGCCTCTATGGAGCTAACCTGCCTAGCGGAAACTACACGTGGAACAGAGTCATCCACACACCAGCATCACTGCTCAATGATCAGAGCGCGCCACCATGTTTCTTGGCGGGCCTTTTAAAGACTAAGCCCTGCCCACCGACTTGCCATTGGTGACGCTACCCGTGGACCAATCAGGCGGTGCCAGGTCACCGGGTCAGGTGGGTGCCAAACCACCAATCACGATCCGCCAGGTCACGGGCATGCTCAGTGTGGCGAATCCTGGACTTAGACTCTGAACGCCCTTTCTCCCTCTGCAACCTATGCTTAACATTGCTAGGCACAAATACCCAGGAGATAATCTGCACATCTCGTGGACCAGCAAGGTGTTGGGGCTGACGATGATGCTGAGCAGCATCAGCCCTGGCTGGACCAAAATGGGAAACTGCAGAAGATTCTGGACCCATTTCAAATCCAGCACCAGACCGACACCTAACATTATCCCCCCTTCTAACATCCCCCTCCACTTGACGCTCAATTTCCTCCATGAGCAGGGGGGCAAAAATGTGGTCCACCGGGTCACAGAGGGGATTCACAGAACCGTAACCCCTCCGGTGTACAGGGTACCCTTTTTTAAAGTGGGGGGCAAACCTCACAGATTCCCCGCGTTCTTTAGTATTACGAGCCGGGAGTCACACTCTGTCGCCCGGATAAAATACGGGAGCAGGACGACGAGAAGTGACAACCGACTCTCTATGTGTGGAGTCCGTCACGAGTGACAGATGGGGAAGACCCGCCGGACTTTGGCGGAAAGATTTATCTCCCGCACAGACGGGATACGCGAGGACAAAGTCCTTAATGTTCTGGCGCCACCGGTGCCACCAATAGGACCGTTGAAGGGACTTAGTGGTACGTTTGATTCCCAGATGAGTTCCGATCTTAGGGGCATGAGACCAGGAGAGCACCATATTCTGTAGATTAGGGGAAACAAAAGTCCTCCCCGATGGAACCCGGTTAGAGGACACAGCAGTCACCCTCTCTACCTGAGAGTTCCTTTTGACATAGTCTGACAAGACCCGGGTCCTGGGGACAGACAAAGAATCTGTACTGGAAGCCACAATGGTAGAGGAATCAGAGACTACCCTCCGGGTGACTGCCACCATACACTGAGACGCACAATTCTCACTCCAGGAAGAAATCTCCCCCGTATTCCAGTCAATGTGTGGAGTATGACAACGTAACCAGGGGAGACCCAATAACACCTCGTCTAATCCACCGGGAAAAATAAGAAATGAGATGACCTCACGATGGCTCTGAGAAAATGACATGGTGAGGGGAATCGACTGGTGGGTGATTTGCGCGTCCAGGAGTGAACCATTGACAACATTAATGTTCATGGGTCTTGACAGTAACTCCAAAGGGATGGCATGCCTCTGGGCAAACGTAGATGATAAAAAATTGCCATCAGCACCAGAGTCCACCCACGCCTTGGCAGTAACGGCAGATGTACCAAAGGACAATGACACATTATATAATAATTTGGAGGAAGAAGTTCCAGAATTTAATACACCTCCTCCAACGGTGGTAAGACCAACTCGTTTACCCGACTGCTTGGAACCCTTATTAACGGGAGATTCCAAGAGATGACCAGGTCGGGAACGAGAAGAGTTAGACTCAGTAAGAGATTCATCCATAGCCTCAGGCTGCGGGTCGGGAGTCTCGGGTTTGGAAATGGGTCTAGAGAAGGATGGTGCCAACTGATACTGAGGTCTGGCAACCTCCAGCTCTAACTTGTGTTCCGCATGACGCAAGTCTATACGGTTAGCGAGAGAAATTAACTCCTCCAGGGAGGTTGGGATTTCTCTGGTAGATAGAGCATTTTTAACATGACCAGCCAGACCCTTCCAGAACACCGGGATAAGCGACCGCTCAGACCAATCCAGTGCAGCCGCTAGGGTTCTAAACTGGATGGCATAGTGGCTGGCAGTGGCCGAACCCTGAATCAACGCAAGAAGCTTAAGAGCTGTATCATGCGTGACCTGAGGACCTAGGAATACACTTTTTAGGGTTCTGAGAAAGAGACCCGCATTAGTCACTACAGGGTCATTGCACTCCCACAGGGGAGTAGCCCACTCCAGAGCTCTGTGGGAGAGTAACAAGATGACATATCCCACTTTGGCTCTTTCGGAGGGGAACCGTGCCTCCATCATCTCCAAGTGAATGGAGCATAAATTAAAAAAAAACCTGCAGGATTTATTGTCCCCAGAAAATTTTTCCGGGAGAGCAAAACGGGGTAATGGGGCAGTTGCAGCTGTCGCAGCATTTATCGCAGCCGAGTTAACCAGATTGGCTGCTTGCGATGCTGCCTGGGTAGCTACTGCAGTGATATCAGCGGCCGGAGCTTGTTCCAGAGACCTAAGTCTGATCTCCAGTTGCTGTATGTAACGCTGCAGTTGCTGGTTGTCGGCCATGTTCGGCAAGACCCTGGTGCTCTGATACTGTTAGGAGGGCGGTTGCAGACAACTTTTTTATAATGGAACGCAACCGACCCCGGGGTCCGCAATGCAGCCTGGAGGACTGCTGCCGAACACTTTGCGGGTGGAAAGTAAAGTACCCAACTTAAATGATAGTCCCTTCCGTGTTACTGCACACAGGAACGGGTATAGCTGTTCGCTCTATCTCCGTTAGCAGCACGAGAGATAGGCGGAGAAAAACTATCTGTAGTCCTGTTAACTACACAGGGACTACACTGGTGGCGCTAGGATGCGTGTGTGACTACGCCAACGGGTACACATGCCTCCAGCCGGCGTGCTACTGGACTGCAGGGTATTACTCCACGTGTCTGACAGACGATAGCCGTGAAAAGGACATCTGCAGGCTGCTCGGGGTCTTAGGCGACCCCTTTGGCTGAGCCAGACTGCTAGACGAAGCTACCTGCCTATATGGAGCTAACCTGCCTAGCGGAAACTACACGTGGAACAGAGTCGTCCACACACCAGCATCACTGCTCAATCATCAGAGCGCGCCGCCATGTTTGTGGGTGGGCCTTTTAAAGACTAAGCTCTTGCCACCGACGCGCCATTGGTGACGCTACCAGTGGACCAATCAGGCGGTGCCAGGTCACCGGGTCAGGTGGGTGCCAAACCACCAATCACGATCCGCCAGGTCACGGGCATGCTCAGTGCGGCGAATCCTGGACTTAGACTCCAAAAGCCCTGTCTCCCTCTGCAACCTATGCTTAACATTGCAAGGCACAAATACCCAGGAGACAATCTGCACATCTCGTGGACCAGCTAGGCAATGGGGCTGACGATAGTGCTGAGCAGCATCAGCCCCGGCTGGACCAAAATTGGAGACTGCAGAAGATTCTGCACCCATTTCAAATCCAGCACCAGACCGACACCTAACAGCATGTGCCAGTGCTTTGTATTGACCACACACATATTTATACATATAAATGAGATCTCCTCTGAGGTGTCTTTTTTCCAAGCTAAACAAGCCCAACTTTTCCAACCTCTCATCATATGAGAATCCTTCCATCCTTTGCAATAATCTAGCTACCAGCCTTTAGACTTACCACAAGGAATCGGATATCTGTTTGAATAGCAAAATGCATATGTTTGTCCCAAACTAATCGCTTCCACTATTCCACAGCTTTCTCACCATTTACATTTGGTTGTAGTGGTTGCTCCCTCGGCACAAACCAGCATTCATTAGATGCAAGAACATTTGTTTGATGCTTTCGGAATCTGTATCCCAATATTTTCTTGCAGAGCTGTAATTGTAGAAGATGCATAAGTAGCAGTTACATTCGGGTCCCTGAGCCTGATGGAAAAGAGTACCTCTGCTATAGATTACTATAGAATACTATAAATGATGCCTTATAATTATGGAGACCAGAGCTAATGCAAATTTTACATTGGGATCTAGGAACTTCACGTTACACCCATGTTATCCTGTGGTAAACAGAAGATGAAAGAGGTTTTTGCTCTTTTTAGTACTTTTTTTTAATATGTAACAGATAAGCATGGCATGATAATAAATCACAATTTAGAAACTCTATATTGAAGTATGAAAAAGTTATGTTATATCAATAAAACACCTAAAAGTTGAGTAACAAATGGTGTCTTTTCATGGAAAATCTAGACCTGTATTAAAACTGAAGAAATAATTGCTTTTTTTTATTGAACGATTGGCCACCCAAGGACAAAATGATTCTTTGGTTGACCAAGGCTCCATCCCGATGTGGCCCTGGGATGATAACGCCCATGTATTAAGGCTCACCTGTTGATGTGAATTCACTAAGCCACAGGTCAGGGTGAAAAAATGGACCAAAAGAGGTGACATAGTGGCATGACATGCCACAATGCATTTGGAACTGTAAAGACCAGTAAAAGGAGGTCAGATGGATGACAAGAAGGCAAGCAAGACATGATAAACCAAAAGACTCAGAGCCAGGGGTGCTGAAAACATAAGAACTGAAGAAGTATAGAAATTGCTGCAGCATAAGGTAAACAAATCCAGAGGAAAGGTTGTTATGCATACAGCAGATGAAGAGTTAATCAGCAAACAATGTTTAGCCGATGGCAGCAGAGACAAACTAGTTTATAGAGAAAATATCCTCAGATGTTGAAACCTTTGAAGTATGAAAAAGTCCAGATTGCAGTTCACATTCATACTCATGTGGCTCACATCACATAAACAAATGTTCACAATCTGAATAGAGGTTTCCACTTTCTACCTTTTGAATATACCTAAGAATATCAAGACCAAAGCTGAGATTTTTGTTAAGCTGTCCTGGAGGATTACATGTACCAGTAGACAACCATAGCGACAGAGCTGTTCCACTTTGGAAACCTTTCTATCTATTAAATGTATACAAATGTAGTGTATGGAAACTGCTATTCAGACTGTTACATTTATGCAATATGCTCTACATGGGCATGAACTTCAAATGATGGCACATTTAAGAGATTGTGGAATTTCCTTTATCTCTTATGTTAGTGCTCCATTGCAATTGTAATTTTTTCATTTTAATGCTTTCCTAATATACAACATTGATATGGTTACATAAAGTCCAGATAACAGTATAATAGGATTACCGCAGATGAAGGGTTAATCAGCACATCTGGGCCAGGAAGTAGATGCAGATTTTAGAAACCACAAGAGTTTGACTGCAGCTGAGATTATTGGATTGTGGCAAACTCCTAAGCACATGGCAACTGAACACAAAGGCCTCAATTGTACGCAAATCATAATGATGAGCATGCTGGAACAAGATGCACTAAATTAAGAGGTGCATTCTACTTATTGAAATTGGTGCATCTTATCAGTGACATGGGCCTCTGTGTACCTTGCCAGAAGTGCAACTCCAGTCAGACACTGGAGTAGCATTTCTGGCATAACAAATGCCACCAGTTTTCATGAATTTGACAGGTGGACGAAGTTACGCCCTGGCTACTCCCCAGACATTTTGGGGGAGCAGCTTGAAACAGGTGTGAAAACATCACGTTTCCAAATTTTTGTGTAACTGTAGGTTGCGCAAAATTTCTGTTACTATTCAATGTTTGACGCTAGTTTTCCGGCAAGAACTCTCTGATGAATTGGTGATAAAACTTGCTCAAAACTTAGACACACATGAGTGTCTATATCAACCTTAAAAGGCCTTGGGTGATGATGTCGCTGAGGTTCATCAGGTAATTTGTGAAATCCAATGAGAAGGAAGGGAGCGAATCCCGGCACTGGAGTTGAGACAGGTGCGTAACCCCATAATGAGGAGTGACAGCTTGTCAATCCAATTAGAAGCTTATAAATGTGGATTATTTGCTGTTTAGTATATTAATCTCAATTATTATTGACATTACATTAATAATTACAGAAGGTATAACCTGCACATACCATAATAACAGCAGGAATACTATGTTATAAGTGGACAGATGCATACATAAGAATTGCAGCATCAGAAAAGTTTTCTGTAATGGCTTCAAAATTTTCTGAAAATATAAAAAATTGAATTCTTTAGAAAATTGATTACAAAGAACTATTTAAAGCTCTGGGGAGACTGTAGTGTTTGGATGATGGGTCATCTGCACTGCATTATGCTATGTGCTTACTGTTTAGATTAGCAGCTTGTATTTTTGGCTTAATACACATTTGATTAATAATATACATGACCCCTTGTCCCTTGCTTATTCCAGCATTGACTCAGTAGCAAATGACAGCTTTAAAAAAAAAAATCACGAAGAAGCTGCCGACAGTTGCGCTCCACCAGGAGTCGTTGGGCTGCCCGTAATCTCTGGGTTAAATAAACGAGGCTACCTCCAGACAGCACAGGTGCTAAATAGCTGACAAGGGGCTCCTAACGAGAGACAGACGGGCCGGCTCATTAAATGCCGCAGGTGTCACAGCTTCCATGTTGTTACACCATATTCTAAGCTGTATCCTGCAAATTACAAGCACATAAACAACAACAGAAGATTAATAGCTGGTACCTCACACTTACAAAACAGCTGAAACAAATGTTTTGGGGTTTCGCATGAGTGGAGCTGAGAGCTGTTGTACAATCTGATTCTACTATTGGTTTTGCACAGCAATATTCTTTACTTGCCGGCTGACGGTGAACGGAGAAAGCCTTACAGTAATGGAAAGCTAAGAATATGCTGATGTCAACTGGGACAATTTGCCAGGTTGCTACAGTGCCCTTCACTGTCAGAAATGTTTATTATGTGACATTAATAACCACGTATTAAACCACGGGCTATTTACTGTACAGTTCAGAAATCCAATCCCATGGTTATGTGTGTAGACAATTGCGTACATTTATGGAAAACAAGATAGCAAATAAATATAAAAACTTATCACTTGGAACATGGGTCAAATGAGGATACTCACAGTATAGTATGCCAATTTTTCTTGCCATAGACACTCAAATTTAACACAATTGGGATGGTCTTTGAATTCCAAGTACATGATGTTTACCCAATACCAGCTCTTTATTCAAAGTGACTATTGGTAACTATAAGACATTACTATTATGAATATCCATATTCTAAAAACTTTGGTGATATGAATTGTTCTGAGTTTTTTAGCATTAAGATATTCTCTTACTTACATAATCTTGCTATACTATAGGAGTATATGCTATATATGTGTCTACATGGCCACATGGTGGTTGTCATGGGAATTGCAGCCTGTTGGGGTTTTGTTACTATTTTGCGATAAAGTGTTGAATTTGTATTTTGAAAAAATTGGGCCCTTACCCAGAGATTGGTGAATTGCTTTGAGGCTAAATTAATTTGCCTCAAATTCTCTGGAATCAGATATTTTTTGCTTATCTTTTTATTATTGAAAATTAATTTTGCTGATATGTAGATGTCTGGGAAAAACATGGAAAAAAATCCTCACCTTGCCATACACGTGTCCCACTGCCACCATGTATACTGTTCTTCTTACAGCTACCTTTGACTTATTCTTTTCTTCGAGTTCATGAGCAAGACATTTTCTTCAGCTCTTCTAACATTGGGGCTTTCAGTGCCAAGTAGGTCTCTGTCATCAGAAAGCACTTCATGACATCACGATGAATGTTGCCCAAGGCCTAATAAGTACTTTGAGTGATTCTCATCTTGATTCTGGCATCTTGATGTCAGAAGCCTACTCAGCGATGAAATCCCTAGCTCAGAGTCAAGATGCTGGAAGAGCCAAGGAAGACATCACGCACATGCCGAAGGAAAGAAAAATCAAGAGGGAGCAGCATGAAAAGGCAACCAAAGGCTTAGGCAGCAGCAGGACAAGTGAGTGGTGAGTTGAGCACTTTATTCACTTTATGTTTATTATGGTTCTGGAGAAATCCTAGATGATGATAAGGAACATTTGATTTGTCTCAAAGACCTTCGATGTGAATTGAATTTCCAGGGAACTACCAAATTAGAATTTTAGCAGTTTCACTCATTATTACCCTTATGAACAGGTTGAGGTTGACTATTTCAATATGAAACTTTAAAATTTATATTTGTGGTCCTTCACTAAGAACCCTCATTTATTATCTAGAGTGGAGAATTAGTAATAAATGTTTCTGCCATTCTTTAGTACTCAGTTGGCATACCTGAAAAATTACATAGACAACCCATTGATTTTTATTGATACAGTGCAATGAGTTATTCCCCTGTGGGGGTGCTGTAAAAAAAAACTAACACTTGCTTCCAAGCTCTCCCATAGATTACAGCTGATCATTGGTTGTCTCAGCAAACCAGAAGTCTATGGTCGGCTTATCAACAGAAGACCTTTCAAGCAAAAACACAAAAACAGTGCAACGGAAAAGCGAAACCCCACGGCAAGTAATCAGGTCTCTGTTTGCACTATTCAATAATGGATATCAATAGCTCCATTATTTGTATTCATATTGTTTTACAAATTATGGGTAGGTGGTAGTTATTGTAGTCTATATTTCATGGTGGCACTGTCACCCAATTGGGGTTGATCACATATGTATTTAGCCAACTGTCATCAATCATAGTGAAACTCTATCCTTATAAAATATAATGGTGCTGCCAGAAGTCAGAGAAAAAAAAGAGTGCCTTATTACCATGTAACCCAAGGATTAACCAGCCACAGCGTAGATTAATTCCCATTTGTTACTAAGACAGCAACACAATCAACATTATCATTAGGAATATGAGGAGCAGCTGGGGTGCCCCAGGGCCGATGGAAATCTTGGCCGGATTTGTGACAATTACAAATATTTTCTTTTCCTTCTGCAATCCTTGTAAATTGTAAATCTTTTCCAGCATTTCTCTAGAATAAAGATATCGAGTGTCACAAGCATCGAGCCATGAGTGGTGTTAAAGAACAAAGTGCTTCATTAGCACATGACATAGATTCATGTCATAAGCTTTAAGGAACTCCCAAATTGCTAACGGTGTGCTAACACATTGCTACAGTGTGCGAAAATAAAACTCCTCATTTATACTTCAAGTAGGTGAAAAGAAGTTTTTAATAAAAATTCATGCAATTTTAAAAATCAATTAACAACTTTATACTGTTAGTCATGTCCAATGTTTAACAATGCAACCGGTCCAGTTACAATCTCTGTTTCATTTTGTTATGGTTTTTAAGACAGTAGGCATGTACTGTAGTTGCATTCATTTTTCAATATTTAAGTGTATCAGTTCATTATTGTGAAAAAAAAATGTCATACCTGTAACACGGTATATCCAGTGCTGTATGTGTTCCCTTACAAAATAATACAGGTGAACATTATTATTTTTATGCATTTGAACAATTGTTGCCATTGGTGATGCTAGCTGGACACTGTTATGTGAAAGTGTTGTGACAATATGTGTTTTTCTATATTCTATTGACTTTGTCGGTAATGTGCCTTTAAAGTTGTTGCTGTTGATGAGGATTACTGAGCTCGGACTGGCCCACAGGAGACAGGTGAATCCCTGGGTGGGCCCCTGTGCAGTAGAGGACCACTCATGAGCCGTAATTTGCACAGTATCCTTACTGCTGCATGTTCAGAAAAAAGCAGCATCTCATCTCATCTCATCACATCTCTTGATTAATTCATCAAACCACCCAGTTTATTATTATGTAGAAGCATAGGCAAATTTGTGAAAGAGAATAAGGACATTTTCCATATAGGTCAACAGTGTACCCACAGATTTAAATATATATCCAAGGGGTAACGTTTTGCCTTTCACAAAGTGACATGTCAAGCTTGACATGCCAAGGTGAGGAGACTTTTAAGCTGTGCAATGCTCCTCTGAGAAATATGTAAATTATCTCTTCAGAGAAGACTAAAACTCTAGTGTCAGCTATTGAAAGAAGCAATCCTAAAAGTCAATATCGACCCTCTAATGAGCCTTGCCATATGATTTAAGATAAAAGCCAAACCAGAATCACAACTTGCAGACACTGTGTTTCAGGGTACTGCCCCTCATCAGTGCAAAGTGTCAGATCTGGTTTGGCTGGGTGAGAGGGGTCTGACCAGGATCCAAGAGGTACCATTTCTCCTTGCGGAGAGTGACATGTCAAGCCTGACATGTCAAGATGAAGAGACTTTTAAGCCATGCAATGCTTCTCTGGCTTGTTAGAGGGTTGATATTGACTTTTAGGATTGCTACTTCCAAAAGGTGGCACTAGAGTTCTAATCCTCTTCCTCTCTGAAGAGACAATTTTCATATTTCCCAGAGGAGCATTACACTACAATCTAGTTGGCACGTGACTGCATGTATGTAAATTGCATATTTTTGGTCACAACCCATCCTCTGCTGGTGCTGGTGCGGGAAAATCCTCACAGTGCGCAGTGTGCACGATATGAGGATTCTCAAGTCTGCAGTCATATGGAGTGACTGCAGACTCGTAGTTTTAGACTGGACAACCCCTTTAAAGTCCATACAATTTGTAGTGTGCATGGAAGTACTTATTGATGCATCTTGGTGGATACAAATGTTTGTTTAGTAAATGGTGCTGAGGCTGCTCCAAATTGTCACTGGCAAACTCTTTGTATCATCATTCATAGTGACCACCAGGTAGTAAAGACACAGCCAAAAACCATGTGACGATGCAAGTGAGAGAGGTGGGAGACAGGAGAGTTACTGTTTCTGTGAGGAAGGGCCAAGGAAAGACAGATAGTTGGCAGCTGCTGCTTGCAACATATTCTGCAGTGCTTTGCATACATTATCATCGCTGTCCCCATTGGGGCTCACAATCTACATTCCCTATCAGTATGTATTTGGAGTGTGGGAGGAAACCGGAGAACCTGGAGGAAACCCACGCAAACACGGGAAGAACATACAAACTCCTTGCAGATGTTGCCCTTGGTGGGATTTGAACCCAGGACCCCAGCGGTGCAAGGCTGCAGTGCCAACGATTGTTAGCTGTAATGTATTGATGGATGCACAGTTGTATAGGTGTAGCTATGGTTTTGGGCCACGTCGGGGACACCTGATAACTGCTACATGTGACCTTACCCTATTAGAAACTGCTCTAATACAACAGAGGACCTGACCTTAAACCAGAGCTTCACTCTATAGTATTATCTTACATATCTATTAATATGTTCATCACTAAGAAATCATATTTTACTGCCAAATATGCAGAGATATATAGTCAGCTGTGCTTTATGGGCACGTTGAAGTGTTGCTTGGTTGGTCAGCATTTTATTTTTCACTTTTGTGTGACACTTTGACAGAGCCATAAGCCACAGTCCTGGTCTGGTTTCAGATCTGCTGATGCATGAGTCGTTCAGGACATATATCAATCCAATGTGTCCTATATATAACAACCAATCATAAAACTCTGCATTAAAATTCCAAGGCAGATGAGAAAAAGTCATGGGTGGGACAAGGTGCCATAATCATTTATGTGCTCTTGTCCCTGAATGCCCTGGTTCCTCAGCAGTAATATACCAAGCTGCTCAAGGTGATAGTAGACACTGGCAGGAACACAATTTGGAAAGAGATGTATAAGCCAATAAAGCAGACAAAGTGCAAAGCGGTTTCTGAGTTATGGGAAAATACTGCAGATGTTTTCATTGGATTACATTAGCACCCATTAAACACTAGCTCCTGGTCAATTCTGTGGTGCCCGTAATAACTGTCCTATAAAATGATAATGGCCACTATTGAAAGTCAAAAAGAATTTTATAAAATTAAGATTGTAGCTGGATATTGAATAACAAATAATGGATAGAAATCAGCTTCGGAGGAAGCAAAGAATGAGAACATTAGGCAATGTTATAATTCATATTTAGCACGTATTCGAGCTAATAAAGTTTCTCGCCTATCCAGGTGGATGGAGAATAAATACTAGACCAGTAAGAATTCTGATCCCTCAGATCTCTAGAACAAAGGACCCAAGTCCACATCCAACCCAACCAACATGGCCTCAGGAGTTACTGTATATGGAGCAGCATAGAACTTATCCTGAGTTACCTCCTGCAGTATTGCCCAGAGCTGCATTCACAGTTCTGCTGGCTAGAAGATCATCCTCTCAAGAGACAAATATCTAACATATTAGCTCCTAAAGTGCAATGCATTATGGAACAGTTAGGCTTTACTATATCATATTATTGACCAGAATGGAAATTACAAGGAAATCCTTTGCTCATACTTGTAGATTTCTAATTTTAGCAGTTGGAGTTACATGCTGAAATTAAGAATAACCACACGATTATAGTACAACATCTAAAACCCACAGCAAAAATTGGATAATAACACATGGCTGTTTCAAAAATCATTGTAGAACAGTTCTATGATGGTTTTATTTTTTTATTTATGGTGTTTTTTATTAACTGAATTTAGGGTGGCAAAGACATTGTAAATTGCAGATATGACTGCCCCCGTGTGCATCTCATGTACAGCATCTATGGGCAGCTCTGCAATGCAAACATGTATAGGAGCTTTATCACTGGAGTTATAGGATTTTAAAATCTCTGCCTTCTTAGTGTTGTTGTACCATTAATATTTTTAAATTGCCACAGTCTTTATATATTTTGTGGGGGCCTACCATATATAAGCTTAAAAGGGTCGGTATTGACTTTTAGGATTCTTATTCCCAGTAGGTGGCACTAGAGTTCCTTTCCTCTATCTCTCTGAAGAGGATATTTGCATATTTAATTTCCCAGAGGAGCATTGCATGGCCTAAAAGTCTCCTTACACCAGCTTAGCACTCTACACAAAGAGAAACATTCCAACTTAGACCTTCTGTCAGAGACTTCTCATTTTGCCAAATCAGACGTCGACTTGACACTCTCTATAAGGAGAAACTTTAACCTGTAGATCTCCATTACTGTTGCAGGAGGAGGGGGGCCCTTTGGTTTATTTGATTTGTAACTTATGTGCTTAATTTAGTATTATTTAGTGACAATGTAGGGTTTGTTACTGCCCGCATATACAAATATGCATAAAGACCCTGTTTTTTTTGCATGAGCATATTGTAATATTTGCTGAATTTCTATATTATATGTTTATAAAATGGATGCATTATTGTAGTTGTTATCTTCTAACATGATTATATTTAGTGTGCTGTTGGCATATTAATATATTGTATTATGTATGGATATACATAGTGCCAATTGTGATGCCATCCATACAGTCAAGCATAGTGTATTCCTAGCTAGACATACTGAATTTATGTTGCATGATATTAGTTCAAATACCTTGGTTGGTTATGTTATGAACAATGTACAATGTGAGAGTGTATAGTGATACACTGTATAACAAAATGGTGCTGTGTATAATATAATATCAATTTTTTCATATTGTTTTATTTCTTACTTTTTGGAAGACAAAGTACACAGCCTCATACTGCATATACATCTTGTATTGTGTCCATTATTTGATATATACCTTAAACTTTTCTAAACTATTGGCATTATAATTACATATAAAAATATTTTTCTGGAGTCAAATTAGATTATTGTATCTGCTTGTGGTAGGTCATAAATTATGCATGTTTTTATTACCAGTATTTAAACATTAAGTGATTTAATATATTTTCTAAACGTGTAAAACATAAATGTTTTCTCTAGTGTTTTGTAAAAATTATGCACAGGAGCTGCCAGCCATTATGTGCAATATTGTGAGGGCCATTGGGCTATCCGTGTGTTGCAAGAAACGCAACAGAATGAGGCTTTAAAGGGTATCTATCATCCGAGAATGGCCTAATGTATAAATCAGGTTTTTGTTCTGAATGTTTTTTGTTTTACATTTTTGGAAATGTTTTTTGTATATCAATTTTTATTCAAAAATTTAAAAAAATAGCAATCTTGCAATTTTCACAGTGGCCATTGTGGATTTTTAAGACTCATACTATTTGTCCTCTTGGTAAAAATTTCAGCAAGGATCCTTATCAGCAGAGTCAGGATTACAATGACAGGTAACACCTCTATACACAGGTGATCATACAAAATCTACTAATCACAATATGCCATATCACAGCTGACACTATTGTCCCTCCCTTCATAATGACATTTCATCGTTTGCACAAGCTCATTTGATGCTACAATATAATAGATAGGGGCATAGTGTTATCATTGTGTCTAATGTACATGTGTTTTTTTACTGAAACTAGGGAAAGACCTGAGTAGTCTCGAAAGCTTGCAATTTGTTACCATCTTTTCAGCTAGCCATTAAAAGGTATAAACCACTGAGGACTCTCAAATCTAAATATTTTACTGAAACTAAAAGGGAGCTAGAATCTATAGTAACCCAAATGGGCAGCAGGGAAATTGCAAGATTTCTAATTATTTTTTCGTACTGATTGTGATATGAAAAAAAAAACAATGTGCTCAATATATGTTTAAAAAATGTTGGCAAAGACCAGATTTAAGTAGTAGGTCATTTTCTGATGATAGATTCCCTTTAGACTTGGGTCACCCGACTTGTATTTCTCTCATCTCAAATGTAGAGAAGTTGAAAAAAAAATCTCCATCTTCTCTATTCTGATTGAAAATCAGACAGCACTCAGATATCAGCCAAGTGTGGTCTGATGTTTTCCACAGACTCATTGACTCGCATGGCCGAGTGCAATCCGAAAATCGGATGAAAATCATGCATGCTGCGATTTGTTTCCTTAGGCCATGGCCCCATTATAAGTATTCGGTCAGTATTTTTTCTCAAGAGTGGGAAACAAAACCAGGAGTGGGTGATAAATGCAGAATTTGTGACTTGTTTCTATTTTACCTTTTTTCTGATTATTCCTCCCTTGGTTTTGGCTCCCACTACTGAGAAAAAATACTGACCGAATTCTGATAGTGGAGCCGTGGCCTCAGACAGTCTCTGTCCAAGGGAAAATTGGACATGTGAATGACCCCATAGAATAACATTTGTCAAAGTATGTTCCGATGTTTTGTTGGATCACACTTGGACCGAAAATACAGTCATGAGCATGAGCCCTTCATCTGGCTTCGGCCACGGCCCCACTATCAGTATTTGGTCAGTATTCTGTCAGTATTTTTTCTCAGGAGTGGGAGACAAAACCAGGTGAGGAACAATCAGAGAAAAGGTATAATAGAAACAAGTCACCAATTCTGCATTTATCACCCACTCCTGGTTTTGGCTCCCACTCCTGAGAAAAATACTGACCGAATACTGACCAAAACCTGATAGTGGGGCCATGGCCTTAAAATGAAAGTGGGAAGACCACCAAAACATCACGCTAGTAAGTACTCACTTCAGTGGATGTGTATTACCAGTCACAGCCCGCAGTAAAGTGTGATGCTGTTTCTGGAATAAAGCAGCAATAGTTTTTCTAATTCTGTGCACGCCGCTAAAAACCAATGAAATCTCACTCTTGGCAAACATGCATGAACACCTAACACATTGCAGAAATTAAAAGCATAGAAATGAATTCAGAGGTGATCGACAGCATGAATCAATATGTGCTGAAATTTCATTTTCAGTATGTACTTATCAGTGATGCTTTAAATCAGGTGTTTGGGATTCAGTAAACAGCTGGTTCCAGCTTCAGTTTGAGAGCCCTCTGGTTTTGCCTCGACGGCTTTGTAATTAATCAAGCATATCTCTGCTGGAGGCTTGTTCTATTCCAAATACAGTGCTCAGAGGGGACTCCGAGCACATCTGCCCAAACCTCATATGTAACACAAAAAGATATTCTAAATCTAATTATCACTTGCACATACTACTAGGAAAACACTGAAAATGCAATCTTGTTATTGGGGCCAGTGGAAACATCTTCATGCACACAGATCAGTATTGACATGATATAGGAACAGTAGTAACCCTAGCTACAGCAATTAATCAAAATATTCCCGGCAGCAGCTCCATCTACTCCATAGTGGATTTATATGAAAAATGATTCTGTTACTATATGTACAGATTGCTTTTCCCCCTCTGATTTATATGGATGCCTAGAGATTGCAAGTAGAGAGCTGCTGATATTATATTTTTATCATTATTTACTTGTATCACCAACACATTCCATAGCTCAGTACAAACAGTCTATACACTTGAGTTGCAAGGCTAAGTGATCATTAAAGAGAATCTCTCAGCAGGTTTTTGCTACCTCATCTGAGAGCAGCCTTATGTAGGCAAAGAGAAGCTGAATTCATCGATGTATCACTTAAATTATTGGGTGAAGCCGTTCTCACACAGAGTTTTTAGATTCAGCATGAAGCAGAGCTAAGGAAGCTAACCCCGCCGAAACTACAGCTAACCCCGCCCACACCAGGCTCTTATATACAATGTCCATAGACTGTCAGCTGCCTATCACAGAAGGGGCTCACACAACCAGCTAGTTAAAGCTATGATAAGCTCCTGGTGCTAAAACAATCATTGTAAGCAAACAAAACCACAGAGCTTGATAAGGGAAGCATCACTGAAATCTGGGTTTTAACCCCTATATCATGCTGTCTTCAGATTACATAGCAAAAACCCACTGACAGATCCTTTTAAGCTAAGTTCACAGGACCATATTTTTGGTCTGTGTGCTGTATGTGAGAAAACTAACATCACACTGAGAGCACTAAGACCAATGTTATTCAATTTAGTTCACATGAGCATTTTTTTTTTCACGGAACAAATCCGTACATGAAAAAAACACAGCATGTACTAGTTTCTTCCTTATGCTGGATGAGACTCGACTATTCAAGTCTATAGGAGAGCAAAAAACATTTGGATACCATACAAATGAACCTTATAGCAGCCGATATTTATGGTCATTGTAATTATTTAACATATGAAAATTCTATTCGGTCTTGTAAATTTCAATAAACTCTGATGCATAAAAACTAATTGCTTGCAAAAGAGTATTAAGCTATAAATATACTGCTTTGTCTGGATGAAAAGCAGATAATTTTTTATCATGATCGTGTGAACATGGCTTAGTTCACCAATATAGGCAAGATTGTTTTAGGGCAAAGGAGAGAAAAGTGGCTGCCAGACACTATTCAAAATGTTAAGAGAGAAATATTAAAAAAAATGTAAACACTAAGGGGGTGATCAATCCTGGTATAAAACAGTTTGAAATGTTGCAAAATTTTTGCACAATTTGCAGTTGTTCAAAAATTGTCTTGTGATTAGTGGGGTCCTCTCTCTCCTCTCAAGTGTAAGATCTTATAGTCAGTAGAATCCTCTCTCTTCTGTAGAGTGTAAGCTCTTATAGTCAGTAGGGTCCTCTCTCCTCTCGAGTGTAAGTTCTTATAGACAGCAGGGTCCTCTCTCTCCTGTACAGTGTAATCTCTTAGGATCAGCGGGGTTCTCTTGCTTCTGTAGAATGTAAGCTCTTATGGTGTTCAGGGTCCTCTCTCTCTCTTCTGTGCAGTGCTAGTTCTTATAGACAGCAGGGTCCTCTCTCTCTTCTGTACAGTGTTAGCTCTTATGGTTAGGGGGGTCCTCTCTCTCTCCTGTAGAGTGTAAGCTCTTATGGTCAGCGAGGTCTTTTTTCTCTCCTCTCCCTCGTATGCATTTTACTAGCAATCACAAGCTTTACAGTATTGAAATTTGCATGAATTTACTCACCACAAATCTAATTTTTGGAGAAAATTTGTCAGTCGGCAAATTACATTTTTAATACATTCGCTCATTTCTAATAGATAGATGTGTGTGATACAAACTGTTGGTAAGTAAGCATGCCACATATTTACATTTTTCTACGTATCTAGATAATCGATTGTTTTGCTGTTTAGAAAACCCTTTGACTACAAAATCTTGGCTATTGATTCAATCACAGTCCATTGTTCTATGGAGCCTAGTGTAGGAGATGACTAGTATATGTATATGTTTGTATATTGGCCACATAGCGTATTTGTGCACCTGTACATTAATGTAATACTAAAGGTGTACAGGCCCTATTTTTGAAAATTTTTTGTTGTACATATAGGGTGTGTGTCCCACTCCAGGGCTTAGCAACCTTATCTACTCATCCTTCCCAAACAAGGTTTTAATTGGGAGCTACAGCAGGTTTTCTTTCACATAACCATTCAGATGAGGCCTGGTTTGGCACATGGAGAGGTAGGACATTAGTTATAGATTCCATCCATATTTAGGTCACCTTGACGTGGTTGGGTGGCTTTTGCACTCTTCGATAAAAAAACACTAAGTAATTTAACATCTATAACAATAGTGAAGTTCAAGTATTCAATATAATCGCAGTGTTCTGACACACAGTGTATGTATATGTTGGTAAGTGACCATACCTAAATGTCTACATTGTTTCACATATCTAGCAATCTATTGTTTTGTTGTTTAGAAAACCTTTTGGCAACAGATTCTGGGCTATTGACTCAGTTACCGTTCATTGTTCTAGATAGCAGAGTGTAGGCGCTGACTTGAACATGGGGTTAACATGGAAGTCATAAATGAAGCAGGACACACTCCCCTTGCCGACTCTGAACAAGCCCTTCTGTCTCCATGCTCTGTTGCACTGATCTTTAATGTTGCTAAGAAGTAAATGAAGATGGAGAGAATAGGCATTTTTCATAAAAATAGAATTTACAATTATGGCTTCAGTCATTTACCGGGCTATTAACATTCATCAAGGTCAATCAGGACACACTGGCATCGGGCCTACGCTTGTGCTCCATTATCCTCCTGCGCTTGGCCTTTATTTCTTATTCTCTTTATGTTTTTACAACTCTGTTTCTTGATTTTGTCATTAGCAGTGACCAAACTGAGAGCTGTATCAGTTATTGGGTGCGTTGCGTGATATCTAGTAATTAATGGTGAGATGGATAACAAGTTACAGCTGAGGAAAGATTGGACAGAAGGTTTTCATGGGGTTCCCATAATCAAAAACCTTTTAAATAATTTATAGAAGCTCCTAGAAGCTTTGTGGCTATAATAATGAACTTGTTGTTTATTCCTCAGTTAATGGCTTAGAATACAGAATAAACTATACCAATATAGGATGACAACAAGCCCTCTTCTCTGTGGCTTTATAACTTATTGTATTCCATTGTTTTATGTTACTGTTGGGGTATTTTCACACAGACTTATGTGATAGGAAGTGGATCTACGCCAAATTACATGCCAAAATTAGCTTCAAATGCTCGTAGGGATATTTTGACTACTGATTTAAATGGGAAGGCCACATTGCTGTTTATACAGAAAGTTTTTTTCACCAAGACTTTGAAAACCTTGTCACAGAAATCTGCCCCAAAAGTGACACTACAATAAAAAAAAGGCTGCAAGGAATGCATGTAAAAAATTTTTTTCAAAAACCTTATAAAAAATGCATCAGAACTAAATCGTTGCAGAAAAACTGCATGGATGTCTGAAAGGGATACCTCTTGAATACTACTTTGGAATTTCCACTCCAAAAAACTTAGCACGAACATACTCCTAGGCCACGGCCCCATTATCAGTATTTGGTCAGTATTCAGTCAGTATTTTTACTTAGGAGTGGCAGATGAAACCAGGAGTGGGTGATAAATGCAGAATTGGTGTTTTGTTTCTATTATACCTTTTCTCTGATTGTTTCTCACCTGGTTTTGGCTCCCACTGCTGAGAAAAAATACTGACCGAATACTGATCAAATACTGATAGTGGAGCCGTGGCCCTAGAGTATGTTCCAATTGCATTTTTTTCTGTCAGTCAAAACTGTCTGTTTTTCAAGTGGAAGACACTCCAGGAATAGCTCTTTTTCTTTGGCGCCTTCTGTGCATTTTGTTCTCTTGACATGTATTTCTTAGTATTTTTGGTCATTCCCAGAATTGCTTTGAAAATCTTTTTCTTTCAAACTAGGGTTTTTAGTTAAGGTTTTTCAGCATTTTTTATGCGTCTTTTTTATGAAGTTTTTTTAAATCCAAAATCTGAAAACAAGGAATAAAATGCTAGTATTTTTTAAAGGTGAAGACATTAAAAAACAAAAAGACTCCAAGACATTTTTGAAGAGTTTTTGAAGCATTTTGTAAAAGCTTTTTTCCTTTGTTTTTTTTTACAGCCTTCTGCTTAGTTTGGAGCAAATTCTATTATTGTTATTATTAGTAGTAGTATTATTGTTTTTCTCACTTATATGGCACTTTTAATTTCCGCAGCTCTTTACGGACATCATTCATCATCACTGTTCCCATTGGTGCTCACAGTCTAATTCCCTATCAGTATGTCTTTGGAGTATGGGAAGAAAACTGGTCACCCAGAGGAAACCCACACAAACATACAAACTCCTTGCAGATGTTGTCCTTGGTGGGATTTGATCCCAGGACCCCTGTGCTAACCACTGAACCACCGTGCTGCCAATTCCATCAGGAGACGCTTCATCGAACTTACATGTACTTTCTTATTTTCCCAAACACGGGGTTTTTTTAAACCTGAAGTGGAAAAAAAATGAACATACGAACAGCAAAGTGGTTTTTATAATAGAAATGATTGGGCAAGTTTTTTCAAGCACTTATGAAGCAATTTTTTAGGTGTTTTTTGAAGCAGACCTGCTAAAATGACAACCTCAAAGAACTTAGTGTGCACTTTGCCTTAGGACTCAATAGGATTTTGACCCTGTACAAATGCCACCATGCAAATATTGGGCCTCAGAGACCTCAGGCTTCTCTATGAAAACATGAATGGGCTTCTGCTTAGCAGATTATGTCTGATCTGTATGATCTAATTCACCTTTATACCATGGTCTTGGCGCCTTTCAGCAATGGCTTTCAAGATCCAAAACTTAGAACAAAGGACCGCTTGCAGTACACTGTTGATATGCAGAAAATTTACAAGTTTCCTCGCCTATATCTTAATCATTTTACTTGGATTTATTACATTGATAAATTTTTAAAATCAGCTTTTATTTGCAAATATTACTGATTCCTGGCTGTGACTGTGCTCCACAATAAGCCATTACATGACCAGCTACAAGATATATGAGTAGATGCTTTACTCGCGTAGTGGTGACAATCGTTCTATACCATTTGTTATGTGATGTGGATATTGGGAAGAACAACGTGCGCTTATATTTAATGCATGAACCTGAAGGCGCTACCATAACTCTACATGCTGCCCTGCAGGCAAAGTAAACTGTATGCCTTCTATGTGCACACTGTAAGCACTATACACATGACAAATCCTCATGATCCCTCATAGAGCTTCATGTTCTTAATCCTGCTGTCATCATACGCTTTTCTCACCTACTGGTTGTCTATTCGTTAATTATCTCTGACTCCTGAAATTAATAAACCCAAAACAATTAATATGCGTCATGGCTCAAAACGCGTCTGGTTGTGAAGTTCATATGATTCCACTGAATGCCTGTCAAAGCCACAGATCCAGAGGTTGACGATGAAATAGAGAGTTCAGAATAACCCTTATTTTTCCTGATTATGCTTTATATTTACCAACAAGAGGTTAAGCAAAAAGAGCCTAACGCTCCTCAGAAATCATCAGGATCTTTAAGTGATTAATTCTACTACATTCTGTTTTTAATTGTGGTAAGATTTTGCCAAGATTGCAGATTTAGAGCAGTAATAGGATCCAGTGCTTAGAAAGAGGATGACTGATGCTTTTAATATGTGGCGTGTAAATGAAGCCGGGTATATAGAATGCGTCTGATGTATTAGTTTCCATTTACAGCACTTTCTCTCCGTAACTCAAACCACAGACACTTCGCATTGGCTGTGGGTCAGCTGGCAATACTAGGAAGCAATGATATGTCTGTTTGTATGACAGGCATATTGAAGGGCTTCGTAATGACTGTTCCTTTAGTACATTTACAAATGTACTAATAACACTGAATTGGAAGGCTAAATTGTGCCAGTCATATGGCCTCTAGGTTGCTCAACTCGCCCTCCCTCCCCTTATAAAATCAGAAAAAACTGGCAAACATAAGTCAATGAGTTGTCTTCTTGGCTCATCATACTATGCTATGATGCATATAACTGTGGAATGGAAAAAATACAATTTAAAGTAATGAGTCCATACAGCTGCAATCTATGGTAGTGTCTTTAAAGAGGTAAAATGACTCTTCAAGTAGTTACAGAACTGGAAGTTTACTTACTGCAGAACTCCAGCATTTTTGGGGATTTTAGCGCTGGAGTGGTGCTACTAATCTAAGTCCCCAGACCTTAGGTCTCATACTTACCATCCACAGTCTTTGTCTTTTATCAGTAGTCAGTCTCCAGCAGCTTGTGACATGCAGATCTCTCCAGTGTTTGCTGGGCGATCCGGAAGTCCCAAATCAATGTAAGTCTATGAGAGCCAGAACGAGGCCAGAACGAGCCTCTCATTGACTTACATTGAGAGCTTGTGGCTGTTACCTGTGATTTCCGTTCATACTGAAGTGTGGACACAAGATGGCGGCACGGGACTGGGGCGGCACCAGGAAGAGCAGAAGATGACGGCTGGTAAGTATAATACAAGGGTCACGGAACTTAGATTAGTGGCACCATTCCAGTGCTGCAATAAAAAAAACTTGGAGTGGTGCTTTAAGTAAATTTCCAATGCTTTAACTATTGGAACTATTGGCACAATTTAGCGCTCCAATTCAGTGGAGTAGTGCGTTAAAAAAATAAAATTGACATGCACATCCTAGAAAAGTGAAATAAATGTACAGGTTCAGGTCTCTATGACTCAATTCATGTAGCATATAAATAGACTAGTTCAGCCACATTCTAAGTGCTAAGGCATATGCAAACATTGAATATATGATTTTTGAACTGCATTACTGCTGTATAGGCTATAGTTATAAATGTTACATTATTAGCAAACATTTTGATCAAATTGTGTGAACTCATCTGCATTTATTTAAGTTTGCTAGGAGATGCTTGTGAATTTTGATTTTTGTAATATACATTTGGGTGGTAGTGACTGTCTCCACATTGGCTGAGCACTTCTCTCATCAATACAAGGCTCTTTTTAATTAACATTGGTTCCTACTTGCTCTTTTAATTTGTAGGCCTCTGTTCAGGAGAGGCAAGTCTGTTAACTTAAATTCCCAACAAAAGAGGTCACCCACCTCAGATTGGCTCACACAATTTGATCAAAATGTGTGCCAAGAACCCAAAAATTATAAGTACAGTCTTTATAGCAGTAATGCAGTTAAAAGTTCATATATTCAATGTTTGCGTATACCTTTGTGCGCTGAGATTGTGGTTGCATTTATTTGTTGGCACTGGACATTTACAACTGTAATGCTAACAGAATTGTGACACCGTGCAGGGGAGTTATTCTAGCTGTCTCTATGAATGTGTATTGTGGCTAATAACAAGGGCGAATTGTGGAATGCATGAGAGGTCATTTTGGGTGGAAATGGATGGCATTGTGTATGATATTAAGTGGGTTGATTATTATGACTATGCCCACACTGTGGGTGGCAATGCTTGAGGGACACTGTGGCTGCCACTATAAGGGAACACTGTATGGTGGAAACACTGACTATCACTTTATAGGGCCTCACTATAATAGGCATCATATAAGACACATAAAGGTGACACAATTAGGCTTAGTCTTGAAGAGAGAGGTTCTGCAGCAGCTAAGGAATATATTATAAGGAATAATGTTCTCTCACTACAAACGATTAGACGTTTTGGAGTCACCTTGATTTTTTCCTGATCTGTATAACAGCGCTCAGCCTGCGGGTATCATCTTTATATAGTCGTGAATCTCCTCTGTGACTTCTAATATCCTTATCATTGACCATAGGATGCAATTATCCAATATGTAATTGAAATAGGGGTGGCATTTGAAGTACCATAAATAACTACATAAAAATTAATATGATAAAAAAAAATATGACAATTACAGATACTCCAACAATAAGAAACACATGAGACAGTAATTATAAAGAGCCATGTTCAAGTAAACTTCCAGCCTGATAGATGGGATGTAAGTATTATTTACAAAGTACAGTATAACAGAATGAACTCAATGGAATTACTTACTGAAAGGCAATAATACACCAAGAGAGACTCATCAAAGACAACAGAGTATTGAATTCCACTTAGAGTCAGTCTGGGAACATGGCACTTACAGAACATCTCTTTAATGGCCCAATGAGATCTTTACAGTGGAAGTAATTACTGATCTGCGAACGCTCCTATGTAGAAACGCGTGCACACAGGATCACTTTTCTAATCCTTCTTGACTATTTAAAATCCAAGTCTGAGTGACTCCACGCCCTCAGTCATGAGCATCTCAGAAGACAGTAAGCTCCCATGAGGCTGTTTACTATAATATTGTTATTGCTATTATAGCAAAGCAGAAAGGATTTCTGGCCAACTTCCAGAGCCTGAATAGTCCAATTTCATGACTGTACTTAAACTTCTTACATGCACATCAATTTAGAATTCCAACTGATTAATACTGTTGTCCTTAAGTAATGTGTTTAGCGTTGAAGGATTTGCAGAAGAAGAAAACAAACCAATATTACCAGGCTGTGTAATTAGCACTCGTGGTTATTCTCTACTACAACATTAATCTCATATATTGGACAAACATGAGTGGACAGGTTCTTTTATGCATTTAACTGTGGTTTTGTTTCTTTATATCTGCACATTATTAAAAATTTAGATGACACGTGTGTTCATCTCTGAAAACAAAATTAAAGGGGGATTCCCATCTGCTCATTCTTCCCTTTTCTCTGTTCTCAGCTGCCGACTTCCTGCTCTGGTTGTCGGGGGCTGGTTTCGTCTGATTGACAGTTCATGCCAGTAGCAATTTCATTGCATTATCATGCTACTAGGCTGAACATGCATGCTCCAGATGCTACTACACAGTGTTGGTCGGTCTACAGCACAGGTTCAAGGCTAATGCACATGCAGTAGAGCCATAATATAGACCAGAATAGAGAAGAAGAGGGGACTGAGGGACGAGAGTGGTGAAATGCATGCTCAAATCATCATGGCATTGAAAATGAACATCAAGAACGAAAAAATGGCAGCGATGGCTGTAATCTCTAATGACAAGCAATTAAAGATGAGCAGATCAATTAGTGGGACTTCGGTCGAGCATCGGGGTCAGTTACACCCAGTGGCTAGATGGGAGACACGCAAATCTCCTCAAAAATGGAAAATCCAGCTCAATGGACTGTGAAAAAACTTTTCTTCACGGAAGTGTTTGGTGGAGGATAAAACAAAATCAGCAGTACAGCTTACATGATATGCGACATCGACGCGTTTCAGGTGACTGTGCACAAATCTCTTACCTTCCTGTGTTTCTGGAATGGAATTTCATTTTTTGAGTGCTGGCACAACATCATCTGTGCCACATCAAGCACTAAGAACACCAAAAGGTAAGAGGTTTGCAGGCCTCCCGTCTAACTGCCTGGTGCCAATGACCTGGACGCTGAACCGGAGACCTGCAAATCAGTCCGTTCATCTCTGCAAGCAGAGCACCTTTTGCTACAGCATTTACATGGGAATTTTTATTTTATTTTAGCTACTATTTTCACAAAATGGGGGAATGAGAAGATGAGAATAACCTATTAAAAGAATGTATCGTCAGAAAATGATCAATTGTTTAAATAAGTTTTTCTGTTAAATGTATTTTTTAAACATTTTTTTTTCTTTTTTATTTTCTTCAGAATTTGCATTAAAAAATATACTAAAAAATTTTGCAATTTTCACATTGGCCACTGGATATACACTGCTCAAAAAAATAAAGGGAACACTTAAACAACAGAATATAACTCCAAGTAAATCAAACGTCTGTGAAATCAAACTGTCCACTTAGGAAGCAACACTGATTGACAATCAATTTCACATGCTGTTGTGCAAATGGAATAGACAATAGGTGGAAATTATTGGCAATTATCAAGACACCCTCAAAAAAAGGAGTGGTTCTGCAGGTGGGGACCACAGACCACATCTCAGTACCAATGCTTTCTGGCTGATGTTTTGGTCACTTTTGAATGTTGGTTGTGCTTTCACACTCGTGGTAGCATGAGACCGACTCTACAACCCACAGAAGTTGCTCAGGTAGTGCAGCTCATCCAGGATGGCACATCAATGCGAGCTGTGGCAAGAAGGTTTGCTGTGTCTGTCAGTGTAGTGTCCAGAGGCTGGAGGCGCTACCAGGAGACAGGCCAGTACAACAGGAAACGTGGAGGGGGCCGTAGGAGGGCAACAACCCAGCAGCAGGACGGCTACTGCCGCCTTTATGCAATGAGGAACAGGAGGAGCACTGCCAGAGCCTTGCAAAATGACCTCCAGCAGGCCACAAATGTGCATGTGTTTGCACAAACGGTTAGAAACCGACTCCATGAGGGTGGTATGAGGGCCCGACGTCCACAGATGGGGGTTGTGCTCACAGCCCAACACCGTGCAGGATGCTTGGCATTTGCCACAGAACACCAGGATTGGCAAAGTCACCATTGGCGCCCTGTGCTCTTCACAGATGAAAGCAGGTTCACACTGAGCACATGTGACAGACGTGACAGAGTTTAGAGACGCCGTGGAGAGCGATCTGCAGCCTGCAACATCTTTCAGCATGACCGGTTTGGCAGTGAGTCAGTAATGGTGTGGGGTGGCATTTCTTTGGAGGGCTGCACAGCCCTCCATGTGCTCGCCAGAGGTAGCCTGACTGCCATTATGTACCAAGATGAGATCCTCAGACCCCTTGTGAGACCATATGCTGGTGCCATTGGCCCTGGGTTCCTCCTAATGCAGGACAATGCCAGACCTCATGTGGCTGGAGTGTGTCAGCAGTTCCTGCAAGATGAAGCCATTGAAGTTATGGACTGGCCTGCCTGTTCCCCAGACCTGAATCCGATTGCGCACATCTGGGACATCATGTCGCGCTCCATCCACCAACGTCACGTTGCACCACAGACTATCCAGGAGTTGGCGGATGCTTTAGTCCAGGTCTGGGAGTAGATCCCACAGGAGACCATCCGCAACCTCATCAGGAGCATGCCCAGGCATTGCAGGGAGGTCATACAGGCACATGGAGGCCACACACAATACTGAGCCTCATTTTGACTTGTTTTAAGGACATTACATCAAAGTTGGATCAGCCTGTAGTGTGTTTTTCCACTTTAATTTTAGGGATGACTAAAAATGCAGGCCTCCATTGGTTAATAAATTTGATTTCCATTGAAGATTTTTGTGTGATTTTGTTGTCAGCACATTCAACTTTGTACAGAATCAAGTAATCAATGTGAATATTTCATTCATTCAGATCTAGGATATGTTATTTGCGTGTTCCCTTTATTATTTGAGCAGTGTATTTTACACTCATGCTTCCTGCTCTGTATAAATTACTTTTCAGTTTCAGACTCATTAACATCACAGGCAGGGTTAAAATAATATGTAGCACCTCTATACAGCTGATAACATAGGATCCACCATTCACAATAGGTGATGTCAAAGCTTCTTCTCTCTTCACAATGCCATTTACATCTCTTCGTGATTTTTGCATAGACACACAGTATGCAAAAAAAATGGACCTGTGACATGTCCCATAGACTATAACGGGAAAACCATGGATAGAACACATACATGGAAAAAGGACGTCTGAATGAAGCCAAAGTATGAATGTAGAATAGAAAAACCCCAGGAGCCATTGTGAAAATTGCAAGATTTCAAAATTCTTTTTAATGCAGATTCTTATATGGGTATTTACATGCTCACTGGATAGCACAATAGCTTTGCTGGGGTCTTGGGTTCAAATCCCACTAAGGACAATATCTGCAAGGAGTTTGTATGTTCTCCCTGTGTTTGTGTGCGTCTTCTCCGGGTTCTCCGGTTTTCCCCCACACTCCAAAGACATACTGATAGGGAACTTAGATTGTGAGCCCCAATGGAATCAGTGATAATGATGTCTGTAAAGTGCTGTGGAATAGAATGGTGTACTATAAAGTTCAGCCCGGTGGCTCAGTGGTTAGCACTGTAGCTTTGCAGTGCTGGAGTCCTGGCTTCAAATCCCACCAAGGACATGTTCTCCCCATGCATGTGTGAGCTTTCTCGGATTTCCTCCCACACTGCAAAAACATACCAATATGTAAATTTAATTATCAGCCCCAATGGGGAAATTGATGATGTCTGCAAAGTGATGTGGAATTAAAGGCGCTATATATGCAAGTAAAATAATTAGATTAAAAATATATAAGCGAGTAAAATATATAAATAATAAATAAATTATATGAAAATGTTAAATAATAAAACAAATATAACCAACATTTTTTTAAAAGATGCATTTAACAAAAAAAAAAATCAGATTTAAATAGTAGGTGATTTTCTGATGACGCATTTCCTTTGCGGTGCCTATACACCTTCAACTGCTCTTCTGCCAACTCCCTATTACCAGTGCAGTTTCACTTGGCAGTGTATATGTATTCTCAAGAGTGATTGGGGAATATGGAATGCCACAGTCAGATTTCTCTGGGGTCAACCTATCTCCCATGAGAACAAGGGCATCTGTCTTTCCCAACTCTCCCCTGTTCTCTGCTCTCAAGAACGAGACAGAACACAAGCGATAAGCTTAGATAATTGCTCATCTAGTGTTCATGGTCACCTCTGAGGTTTATATTTGGATCAAGTTGAGTTACTTTGTAAATATACTGCAACACTAAAGGCCCATTTAAACTACACAACTATTGGGGTTATTTCTGGGACGCTCGTTTCATGAAAGTAGTGTAATGTAAATAGGATGCCGATCACCTGATGAACAAGCAAAACACTCGTTCGTTGGGTGAAATCATCTTTTCGCTTTGCACAAAACATCATGGCTCTTGGCATTGCGTCGTTCTCTGTAAACTGATCCTGCACTGTCGAGAACAATGGCAGCCTATGTGCACTGAGCGATCAATTACTAATCAATTAGTGCACATCTGACGCGGGGTCTGATAGGCAACTAAATATTTACCGATCGATGGTCATTTCACGCTTCAAAATTGGGTAATGTAAACGTAATGGTAGCGGGTATGGATTCTGAATTACAGAGTCAAGGAGATTTCAGCTCTGAAGCATGTAAAATTCTGTATACACGTCTGGGATACAATTGTGCATAGTGTACACTGTAATTTAACACAATAGTGATGAACCTTTAGACCATCTCTGAGTTCCCAGGTCACCTCTGGTTGAACGTGTTATTTGTACTGCTGGGTTTGACAAGATTTATCCCACCCAGGAAGACCAAGATTTCTTGTAATTGCATTAAATATAGTTATGCTAGAAGCAGCTACTTCACTATAAAATAATTAGATTTTCTACTTTAAACTGATTTTTCATACTATATGATTAGCACCTTCAGTAGTAACAGAAGTCATTGGATGGTCCAGATATAGACTTTGTAGCAGGGCACCTGGCATTCAAGCCATGCCTTTGATTAATGATCCTCTGCTGTAATTTATGAATTTTAGGAAGGCTTCATCAATATAAACCAGGCATTGTTCCAATTATGTCTCCACATTGTACCAGAGCACTGCCCTCCATGATGATACCACTATACAATGGCTTCCTCTACTACAGTGTGACCTATAGCTACCTAACAAGATCATTCCCCATAAAAGGAAACAATGTAAGAAAAGCTTACAGCTTACAGATACCCAATACAGTAGGACTGCAGATACAGAACCACGGTCCAGCCTTAAGGTACCGTCACACTTAGCGAAGCTACAGCGATCCCAACAACGATACGACCTGGCAGGGATCGTTGCTGCGTCGCTGTGTGGTCGCTGGTGAGATGTCAAACAGTCAGATCTTCCCAACGACGCAGCAACGATACGGCGACCCGTAGTGACCTGTATAACGATGCAACACAAATGCACGCCTATGTGTCTCAGTTCTGAGTTGCGAACGAGATCGTTGGTAAGGTGTCAAACACACCGATGCATGCTACCCAGCGGGACCTCAACGATCAAAAAATGGTCCAGGCCATTTCGACACGACCAGCAATCTCACAGCAGGGGCCTGGTCGCTGCTACACGTGTCAAACGTAGCGAGATCACTGCTGAGGTCGCTGTTGAGTCACACAACTTGTTACTCAGCAGCGATCTCGCTTAGTGTGATGAGGGCTTTAGGCGTTCGATCAGGCTGGTAAACCTTTGGCCCACATTGAACGACTAGTGTGATTATAAAATGTACCGTTGCCTTTTTTTTTTTAATTCACTTTTCATTTTGGTCTTGAGATATTTTTGTTTTTTTTTGCATCAAATTCTTCAAAATGCGGTTCACAAACTTTACGCAAAAATGATCTTTATGACAGATTTTAACAGTTTGTGACTTTTTGTATCAAGAATTCACATTTTGTTAAATGGTGCAAAAAAAAGCACCAAAACAACTGGTGTACAAAAGAACACTTCAAGGGGGATATGGAATACATTAGCAACAAATTTTGTGACTTTTAGAAAGTCAAAAATGATGAATTAGGTGAAAACATCTGAAAACCCTAAAACCCATTCAAAGTGGCAAAATAAGAAAAAACAGGCGAACATATAAAAAATAGACTTCCAAAAAGCACAAATGAAAAAGGAAATATGGCAGAAAATGCTGAAATCTAGACAAAAACAGGTGCAAAAGCAGTAATGAATAGGGCACATAGTGTGAGAGCTGTCAGATTATGATTATGACTGGATGCTCCATCTCTGCCAGGCCAGTCAGCTCAAGAAAAGTCAGCAATGTCAGACCTACAGTGGGGAAAATAAGTATTTGATACATTGCCAATTTTGCACATTTTCCCACCTACAAAGAATGGAGAGGTCTGTCATTTTTATTGTAAGTACACTACAACTGTGATGAGAGGCACAATCTAAAAATTAAAAACAGAAATTCACATTGTATGATTTTTAAATAAATAAATTTCATTTTATTGCATGAAATAAGCATTTGATCAGCTACCAATCAGCAAGAATTCTGGCTCTCACAGACCTGTTAGTTTTTCTTTAAGAAGCCCTCCTACCCTGCACTCATTACCTGCATTAATTACACCTGTTTGAATTCGTTAGTTACCTGTATAAAATACACCTATCCACACACTTAATCAATCACACTTCAACCTCTCCACCATGGCCAAGACCAAAGAGCTGTCTAAGAACACCAAGGACAAAATTGTAGAAGTGCACAAGGCTGACATGGGCTACAGGACAATAGGCAAGCAGCTTGGTGAAAAGGCAACAACTGTTTGCACAGTTATTAGAAAATGGAAGAAAGACAAGTTGACTGTCACTCTTCCTCGGTCTGGGGCTTCATGCAAAATCACTCCTTGTGGGGTAAGGATGATTCTGAGAAAGGTCAGGAATCAGCCCAGAACTACACGGGAGGACCTGGTCAGTAACCTAAAGAGAGCTGGGACCACAGTCTCAAACATTAACATTAGTAACACACTAGGAAAACCTAAAAGATCTGGAGAAGATCTGTATGGAGGAGTGGGCCAAAATCCCTGCTTTAGTGTGTGCAAACTTGGTCAAGACGTTTCGTCTGACCTCTGTAATTGAAAACAAAGGTTTCTGTACCAAATATTAAGTTCTGTTTTTCTATTGTATCAAATACTTATTTCATGCAATAAAATGCAAATGATTCATGTAAAAATCATATAATGTGATTTTCTGGATTTTTTTTAGATTCTGTCTCTCACAGTTGAAGTGTACCTACAATAAAAATTACAGACCTCTCCATTCTTTGTAGATGGGAAAACTTGCAAAATCAGCAGTGTATCAAATACTTATTTTACCCACTGTAGCTCAAGTGTGTGATTGATTGCTGGTGGGTGATTTATGTTGCAAGGCAGCAGCGAGCCCTCATATTCAGCTGTCAAACATGTGCAAGCTGCTTACACAGCTCTGAGTGTCAAGAACAAGGAATAGAGTGAATCAACTCTTCCCCTTTAAAGGAAACCTAGCACTTTGGTTAAAGAAGTTGCCTGGCCTTTGGCTACAAGTCTGCAATCACTCTATGTGAATGCAGACTTGTGAATTCTCACATTGCACGCTGTAAAGATTCTTCGGTGCCAGCGCCGGGAGTGGGTGGACATGTAACCTCAAGTGTAGGATTTACATACACCCGGCAATATTCTGACTAGACTATGTCCATCCTCACTCAATGCACTTGTATTGAGTGAAGCCTCTGCTCATCTTGTTGGCATGTGACCGTATGGCTGCAAATTCCACACTTGCAGTCACACTCCTACTGCTCCCGATGCCAACACCAGAGAATCCTCACAGTGTGCAATGTGAGGATTCACATGTCTGCAGTCACAGAGAGTTACAATGCTGTCCGCCTGCATTACTGAAGTGCAGCTACCGGGAGAAAATTAGCTTATCTCTTTGTGGGAGTTGCCGGCTTTCAGTCATTGAGGGCATGCATGGATTGTCACTCTTCATACCTATACTGTGAATCATGGCTGTAAGCAACCTCCACCACTTTAATTGATGGCTCATGGTGCACAGATGCACTACAGAACCGGCTGTCAATCAAATGTGGGGGGCATGTTTACAGCCGCCACTCACAGTATAGGGAGTGGAGCAGTAAGCGGTGATTGAAGTCATTGTCTCCTTGACTGAAAGCTGGCGGCTTCCGAGATGAAATACATTCATTTTTTCCCAGCAGCTGTGTTTTCTGGAAGTAGTAGAACACTGTTTAGCTGTAGAATAACCCTACAGTGTTTTCCTAAGTGACAGATTCCCTTTAACCTAAGAATCGCTTCTACTACATGATTAAATGTCCACTGCTGCATTGCATTTTATATGCTGTAGTACTTTATTCTTATCCTTACGTTAGCAGCAACTCTCTCTCCTCCATCTCCACCGGCCTCAGCTTTGTTAGTATTTCATCAGGATGGCATATAAGACACCCTCAACAACTCTCTCGAGGTTTATACATCACATTAGCTTGTCAATGTCTATAAAGTCCTTTTATTCCTCATTAGGATGTTTCTGCAGTAGTCACTGGCTGCATCAACATCATTTCATTCCTTCTGTCTGTAGTATTCTGCATTGTTTCATTATCTAGGGTTACAGGCTGAGTGGCCATTAAAGTTTACAGTGTAACATATAGTAGAAGCGAATTTACTTCAGCCAGTTCTATCCATACATTAAAGAAATATGCCTCCTCTTTGAATAGATTGAATGAAAAACACATTTAACATATTTTCATATTTAGCTCCAAAATTTTAGACCATTTTTTTTTTTTAAATACAGATCTCCAAATATTTTGTATAGCCAATTAGAGGAATGTATTGTTCCCTCATGAAAAAGTTATGAAATCCATTTCATCTCTCCTAACGCTATTAAAAAAAAAAAAGTGGGAGGTGCTTGGCAGAAGGGGCGTGTCTGACAAAACATAACAAATTTAGTAAAGTAATTTATATCAGAAATGTTTTCTAGTTATATTTCCACTTAAAAATAAGTGCTACCTGTCTGGTAACATTTTTGTTCCCCAGACTTGATTGCCAGCTTCCTCTTGAATAAAGGTTGTTTGAGAGGACAATCCCTTTAAATAAAAAAGTTCGGACTACCTACAGCCAACACAGTAATCTATATGCACTTGGACTCCCCCTAGGGATATATACAGGAATACTGAATTTTATTAATTAAAGGAGGTTTCCACTACTAGATAACCTCTTATGAATGGCCCCAGGTGCTGGATAAAACAATGTATAGTTACCTCTCAGACTGGCGCTGCTTCCTCCAGTTTGAGCAGCTCTGGACTTCTGCTGATGGAATTGTGAACGCTGCAGCTGATCATCAACTACCAACAGGCTGCAGTGGTCAACTGTCGTGAGATTGGTGGGCTACATCAGGCTCAGAGTGGGGGAGCAGCGCAGTCCAGAAGGTAAGTATACTTTTTTTTATATTTTATGCAACACGCTGGGGCCATTCATTAAGGGTTTTCCATAACCCCTTTAACTACGGCTGTGCAGGGATTGAAGCAGAATATCCAAAAAAAAGTGAGAAAAAAAAGATCCATATGCTACAAATAGTGTTATGAAGTAATTAGCACAGAAATTTGGACCAATTTAGGTCAAATAAAACAAAATTGTGTTTACTTTCATCAACGTCCCCAGGATTAATGATCAAGGACGTTTTATTGTTTCATCCCTTTTAACACGGTGTATCCATATAAACCATGCTCGTAGATTTGAAGCCCAGAACATAATATTTTGTAATCTGTTAAATACAAGGCAGTGTACACCAATGACATAAAAAAAAATATTATCCATAAACCATTTACATGTCTATTCCCATTAAATACATACAAAACCGTTTATAACTATCCTCCGCAAAGTAACTTTATTCACAGTGACCACAAGTACTAAATCAATAAAGTAATTATGAGAAAATAAAATAGAGCAAGCATGCAGTAGCCATGTACCGGCATCGCAATAATTGCACAATTCTATATTTTATTTCTATCTATTAGAACGAACAGGAGGGAGAAAATATTATCTCTCCCCACAGCCCCCCCACTAAATCATAATCAGCCACTTTATGTTAAAGCACCTATTAAGTAATGCTAAATTAATGGAGAAGCTTTGGAAGCACATTTGACATCCACATAAATATCAAATGAATGTGCTTTGATCAGAAGTATTATAATGAATACCAAATGAATTGATAGTGATGGGCCTCTTAAAAGGCTTCCTGATAGTGTGTGCGGAATATATTTTCCTTTTGCTTTTATGTTCTGCTTGGGAAATAAAACTTATCTTCTTCCATTTGACCGCTCAACTGAAATGATAATGTCTTCCACAAAACCCTCGCACTCGCTGGCATTTTAATTGATATATTCACTCAACAATGCCAAAAGACTAAGTGATAAAGATTAATAATATATTCCCATGATGCACATCCATCCTGCCATCCTTTTGTAAGCATTAAGCATGTATATTACAGTGGGCTTTTTGCCGTATGTAGGACTGGCGCCATTACTAAATGCACACGCTTTCAGCTCACTTAAAGGGGCTCTTTAAACTCCTTGCTAACTCAGCTTAAGGGCTCATTCAGACGTCAGTACTTTCCACGGACCTATTATTCTGATCAGACGTTGATCAGAGCGTGGTCCGAGTGTCCAACATTTTTCTCGTAAGTGGCGAGAAAAAAAGAGTTTTTCCACATTCTCCTTTCTTACTGTCGGATCATACTTGGATGACGACTTTTTCACTCATCCATAGACTTGAACTGACGATTTTAATCTTAAACGTAAAGCTTAAGATCCGATCAAAATCAAACGTGCCATCAATATTTTCTGCAAACCACTCGGTCGTAGAAAAAAATTGGACATGTGCACAGCCTCATAGAATATCATAGGCACCAATGCTATCTGTGAAAACCACGAATAGCTCTCGTATGAGAAAATCGGCTGTGTGAACGAGCCCTTATGTATGGTGTTACTGCTTGTGACTTTTATTCATTGACTATTAGTAACCTGTGTGTAGGACTTTTGAGGAACTGCAGTAATTATGGGCAGCATGGTGGCTCAGTAGTTGCAGCGCTGGAGTCCTGGGTTCAAATCACACTGAGGACAACATCTGCAAGGAGTTTGCATCTCCTCGTGTTTCCTCCCGGTTCTCCTGTTTCCTCCCACACTCCAAAGACATACTGATAGGGAATGTAGATTGTGAGCCCCAATGGAGACATTGATGATAATGTCTGGAAAGTGCTGTGGAATTAATGGCGCTATGCAAGTGAGGAAAATAAATAAATAATAGTAAAAAAGGAGATGGGGAACTAAAGAAATTATATTTCTGAAAAACAAATCAGAAAAACTTGGCTGCTTTCTACCAAAAATAGTTCTACATATCATGTGGAGCTGAGCAGCAGACAATTACGGTGGAAGCCCAATTTCATCACTCCCATGCCTTTCCTTTCATACTGTACTTACTCATATACACACAAGCAAAATAGTTTGTAATATAATAGTAAAGATGAGTAATTTTCCTCTGGGTATATAAAGAACTAGCTATTGAGGCCATTCTATGCCCTGGTGGCGAGCATTTTTATTGGTATATGGTCTCCTATCCTGGTATTTGTGCTGCCCCATCCTGGTATTTTTGCTGCCCCCATCCTGGTATTTGTGCTGCCCCCATCCTGTTCCCCCATCCTGTTATGTGCTGCCCTCATCCCTATCCTGGTATGCATGGCACCCCTCACCCCCAATCCTGGTACGCATGGCACCCCTCACCCTCAATCCTGGTACGCATCGCACCCCTCACCCTCAATCCTGGTACACATGGCACCCCTCACCCTCAATCCTGGTATGCATGGTACTCCTCATCCCTATCCTGGTATACATGGTACCCTTCATGCCTATCCTGGTATGCATGGCCCCTTATCCGAATCCTGGTATGCATGACCCCCCAAGATCCCTATCCTGGTATACATGGTACCCCTCATCCCCCAATCCTTGTATGCAGGGTACCCCCCACCCCTCAATCCAGTATGCATGGTACCCTTCACCCATCAATCGTGGTATACATGGTAACCCTCAACCCTCAATCCTGGTATGCATGGCACCCCTCTTCCCCCAATCCTGGTATGCATGGCACCCCTCATCCCCAATCCTGGTATGCATGGCACCCCCCATCCCCAATCCTGGTATGCATGGCACCCCTCATTTCAAATCTGGTATACATGGAACCCCTCATCCCAATCCTGGTTTGCATGGCACCCCTCATCCCAAATTTGATACACATGGCACCCCTCACCCTCAATCCTGGTATGCATGGCACCCCTCACCCTCAATCCTGGTATACATGGTACCCCTCATCCCTATCCTGGTATGCATGGCCCCTCATCCGAATCCTGGTATGCCTGAACCCCCCAAATCCCTATCCTGGTATGCATGTTACCTCTCATCCCCCAATCCCGGTATGCATGGTGCCCCTCATCTCCCAATCCTGGTATGCATGGTACCCCCCACCCCTCAATGCTGGTATGCATGGTACCCCTCACCCATCAATCTTGGTATGCATGGTACCCCTCAACAATCCTGGAATGCATGGCACCCCTCTTCCCCCAATCCTGGTATGCATGCCATCCCTCACCCCCAATCCTGGTATGCATGGCACCCCCTATCCCCAATACTGGTATGCATGGCACCCTTTATGCCAAATTTGATACACATGGCACCCCTCATCCCAATCCTGGTATGTGTGGTCCCCTCACCCCCAATCCTGGTATGCATGGCCCCCCTCATCCCCCAATCCTGGTATGTATGGTACCCCTCATACCCCAATCCTGTTATGTGTGGCCCCCTCATCCCTCAATCCTGGTATGTGTGGCCCCCTCATCCCCCAATACTGGTATGTGTGGCCCCTCATCCCTCCATCCTGGTATGTGTGGCCCCCTCATCCCCCAATCTTGGTATGTGGGGCCCCCTCATCCCTCAATCCTGGTATGTGTGGCCCCCTCATCCCCCAATCCTGGTATGTGTGGCCCCCTCATCCCCCAATCCTGGTATGTATGGTACCCAATCCCTCAACCTGGTATGCATGGCATTCTCATCCCCAATCCTGGTATGTGTGGCCCCCTCATCCCTATCCTGGTATACATGGCACTCCTCATCCCCCAATCCTGGTATGCATGCTACCCCTCATCCCCCAATCCTGGTATGCATGGTACCTTTCTTCCCCCAATCCTGGTATGCATGGTACCCCTCATCCCCCAATCCTGCTATGTGTGGTACCCCTCATCCCCCAATCCTGGTATGCGTGGTCCCCTCACCCCCAATCCTGGTATGCATGGTCCCCTCACCCCCAATCCTGGTATGTGTGGTCCCCTCATCCCCCAATCCTGGTATGTATGGTACCCAATCCCTCAACCTGGTATGCATGGCATTCTCATCCCCAATCCTGGTATGTGTGGCCCCCTCATCCCTATCCTGGTATACATGGCACTCCTCATCCCCCAATCCTGGTATGCATGCTACCCCTCATCCCCCAATCCTGGTATGTGTGGCCCCCTCATCCCCCAATCCTGGTATGTGTGGCCCCCTCATCCCCCAATCCTGGTATGTGTGGCCCCCTCATCCCCCATGCTGGTATGTGTGGCCCCCTCACCCCCCAATCCTGGTATGTATGGCACCCCTCATTCCCCAATCCTGGTATGTATGGCACCCCTCATCCTCCAATCCTGGTATGTGTGGCCCCCTCATTTCTTTCACGCTGCACACATACAAAAAAAATAAACACTTAACTCACCTTTCTTCCCTGTGCTCCAGCGCTGCTGTGTCCTGTTCTGCCGGAGGCCGGGGGAGGAATGTGGTGCCGGAGCACCACGCTGTTCGGCGCCATTTTGCTGAAGACACACTGCAAATGTGTCTTCAGTAAAATGTCGCCACGCCGGATAGCGCTATGCGCATGCGCCGATTCCGACGCCTTCACTCCGCCCCCGGTCTCCGGCCAGAAGAGAGGCACCGTGGCAACACTACTCCTGGTCAGGTAAGTATATAATTATGGCGCTGGAGATCACGGTATGCATTCAGTGTCTACGCATACCATGATCTCTTGCGCCATACACTCCTCTTACTTGTAACGGCTGGATGCGTTCTTCTGTCTGGAGCCAGACTGCGCGTCGCGCATGCGCAGTCTATAGAGGCTTCAGACAGAGGTACGCTTGGCTGGTTATATTGCTGGTTATATTATAGATACATACAACATAGTGTTTAGGGTATTATTTATGAAAAGAATGGAACAAGCTTCATTTTCCTATTATTGCTCCTTTAAAATCTGAACTGGGTGGTCCAAAACTAATATTGATCATCCTAAAAGTCTCTCTAGCTATTTTAATAATATAAAAGCCTTTCTAAGGCTAGGGTTACATGAGCGTGCATTCTGTCATCTGAGAGAATTGGGTTGATTATCCAAATCACACTGATAATACTCTGATCAAAGTGTGATCCGATTCTTAAAGATGGAAAAAAAATGTCTCCATCTGCTTCATTCTGTCAGTCCATGGAAATCAGACTGTACTCAGATGTCATCCGAGTGCAGTCTGGTGGTTTCCTCAGACTCATTTGGGAAACAAAATTACCGTGAGCAGTGCCCCATAGAATAACATTGGTTTCTTTCATTGCTCTCGCACCGCAAAATACACCCATGTCCAAGTACCCCAATATGGTTTAATTAAAAAGTCCCTACCCTTCCCTTTCTAATCCATCTGCTTTATTTTATTTTACTTTTCTACCTATTTCTGTTTTGATGAGCCGGCGAAAGAGCGCAAATTGTTAAATAAATAAGTGTGTATATATATATATACAGTACAGACCAAAAGTTTGGACACACCTTCTCATTTAAAGATTTTTCTGTATTTTCATGACTATGAAAATTGTACATTCACACTGAAGGCATCAAAACTATGAATTAACACATGTGGAATTATATACTTAACAAAAAAGTGTGAAACAACTGAAAATATGTCTTATATTCTAGGTTCTTCAAAGTAGCCACCTTTTGCTTTGATGACTGCTTTGCACACTCTTGGCATTCTCTAGATGAGCTTCAAGAGGTAGTCACCGGAAATGGTCTTCCAACAATCTTGAAGGAGTTCCCAGAGATGCTTAGCACTTGTTGGCCCTTTTGCCTTCACTCTGCGGTCCAGCTCACCCCAAACCATCTCGATTGGGTTCAGGTCTGGTGACTGTGGAGGCCAGGTCATCTGGTGTAGCACCCCATCACTCTCCTTCTTGGTCAAATAGCCCTTACACAGCCTGGAGGTGTGTTTGGGGTCATTGTCCTGTTGAAAAATAAATGATGGTCCAACTAAACGCAAACCGGATGGAATAGCATGCCGCTGCAAGATGCTGTGGTAGCCATGCTGGTTCAGTATGCCGTCAATTATGAATAAATCCCCAACAGTGTCACCAGTAAAGCACCCCCACACCATCACACCTCCTCCTCCATGCTTCACGATGGGAACCAGGCATGTAGAGTCCATCCGTTCACCTTTTCTGCGTCGCACAAAGACACTTTGGTTGGAACCAAAGATCTCAAATTTGGACTCATCAGACCAAAGCACAGATTTCCACTGGTCTAATGTCCATTTCTTGTGTTCTTTAGCCCAAACAAGTCTCTTCTGCTTGTTGTCTGTCCTTAGGAGTGGTTTTCTAGCAGCTATTTTACCATGAAGGCCTGCTGCACAAAGTCTCCTCTTAACAGTTGTTGAAGAGATGTGTCTGCTGCTAAAACTCTGTGTGGCATTGACCTGGTCTCTAATCTTAGCTGCTGTTAACCTGCGATTTCTGAGGCTGGTGACTCAGATAAACTTATCCTCAGAAGCAGAGGTGACTCTTGGTCTTCCTTTCCTGGGGCGGTCCTCATGTGAGCCAGTTTCTTTGTAGCGCTTGATGGTGTTTGCAACTGCACTTGGGGACACTTTCAAAGTTTTCCCAATTTTTCAGACTGACTGACCTTCATTTCTTAATGTAATGATGGCCACTCGTTTTTCTTTACTTAGCTGCTTTTTTCTTGCCATAATACAAATTCTAACAGTCTATTCAGTAGGACTATCAGCTGTGTATCCACCTGACTACTGCACAACACAACTGATGTTCCCAACCCCATTTTTAAGGCAAGAAATCCCACTTTTTAAACCTGACAGGGCACACCTGTGAAGTGAAAACCATTTCCGGTGACTACCTCTTGAAGCTCATCAAGACAATGCCAAGAGTGTGCAAAGCAGTCATCAAAGCAAAAGGTGGCTACTTTGAAGAACCTAGAATATAAGACATATTTTCAGTTGTTTCACACATTTTAGTTAAGTATATAATTCCACATGTGTTAATTCATAGTTTTGATGCCTTCAGTGTGAATGTACAATTTTCATAGTCATGAAAATACAGAAAAAT
Source organism: Phyllobates terribilis (assembly GCF_046119375.1). NCBI lineage: Eukaryota > Metazoa > Chordata > Amphibia > Anura > Dendrobatidae > Phyllobates > Phyllobates terribilis. Next base: position 447,704,371 of record NW_027362771.1, on the reverse strand, counting down.
CTTTAAATGAGAAGGTGTGTCCAAACTTTTGGTCTGTACTGTATATATATATGCAAGTGAGTGCTGGAACAAGAGGGAATAATTCCCATTATTGGAGGAGCTGATATATTCCTTGAATATTATATTATTGCACTTTGACTCAATGATTTCTGAATTTTGCTCTTTATAAACAGTGGATCCTGTCTGCTCAAATTTTCTCTACCTGGTGCCTCAGCGCTAATTTGCACAAGATTCGGAAAGGAAGCCTTGCATCTGTTACTCAATATTAACAAGAAACTCTATGCAGGGCAGGAAGAGAATTCAATGATGGTGGCATGCCGCCAAGTCAAGAACCTCCAGTGAAGTTTAACAAGGAGCTGCATCCCTATTATCTACTATTTCAGTGTAATTGATAAAATCAGATCTATTGTAACTGCAGTTTTTTTAGCCAGAACAATTCTAGAGGTCAAACACGAGCCGTCCCTCTCTGTAGCAGGAGGAAAGTTTCAAAGTTTGTGCTAAATTCCCAGTGCTGAATATCCCAGTAACTGTATGAGCTCGTAACATGGACAGAACGGAAAGACACAAGATTAGGGTTCTCATTGGTAATGAGTCTAACAACATCTCCATATAGAGTATAGGGAAGGGCAATTTAAGGACATAGCCTACAGTTCTCTAGGAGTTAATATAGACGTCACCGGTTAGTAAAATGCTAAAGCTGCAGAGCGCAGCTCTTTAAATCCCGGAGTGACCGCAGCGTGTGCTTATTTGTTACTTTTTCCACTCAGTGCCAACAGCTCTTGACACATGTCCTATAGAAGCGAAAAGAAGTCAAAATCTGCTTGAGTGAGATGAAAAGTAATCCACTTCACTTTCACTCTGGGATATAGATTGTATGAAATATTTAACATTATTGGTTCTTTGCCATTGGTACACATTGTAGTATTTAAATGGACTGTCAGCAGGGTTTTTCTATGTAATCTGAGAACAGCACAATGTAGGGGTTGAGATCCTGATTCCAGTGATGTATCACTTAGAGTACTGGGTGCAGCAGTTATAATACAGTCACAGTTTTCTCTGCTGCAGATCTAGCAGAGCTCAGTTTTGATCTGTGTATAACCGCACATATCACAGCTCTCTGTGTACATTGTATAGTGACAGAGCTGCTAATCAGTGGGGGTGTGGTAGGACTAGGATGCATGAGGCCAGTTGTCCTGCTAAGAAAACACTGATTGTATTTAAACAGCAACACACAACCTAGTAAGTGACACATCACTGGAATCAGGCCTTCTGCTCCTACATTATGGTGCTCTCAGATAACATAGCAAAAACATGCTGACAGACTCCCTTCAAAGGGATTTTCTGATCTAGGAAAAAAGAGTCTGCAGTCACTCCATGTGAGTGCTGGATCACAACACTATGCAATGTGCACAATGTGACCGTTCCCCTGTATTCACCATGTGAATTTTCAGACTTGGACTCTTGTGCTGACTAGTCTCATCTGGCCTCTCTCAATTATCCTCTATTAAGAGAAACCAAATGAGACTAGTCGTCACGTGATTGCAAGTCACATATATACATTGATATGACTTGGCAGTCTGCAGTGACATAGAGTGACTGAAGACTTATCCCATTGGGAAAATTCCTTTACTGTAAAATATATTCTTCTTAGCGGTTCTTCTGATTAGCCTCTTCTATATCATGGCATACATTTTACACATAAAGGTTGGCATCATGCTCCGGTAGTCTTCTGTAAAACCATTTCCCTCTGCCATCTGTTCCAGGGTACAGCAGAGAAATGATTTATAATATTTATAATGAGTAATGGATGGAGTCATTAAAGGGATTTTTCCAAGATTTTTTTTATTAGTCAAAGGACAAAGACTATTTTAAAATAAAGAAATAAGCATTACTTACTTCTTTAATTCCATGTTTCATTGGTTTAATCCCACTAATGGTCACTGATGATTCCCATCCACAGTCCCCATGACCTCTGCAGCCAGTCATTGGCCTCAGTGGTCATGAGACCTACATGCAAAGCCTAAGGTCAATAATTGGCTGCATTGGATGGGATGTCCTCATAATTTCCAGTATCAGACGGAAACTGGGGTATGTCATGCCTATTTCTTTATTTTACAATATTCTCCATGTAAATCCCCGCATGCAGGAACTGAGGATGGCATCCTGCTGGACTAGGAACCAGGAGACCCCACAAGATCAGAATATCTGCTGCTCCGGTTTTTAAGGATCTGATAGTGAAGAGGTCAGGTCATCTAAGTCCCCGGTACAAGTTATCTAACCTTCAGCATCCTGATGTTGTTTGCTTACAGTCAAATAACCAAAACATGGAGGAAAGGAAGAACTTAAAAAACGACTTTGGCATTTCAAGGCAACAATCCATTCTCCTTTTGCCACCATACTGATTCATAGATTTAGGCATAAACTTCTACACGATAAAATATTATTTTCATTGCAAAAGAATTACATACAGATCAAAACGTTTGCATTAAACAGGAAACAAATGGCAAATACTGTATATATAGTAACGCTGTGGAGCAAACCATGCCGGCTCTCCTTACCTTTCATTCCGAATTTTGATCGCCTTCCATATTTGTTGATGACAATGAACAAGACCACTAGGAGGACACACGCAAATGCAGCAAGGCCAACGGCTATGGACACCTGAAAATAAAAATATAGATACATTTTATGGATTGGAGGTCTCCGGGCGCTGATAATCACCAGGACATTCAGTACACGTACGTTCCAGCAGTAGTCGCCCCACCTCTTTCTTTTAGTTCAAGGTGTGATAAATGCTAGAAATTACCCTGCTCAGATGCTCCTGTCATACAGCAATGCTGGCTGCACACCGTTAGTATCAATTTACGTTATTAATGACTTCAATGCATCTAACTGCAAGCACTTTCCTTGGGTATATAGGTTTATAATGTGTACTAGGCACAATTACTAAATCCTCATAATGCCTATAATTATAATGCGTTACATAGAAAGTCTTTATCATATTTTCCCTAAAACCTACAGTAATTACAGTTCATTTAATACCTATGATGATGCAATTACAGATGCACAATCACTTCTGAATGCATGTTGTATTCAGAGAAGCCCTTGCTGCTGCAGACCTCCGTTATAGAATATGGAGGCCATTAGCTAGTTCCATCTATTTTAGATGACTAATCTGGACATCTGCTAGGGGCCAGTAACCCAAAGTGTAGATATGCCAAGGGTTTGGGTAGAAGGCTAGCAGGGGATGTGCCCTGGGTGATGTGCACCACAAGGGTGCCACCAAATCACTCTACCTTGGTCAGAGAATTTAGTTAGTAGTAGGGTAACACATTTTTCCTTACACTAGATCATATGTGTCAAACTCCAGCCCATGGGCCCAATCTGGCCTGCAAGGTGGTTTTATTTGGCCCGCGACACCAGAGCCACCACCCCTATGTATGGCCATTATACTGTATGGAGGACTATGTGGGCCCCATTATTCTGTATGGAGGACTGTGTGGGGCCCATTATTCTGTATAGGGGACTGTGTGGGTCCATTATTCTGTATAGAGGACTATGTGGGGCCCATTATTCTGTATAGAGAACTATGTGGGGCCCATTATTCTGTATGGAAGACTATGTGGGGCCCATTATTCTGCATAGAGGACTATGTGGGGCCCATTTTTCTATATAGAGGACTATGTGGACCCATTATTCTGTATAGAGAACTATGTGGGGCCCATTATTCCGTATGGAGGACTATGTGAGGCCCATTATTCTGCATGGGGGACTATGTGGCACCCATTATTCTGTATGGAGGACTATGTGAGGCCCATTATTCTGCATGGAAGACTATGGGGGGCCCATTATACTGTATGGAGGACTATGTGGTGACCATTATTATGTATGAAAGACTGTGTGGGGCCCATTATACTGTGTGCTGGTTGGCCCATGACTTTGTCCAAGTTTTTCATTTTGGCCCTTTGTGTGTTTGAATTTGACATCCCTGATCTAGATAATAGAAAGTCTAGTTATTAAAGTAGCTTTAGATACCCAAAAATCATAAAATATAAAAAAATAAATAAATAAACTAGTGTTTCATACATCCTAGTGACTTCTAGGAAAATAAGATGTTTTCTTTTATACAAAGTATAAACCCTATCTTTATACTAGATAGAGATACAGCATTTTCTAACTTGACACATAAATCATGATGTAGCTAGATATCTTCATGCAGAAATGTGTAACTCTGCACAAAACCTGACAAGGTCAATAGACTTGTCATGTGCTAAGTGCCCACTTATCCTTTTCTGCATCAAGCTAGGTTTCTACATTATGGTATAGTTAAAGAGAGTCGGTCACAAGTTTTTACCACTTAATCTAAAAGCAGCAAAGTGTAGAGACAGACTGTGATTCCAGTGATATATCACTTATTGGTCTGGTTGTTATAGTTTTGATAAAATCATGACTTTTTTCATCAGTCGTAAACCTGCAGGCATGTAGCCCTCTATAATAATAAGTACTTAACCGAAAAAAATTAACTGGAGTATAACTTGGTACACATGAAAAATATAAGCACATGTTCACACTGGCCACTAAGCAGACAAAACAAATTCTGTATATCTCCGTCCCCAATACTGATTGGCAGCTTTCTGCCTATGCATAGCATAAACAGAAATCTGCCAATGATGTGAGAAGAGTTATTAAACACACAACATTCAGAGACTTAGTAGATCTGCGTCAGATAAAACTGTGATTTTATCCAAACTGTAGCAAGCAGCCTTGTAAGCGACACGTCACTGGAATCAGGGTCTCTGCCCCTATATTATGCTACTCTCAAATGGTGTAGAAAAACCTGCTGATATATTCCCTTTTAATAGATTATTTATTAGGTTAAATCATTATTTTAGATCTAGTAGATATGGACAAGATTTAGGATGTATTCACATATATAAACTCACATATACTCTACAAAAACGTGCAATAACGGACCTGGTGATTTGCACATTTTAGCTCAACACGACACGATCTTTAGAAACATTTGTTCAAAAATCCCTTTATGTTCAGTTTATTATCTGCACAGAAGGCACTAGCATCCAGAAATATGTTAAAAAGCTGAGCCTGTGTTTTCTTAAGACATCAAAATGTAACTCACGCCAAAAGTGTCCTCTTCTGGTTTATGAGTCACGCTGATTGGAGGCGTGGGACTTATTCCAAGATCTGCTACTGAAACAAAAGGAGTTGAATAATTCTATGAACAAGATATTATTATTCTCCTTATGCACTACTTGCTTAAAAGGCCACAAACTATTTTTATCTCATGGTTCAGATAATTGGATACCAGCAGACATACTAGAGCGCTCCGCCGTCTAGGGACCCTTCTTATTTTGAATATAAATGTACATCTACCCTGGGAGGATTAAGAACCTTTATAATAGAATTCACATATAATCAAAAATGGACATCTTTAAACTTATTACACAAAAAAAAGTCCTGCTGGTTAGTTTTCTACCGTGACCTTAAGCTTTTACCTTGTGGCCCAGGAGACTACTGTTCTAATAACAAAGAATATAAAGTTAACAGTTCTTGGCCAAATATATATTGGTGAGTAAAGGGAATTCCCTGGCAAGACCCCTTTGGCTTTTCTGTCAACATGATCTATTAGGCATTCGGTAAAAGAGAACAAATCTATCAAATGGATTCAGAAAATTGAGCATAAAGTCGCAGCACCATGAACTGAAAAATGCAGAAAGGACAAATACGTACCTGAAACAAAATAATCAGTATTCTCTGTAAAAAGGATAGTAAATGGCAGATTTAGTAAATCAGAACTAAATGTAGATGCAAAACTAAGAGTATATGATGAAAGGGGTATCAATAGCCACAATACACATTTCATTTTAATTCAAATGGGATCTTGTATCATACAGAGCCTTGTGAAAGTATTTGGCCCCCATGAACTTTTCTACCTTTTGCCACATTTCTGGCTTCAAACATAAAGATATAAAATTCAAATTTTTGGGGGAGGAATCAACCACAAGTGGGACACAACCGTGAAGTGGAATGAAATTTATTGGATATTTTCAACTTTTTTAACAAATTAAAAACTGAAAAGTGGGGCGTGCAATATTATTCGGCCCCCTTGAGATAATACTTTGTAGCGCCACCTTTTGCTGCAATTACAGCTGCAAGTCGTTTGGGGTATGTCTCTATCAGTTTTGCACATCGAGAGGCTGAAATTCTTGTCCATTCTTCCTTGCAAAACAGCTCGAGCTCATTGAGGTTGGATGGAGGGCGTTTGTGAACAGCAGTTTTCAGCTCTTTCCACAGATTCTCGATTGGATTCAGGTCTGGACTTTGACTTGGCCATTCTAACACCTGGATATGTTTATTTTTGAACCATTCCATTGTAGATTTTGCTTTATGTTTGGGATAATTGTCTTTTTGGAAGATAAATCTCCGTCCCAGTCTCAGGTCTTTTGCAGACTCCAACAGGTTTTCTTCCAGAATGGTCCTGTATTTGGCTCCGTCCATGTTCCCATCAATTTTAACCATCTTCCCTGTCCCTGCTGAAGAAAAGCAGGCCCAAACCATGATGCTGCCACCACCATGTTTGACAGTGGGGATGGTGTTTTGAGGGTGATGAGCTGTGTTGCTTTAACGCCAAACATATCGTTTTGCATTGTGGCTAAAAAGTTTGATTTTGGTTTTATCTGACCAGAGCACCTTATTCCACATGTTTGGTGTGTCTCCCAGGTGGCTTGTGCCAAACTTCTAATGAGACTTTTTATGGATATCTTTGAGAAATGGCTTTCTTCTTGCCACTCTTCCATAAAGGCCAGATTTGTGCAGTGTACGACAGATTGTTGTCCTATGGACAGACTCTCCCACCTCAGCTGTAGATCTCTGCAGTTCATCCAGAGTGATCATGGGCCTTTTGGCTGCATCTCTGATCAGTCTTCTCCTTCTTCGAAATGAAAGTTTAGAGGGACGGCCAGGTCTTGGTAGATTTGCAGTGGTCTGATACTCCTTCCATTTCAATATGATCGCTTGCATAGTGCTCCTTGAGATATTTAAAACTTGGGAAATCTTTTTGTATCCAAATCCGGCTTTAAACTTCGCTACAAGAGTATCTCGGACCTGCCTTGTGTGTTCCTTGGTCTTCATGATGCTCTCTGCACTTGAAACAGAACCCTGAGACTATCACAGAGCAGGTGCATTTATATGGAGATTTGATTACACACAGGTGGATTCTATTTATCATTACCAGTCATTTAGGACAACATTGGATCATTCAGAGATCCTCACTGATCTTCTGGAGTGAGTTTGCTGCACTGAAAGTAAAGGGGCCGAATAATATTGCACGCCCCACTTTTCATTTTTTAATTTTTTTTAAAAAGTTTAAAATATCCAATAAATTTCGTTCCACTTCACGATTGTGTCCCACTTGTTGTTGATTCTTCCCCAAAAAATTTGAATTTTATATCTGTATGTTTGAAGCCAGAAATGTGGCAAAAGTTAGAAAAGTTCAAGTGGGGCAAATACTTTTACAAGGCACTGTACATTAGAGGATAGATGATAGATAGATAGATAGATAGATAGATAGATAGATAGATAGATAGATAGATAGATAGATAGATAGATGGAAAAAATCAGGCAGCACTCCAGTTCATGGAAAAATTGTGGACTTTAATCCTGCACCAAGTGGTGCAGCGTTTCGACCTCACAACACGGTCTTTGTCAAGTAAGGTGCTGTGAGGTCGAAACGCTGCACCACTTGGTGCTGGATTAAAGTCTACAATTTTTCTTTGAACTGGAGTGCTGACTGATTTTTTCCATTTATATATTTTGCATATTTTGCATTGGACAACCGCATTTCTCAGGAAGTATTGCACCCAAAATCTGCTTAAGGTTGTGCCTATCTGTCTTTTTTATTTAGATAGATAGATAGATAGATAGTATAAACACGATAGATAGTAGTGTTAAGCAAACGTGCTTGGATAATGTGTTATTCGAGAATGCTCGGATGTTAGCTGAGTATCTTTGGCGTGCTCTGTTAATGTGATTGAGTCCCTGAGGCTGCATGTTTTGCGGTGGTAGACATCCGCAACACATGCAGGGATTGCCTGTTTGTTAGTCAATCCCTTCATGTGTTGTGGATGTCTACTGCTGCAAAACATGCAGCCTCAGGGACTCAATCATATTAAAAGAGCACGCCAAAGATACTCGGATAACATCCGAGCATGCTCGAATAACACTTTATCCGAGCACGTTCACTCAACACTAATAGAAAGTATAAATACTATAGATAGATAAATAGATAATAGTTAGATAGATAATATAAATTCTATAGATAGATAGATATGTGATAGACAACTAGATGATAGATAATAGATGATAGATAATATACATTAGATAAATAGATATGGGATAGATAGATAGATAGATAGATAGATAGATAGATAGATAGATAGATAGATAGATAGATAGATAGATATGGGATAGATAGTTATGGGATAGATAGATAGATATGAGATAGATAGATAGATAGATAGATAGATAGATAGATAGATAGATAGATAGATAGATAGATAAAATTAAACCAATAGCACGGATTCATAAAGTACATTATGTATAGAGTGAACTAAATCCACATCCTAATATAAAGAAGGTTTACTCTACAGGAGCATGATATATGAAATTAAAGTAGCTATTCCCATCTGGGACATTTATGGCATACTTGTAGGATACTCTACAAATGTTTGATAGATGAGGGTCTCAGTAATAAAACATGAGCTAATATGGACATCTAAGAACTACTAGGAGTAAAGAAACTTTGGACGCTTGGCTCATCTGACAGACAGTTACCTTATCAATATGACAGATTTGTAACTATGAACTAAGATACATTATATAATACCTATTACATTGGAGAATCCATTAGCAGTTTAATAGCTGATTATGCAGGATATGTAAAGGATGGCACATTCATACGGCAGGGAGTCGGTTAAATGAAAATGCCAACTCACCAGGATATGGCTGCTCCAAAAAATGTGCATATACTGTTTGAGTAGCAATTCCAAACTTATTTTTAGCAATCAGTGTATAGTTTCCATTGTAATAATGTGTGGGTTTATTAAACAATAGGCAGCCTTCCATTAACGTGTCCTGCTTATAAACCTCTTGTCGTATGAAATCCACGGGTCGCAGGGGCTGATTGTTATGGTACCAGGTGAGGACTGGGTAGGGATTCCCACGAACAGTAAATTCAATGCAGTGCTCTAGATGAACTACTGGCTCTCTCAGGCTCAATATCCGGGGAGGATCTACACATAAAGAGGGAGAAACAAAGTTCCATTTCTGCTTTATTTAAATAATACAATAACTTTCATTTTTGTCAGTGAATTAAGCAGAAAAAGATGTTTAAAAATGTGCAAATATATTCAGTTTGTGTAATATTGTTACTGTTTCTTTTACTTTGATATATAATGTTATATATTATCAATATTTATTCATTGTTTTATTAGTTTTTTTATAAATAGCATTTTACTGTACATTTGCATATTACAAGTGCTGCATCTTTTTCTATATTTATTGTCATTTAGACTTAAAGGGGTTGTACACTACTTGGATAATCCATCAGAAGTAATGTATTCTCCAGTGTAAAATAATAGAGCCAGATCCTCACCTCCTGCATCAGCGCCGTTCCCGTCGTGTCAGAATCAGGCATTTACGTGACATTGTGCCATTGCAGCCAATAAGCGGCCACTAAGCAGAAATGAATGGACTGCTTCACATACACTTGTACCAGATGAACCTTGGACATCAGAAGTGTGATAACTGCAGCCTATTATCAGCCACTGATTGGCTGCAGTGCTAACATGGCAAAGCAATGTCATGCAAAAGCTTGTCAATGAGGTGCCAACATTGCTAGAACTTTGTCGTGCAGGAGTTGAGTTTCTTTTATTTCTCTTTTACATTGGAGAATTCATCATTTAGGAAGGAGATGTAAGAGTAATGGACAATCCCTTTAATCAGCAAATTTTACTTTATGACTTGATTTGCCTGAATAAATGTCATTGGCTGCCTCGTAGCTAATACGAGGAGAGACTAGCCATGAATACCATCTGTGCCTACACTATTTTGTATGCGAAAGCCAATGTTGTTCATCCTCGCACAGTGTCCTACTGAATCGATTTAATGGTCCCCTTGTGGTCATGTGGGCTTTCACTATGTATAAACCCCAGTCAGTGGTAATGATTGGGATCCATCAAGCATAATGGAAAGCTGCAATCAAAAATCAGCGCTTGCTCTAGCCATGTATTACATGGTTAACCATTAATTTAAATCCCATTCAATTGAAGAAAAAAATATCACCACTGATGTAAATACCTTCTTATTTGCAACCTATATGTTGCCCCATTCATTCCGTGTCCTATGTCTTGCAATAAAAGAAGACTTTTAAATCAGTGGTGAGTGCCACATTGTGTTCTTTCACTTTAAGGGATCTACAAAGTTTCAGTTCACCACTAAGGACTACAAGTAACTTAGTCTGGTAAGGGTAACCCCTTTCTATATGTGGTTTAAACACCAGTGCACTGCCAGACTCTTTCTTCATTGCTGCACTAGCACAGAGGCCAACATTGGTCCGTGTGCAGTCAGCACACAGGCCAAAAATACTATACATTCATGTGAACGTAGCCTTAGTGTGAGACTCATGCTGTGAAAGTGAGAGGGGTAGCAGTAGAAGATATGGACAGCTGATTGGTCACAGCATTCATCATGGTTCTCCTGCTGTACACTAGTAAGACCCCATCCACTATGCAAAGTTATAGAGAAAAAATCAATATGCAGAAATGAAGCACAGTGCAGGAAAATACACAAAATATGGAGTTTTGACTGCGCTAGATTGAATAAGCATACACTGTAAATTTGTGTATTCTAAGGGAGGTATTCTGCAATGCAGATAAAATCACCTAATGCATTTACAAACATAAGCATATCATACTTGATACCATTTAAAGCGCATCCCCACATTGATGTTATCATCCAACTTACAGTAGATGGTGAGCGACACAGTAGTTTTAGTCATCCCCACAACATTTTCTGCAATACAGGTTACGTTGGAGCCATTGTCCTCTCCAGAGACGTTGACCAGGGTCAGATTAATGGAATGCACATTGGTCCAGTTCACATTAGTCTGCCGTCATCATGAACATGTCAGGAAAGCATTAAAAGAAATATGCAAGAAATCCGTTAAAAATTGAACAAAGCAAATACAAAAAGATTGCTGTGAAGTTATCTGCACGGAAGAACAAAAGCGGCTTTCATTACGACATCAAAGGAGATTTCAGCAGAGAGAAGAGAATTCAATTCTACAAATGTCTTTTTGTACCTAGTTATTTCCTTTACAATGTTAACTATATTTTTATCTCTATAATTGTCAGAATAAAGTCCAATTATATTACAATTTCCACATAAACAATAGAAGGGAATTCATACAATTAGTAAAAAAAAGTGGTTTGTTCATAATGGTTTCAAACTTTGCAATCATGGAAGGCATTATGGAGCTATTCAAATCTGTAATTTCTTTAAAATGTAGAAAATGAGCATATTCCAAAATACAATAATCAGTGTTTTAGACCTTATCTAGAAAGACTAAAACAAACAAAAGTGAATATGGATGTTATCTCCTAATACAAATGCATATGTTTAATGGAAGTATAAAGACCTAAGAATGTCTTATTAATGTTTGTAATAGAAAGCTTCGACATTACTATGCTTAACTTAAACCCCTTCATGACCATATCATGTAAAATTATATCATATAGTCACAGTGAATGCATGGAGCGGAACTCAAGAACTGAGCCCGCACCATACCCTGCAGATGTCAGCTGTGTTACGCAGCCAGCATCTGCCTGTAACATGAGCGACTAGAGCTTGCTCCAATTGCTGCTCTTCCACCATTTCAAGGTAACCATTCACCAGGTATTCCCTATATAAACTAAAACCACCACTTTTAAGTCTTATTGAACAACACTCCAACAACCTGTTCAAAAGAGGCCAGCTTCTTCTCATATATAAGAAAATATCTTCTATACTTGTCTTGTGCTATATGTTAATTGGTGTGGTCCAGTCAAATGAGTGTCACGGGTCTGTGTTCATCTTCTTCTCTGTTCCCGCAATAGCCATGGTCCTGCCTTGATTGACGTCTGCTACGTCACCCATAGAGTCTGTTGTGCCTGCGCAGCTCCTGTTCTCTACTTTTAAAGTTGATCAGACTGTGGAAGACGTCAACCACGTCAATCAAGACAGGAGGATGGCAATTGCGGAGTTAGAGGAGGTGTGGAGCACAAACCAACGACACCCATTTGACTGGACTGCACTGGTTAGCATATGGTGCTAGAGAATTATATAAGGTATTTTTTGTAGATAGGAGGAGGACCTGGGCATTTTTGAATATTTTACTGGAGTGCTGCTCAAGTGAACTTAAAGATGATGAATTTAATTTACATATGAAAACCTGGTGACAGGTTCCCTTTAAATGCTGCTATCAATAACTGACCCCAGCATTTAAATGACTAAGTTGTCCTCGCCGATAGGCCCCACTGGGAAGTAGTAGCGGGGTGCCATGGCAGTGGGGGGTCTCCTTAAGTCCCCCATGGCTGCCATATTGGTTATCCGATGAAGCCCAGTCTATGGCTAAGCTTCATAAGATAACTACAATTTTACTGTATACTTCAATATTGTGGTATTTCAGTATGCAGTAAAAGTGATCAAGTGACTGCAGGTTCAAGTCCCTTATGAAGACTAAGAAATAGAAAAAAAAAGTTAAAAAATAAAAAAGTTTAACTAATTTCCATTTTACAAATTAGTAAAGAAATAAAAAATAAGCATATTTGGTTTGAGTGCATCCATAAAAGTCTGATTTATCAAAATTTTAAATTATTTTAACCATCTATTAAACGCCACAAAAGAAAGAATTTGTCGAAATGCAAGAGCTGCTTTTTTCAGTCATTGCATTCTCCACAATAACTGCATTAAAAAAGTGATCAAAATTTTAAATGTATAAATTAAGCAATCCCTCAAACTGGTGCACTGAAAAAAAAAATGAAGAAAGTTACAGGACTTGAAATAGCATGATAAACCAGAATGATGTAATTCAAAACTACAACTCATCCAGTAAAAATCAAGCCCTCTAATTGTTATATTATGGGACAAATAAACATGTTATGGCTCTTGGAAGAAGGGGAATAAAAACAGAAAACACAAAGAAAGAAAAACAGAAAATTGCCTGGTCATGTGGGGATTAAATGAATTGTACACAATGAACAGACCATTATTTTATAGAAGGATATATCAGTTTTACCTTGTTTTGTTTATTATGCTTTGGGGTCTGAAAATAAAATATAAACTTTTTACCTCCATTTCGATTCATGTTGAATAAATTCTGCACAAAGTTAATTTCCCAGCCAAATTCGAGCAAATCTGGTGAATCGAATTTTGTCAGATTCCCTCATCTCTACATAAAGAATGTGTGTTAGAAAATGGGTAATAACTGATATCCAAATGTGAGTGAAGATATCTCCTAGCTAAACAAACAGGCTAGATTATGATATCTCTAAAATATCCAGCTCACTCATCTCTGGCTGCTTGCAATCATATCAGGTTCACTAAGGTACACTTTTGAGTCCACAATCAAATAGATATCCATTAGAGAAGAAAAATCCAAATAATGTTTATTAAAACAGCTTATAATGGAGAATCTCTAGAAATACTTACAGGTATTTCAGGTCATTTCTTGTCCCTTAATCATGCTATGATTAAGGGATCTGAAATGTGTCAGCAAGTATTGCTAGAGATATCTTTGACATAGGCAGTCCTAATAAATATCTACTGACTTTTAATCTAAGCGCAGAACATCAACTTCATCAAATACATATAATTTTATTGAGCATTTGGATAAAGCAAAAGTATACAGTGGGTACAGAAAGTATTAACACCCCTTTAAATTTTTCACTCTTAGTTTCATTGCAGCCATTTGGTAAATTCTAAAAAGTTCATTTTTTTTCTCACACCCTTTGCTCAGACACTATTATTTAAGTTAAATGCTGTCTATTTCCTTATGATCATCCTTGAGATGGTTCTACTCCTTTACTGGAGACCAGATATGTTTAATTAAACTGATAGGACTTGATTTGGAAAGGCACACACCTGTCTATATAAGACCTCACAGCTCACAGTGCATGTCAGACCAAGGAGCTCAGAGACAGAATTGTTGCAAGGCACAGATCTGGCTAAGGTTACAAAACAATTTCTTCATTACTCAAGGTTCCTAAGAGCACAGTGGCCTCCATAATCCTAGACCTGGCCGTCCAGCCAAACTGTGGGAGAAGAGCCTTGGTGAGAGAGGTAAAGAAGAACCCCAAGATCACTGTGTCTGAGCTCCAGAGATGCAGTAGGGAGATGGGAGAAAGTTCCACAAAGTAAACTATCAATGCAGCCCTCCACCAGTCGGGCCTTTATGGCAAAGTGGCCCGATGGGAGCCTCTCCTTAGACATATGAAAGCCCGCAAAGAGTTTGCTCAAAAACACATGAAGGACTCCCAGACGATAAGAAATAAGATTCTCTGGTCTGATGAGACGAAGATAGAACTTGCCCAACTGTTCATCACCTGCCCAATACAATCCCAACAGTGAAACATGGTGGTGGCAGCATCATGCTATGGGGGTGTTTTTCAGTTGCAGGGACAGGACGACTGGTTGCAATTGAAGGAAACATGAATGCGGCCAAGTACAGAGATATCCTGGATGAAAACCTCTTCCAGAGTGCTCTGGACCTCAGACTTGGCCGAAAGTTCACCTAAGCACACTGCTAAAATAACAAAGGAGTGGCATCAGAACAACTCTGTGACCATTTTTGAAGGGCCCAACCAGAGCCCTGACCTAAACCCAATTGATCATCTCTGGAGAGACCTGAAAATGGCTGTCCACCAACGTTCACTATCCAACCTGATGGAACTGGAGAGGATCTGCAAGGAAGAATGGCAGATGATCCCCAAATCCAGGTGTGAAAAATTTGTTGCAATATTCCCAAGAAGACTCATGGCTGTACTAGCTCAAAAGGGTGCTTCTACTCAATACTGAGCAAAGGGTCTGAATAGTTATGACCATGTGATATTTCAGTTTTTCTTTTTTAATAAATTTGCAAAAAGCTCTACATTTCTGTTTTTTTTTCAGTCAAGATAGGGTGCAGAGTGTACTTTAATGAGAAAAAAATGAACTTTTTAGAATTTACCAAATTGCTGCAATGAAACAAAGAGTGAAAAATTTAAAGGGTTCTGAATAGTTTCCGTACCCACTGTATACTATGTTCTGTAAACTAAATTTTATTTCTGATCTTTTCTGTGCCTATTTATTTTTATTATTACATTCATATTAACTTTCCAATTCTACCAACTTTAATTAAATTGTTATATATCATAGACCATATACATTGGTGCCTGTAAGTGTTTGAACCCTTCAGAATTTTCCATATTTCTGCATAAATTTGACCTAAAACGATATCAGATTTTTACAGAAGTAAAAGTCTCAAAAATATAGAGAACCGTCAAAAATATTGATATTAAAAAAAAATATTTGACTTTGTCTTTTATCATTGAGGAAAGTGGTCCAATATCACATGTTTGTGAGTGTCAAAAGAATGTGAACCTTTAATATTAGCAGATAGTTTGAAGCTAAATTAATGTCATCCCATTGAATGAAAACACCAGACTCTAATTTCACTTTCAATTTGTATGTGGGTGACCTAATTTTTTTTTAAAGAACAGTGATCTATGAAAGTCTGATCTTCACAACACACTGTGGAAGTGTATGATGGCACAAACAAAGGAAATTTTTGAGCGCCTCAGAAGAAGAGTTGTTGATTCTCATCAGGTTGGAAAAGGTTACAAAATCATCTCTGTCATCTCTGGAGTCAACCTAACCAGTCAGACAGATTATGTACAAATGGAGGAAATTCAAGACCATTATTACCCTCCCTAGGAGTGGTCAACCAACAAAGATCACTCCAACAGCAAGGCAACTAATAGTCCACAAGGTCACAAAGGAACCAAAGGTAACCTCTAAGAAACTAAAGGCCTCTCTCATATTAGCTAATGTTAAGGTTCATGAGTCTTCTATCAGGAGCATTGAACAAAAATATGGCACATTGTAGGATTGCAAGGTGAAAACCATTGTTCTTCAAAAAGAACATTGCTGCCCATCTGCAGTTTACTAAACAACACCTGGTCAAGCCAGATGGCTATTAGAACAATGTTTTGTAGACATAAGAGATCAAACTAGAGATAGTTGCTTTACATGAGACTTGTTATGTTTGCAGAAAGAGAAACACAGCTGCATAAAAACCTCATACTATCTGTGAAACATGGGGGTGATAGTATCGTAACTAGTGAGGTGCAAAGATAGCAATCTCAAACTGATTTTGAAGCATAAGGAGTCAGAGCATAAAGAGTTTGTCGGGTATGTTAATGATTACTTCTCTCCACTTCCAAGATTTCAAATAATAAAAATAATTGACTTCCTGTATAGAAAGTTTCTCAGTGAATGCAATATAAAATTTGTTACTTCAGATTCTATGAATTATGACTACATATTTAAAACATCAAGATTGGAAATTAGATCTTAGAAATAAAAGCCAAAATGGATTAATTCTCCTTTGATGACCTATAGGTGGCCCTAGGCATTAGAGGGGGATTTTTGGGCAAATAATCCAATGTGCAGTACTATGATGAGGGTAAATATACATAATATGTAACATACATTATAAATGTCATCTATATGGAACTTAATTGATACGGAACATTTGTGAATCTTATACCATTCAGTTCAAAGAGAGTTTTCACATTTCTCCTCACAAAAAAAAAGACAAGAGTATAAGATGAATTTCAGTGAAGGAAGAAAGAGAATGAAAAGAGACAACTGACAGGTTTAGCCTGATACATCTGACATGCTCCAAGTAATAGACAAGACAGGACGTCTGCAGTTAGTGTAAATCCGTACTGCAGGACCCAGATGGAACAGATGCCATACTAAGTCTCTTGACCTTCTTGCCTGTACTTCACTAAAGGGGACGGACAAGGTTCCCACCCCTATAAAATATAAATAGGAAATTACTGATTCACTTCACTGCATAACTGCTCAGCTAAGCAGCACTTTGCAAAATTATCTATATGCTGCCGTGTGTGACAGCTAAAAAAAAAGTTTTATCAAAACTTCTGATGGCCTCAGCTTTTTTCAACATAAAAGTTAGCAAGAGCCTTTATTGTATTACTTTAATATTTGAAGTAAACTATAAAAAGGAGCATATGTGTCACAGTGTCCTTGAGAACGGCTTGGATCATTGGTGCAGCATACTTACGGTAATTTAAGCAGTACTGCATGGCATGAATGAATAAAATACAAGATATTCTAAATCTTTTGCCGCAAAACTATTTATCAATCTTCTTGGCTCCCCCTGCTCAATATTAGACTCCAAGTATATCGAACAGCATTTTTAAGGTGACCGGTTCCGTAATCACAAGAATATAGGCTCCCTGAAGCAGTAGTGGTCATGCATGACCGCCACTTCATGCATTGACTATGGGAGTGGCAATCACACACGCATCACCACTTCGTGATGTGAACTGATCAGTGGTCATGCATGGACACCATTGTTTAATTCACAGAAGGACAAGGGACACCATTGGTGGGATACTCGTTTAACTAGAGGAAGATAGCTATCATCCTTAACCTATTTGTTGCAAGAGCTGCAAGACAATAAATCTCTCTTTTGAGCAAAATACTCATTCGTCGGGAGAAATGACCTTTTATGCCGTTTAAAAGATCATTGTTCTCGGTGGTGAATCCTTGTGCATAAACAGGACTCACACTGCCAAAAACAATGGCAGCCTATGTGCACTGAGCAATGTAGTATAGATCGCTCAGTAGACATAATTTACTTTGGTCTGTCTGTGTAAACAGGCAGTCAAATAACAGCCGCCGATCCGTAAAAGTTTACCGAATGGCGGTTATATTGTGTAAACAGACCCTTAGGTCTTATTCACACTTCTATAAAAAATAGCCATGTTGTACAGATCCATAGTACAAAGTCTATAGAAATCTTTATTATTTTTTACCCATAAATTCATGGAAAATTTGCAGAAAAATATGAAGCAGCATGGCTTGCAATTATGGTGGTAACTAATTTGCCAACTCTCTCAAAAAGGAGCCCTCGAAAAAAATCGAAAATCATCCAAAAGAGTTGGCAGTTCTCCTGCGCACCACTGAAGCCTCCCAAAACCAACCAGAAACCAATGTTTGTGGATAGATTTTTCTACATGGCGCCAGAATGTTTTGTCAGGGTAAGAATTGGTACAGTATATGACAGAGCCTAAGAGAAGCATAGCCTGTAAAAAAAACATGGCAATTGATGGAAAATTTTTGCTTCTCTTTACATTGTAAGCAGACACATCTCATAGAGGTGGCTGAAAAATTCCTTCTAGGGCAGCATAATGCCCCTTACAGACACTATGCGGACACAGTGTCTGTTACAAACCTGAAAGGATTGACTGTACCAGGACTTTGTACAAGATGTTACCCCTGAATTAATTTACAAAAGGTCTGGGTGACTTTTTTTTTGAAAAACAAAGTTTTGCAAACACCTGTACTAGATTATGGTAGCTATCATGATGTGGAGTTGAACAAGATGGGTTTATATTCTTTATCAGCCTTATTCATGGGGCATCTTTAGATATAATTTGTAGGTTTTGCTTCTCACCTGATGTGTGCTAATTGAATGGAGGTGCGAAACAGCCCAATCAACATCTGGTAAGGGTGATCCAGAACCATTGCAGGTAACCACAGCATTGTGCCCTTCGTGTACCTCCAAACTGCTGCGACTGACGCTGACCCCCGGGACATCTGTGCTTAGAAAAAAAAGTAAAATGATCAGAAAATAATCACATCATGTCTTACCTCTTCTTGAAAAATAGGATTTGTTATGGAGTTCACCAGTTCGCCAATGTAAAGTATACCTCAGAAAATCAGATTATTCCAAGATATGGCTTCATTTCATCCTTCCAAACAGTTAAGTGCTGCATCTTAATTCCCAATGGACAATTTAGTAATAATATTACACTCCCCTAATAGGCACACTTCTTAATCTTGAAACCTTTACTGATATGAGCTGGAAAAAATAAAATCTATTCACAACAATGTGATCAACAATTGTAATTGCTCTGGGTTCCTAATCCAGAAGATGCTACTAGGAATACATTAATATAGAGGATTTACATCCACGGCTCACAGAGTGACAAAAAAGTACTTGAAAATAAGAAATCGTCTTCAGGTTTTACATTTTTTTTTTGCAAACAGAATGAAAGAACCTTAAACTGTTGCACTAAGCTGATTATATTGATCACATATTCTTCAACACCTGTTGGCAGGCAGAGTGGAATAGAAAACTGAGTGGCAGGGAGAATTATTTATCTCGATAACAGCGGCTAATCCTCTAGGAAGACAAGGAGGCCGGAATATATTAAGATGTTCAGCGCCACGAGGAGCTGTGATAACATAATTCAAATCAGCATCGTACCAGCATACTGAAAACGACTTGTTTTATTGCCTCTTAAAAAGCAAACTTCAATTGAAAGAGACAACTGATAAGAACACAAAGCCGGGGACAGACAGTAAGAGCGCATTCTTAGATTCTATGCTCCGTTATGATATGGACAGGGCAAAGGTCCAGTGTCATGTCAGCCTACATTCACACCGTGTAGAAGAAGGGACACGGCCATCAGATACACCTCCTGCCTCATCACTTGAACAGTTTCACCTCATTGATTTTGTGGCAGCAGAATTTCACATATTTTTTATATAAAACAATGGCAACTGTTCTTATGAACTATGCATTTTTGATCATTTTCTAATTTATACTTTTTTTTTTCAAGAGGTAGAAATGAAGGTGCAAGTGCAATCCCAGCATGACAGGTCTCTCGAATTTATGCAACATTTTCCTCCTTTATTAAAACTAATAATGGGAAAGGACTGAACAATAAAAAGACAATGGCTTCCTAAACACAATGTCTAAGACCCTCTTCACATGTGCTGTACATGTTTCCAGTACGTGTGGCATCCGTTTTTTTCATGGATACCTCGTGAACCCATTATAACCTATGGTGATTTCACATGTCCGTGTTAACCACGCAAAGATATGACTGTTTTTTCAGCCAGTACGGATGACAAGGGCCAAAATAAGTCTATGAGTCCGTGAAAAACACGTACAGCACACAGATGCCATTCATGTGCTATACATGTTTAACATTGCAAAGTATAGGAGAAGCTTTGTCATTTCACTCTTTTTTTTATCCATACTGGAAAAACACTGATGACACACTAATGGAAAACTGATGAGACCGGTATCGGTTTTTCACGTACGTGTTTTATGCAGACATGTGAAGGAGGCTTAACTGCAAGTCTAGGGACTTTTACTAAAGATATATTTTTATAAAGTCAAACATCTACATGAGAAGATCGCATTGATGTGGTCTTTGATCCACATCCAAAATTGATTGTCAGAATGGAAAAATATATTATCAAGCTCAATTTAATTTTACTGAATATCAGCTGATGAAAATCAGACATTGCTTTTGAATTATGGTTTAACAGAAAGAATTCAAAAACAAACAAACAAATGAAAATGACTTAGACAAAAATGATGGTACACCTAGGAAAGATGGAAAATAATTTGACCATAGGGACATGTTAAACTAAGGTGCATCCTGTAATTAGCATCACAGGTGTCTACAAGTTTGTAATCAGCCAGTCTGCTATTTAAAGGGTGAAAAGTAGTCACTCTGCTGTTTGGTATCATTGTGTGTACCACACTGAATATGGACCTAAGATATATATTAAGGGCCTGTTTACATCACATTTGCCTTTTTTCCACATAGAAATCTGCAGACTGTCAAAGGGGCTGGTTAAAGGGGTTCATTTGTCTCCATTTGACACATTTTTATCTGGATTTGTTTTTTCAACAAGATATACATATGGACACTCTTATTTTTTTTCCTGCAGCTCAAAAAAAACAATTTTGTTGTAAAATCGGAATTGACAACCATTCATGGATTTGGAGAAGGAAAATACTTTGTACATCCCTCTTTATTTTGTAGACACCTTTCTTTACATTGTTGTTGCACTCCGTAGCTTTTCTTGGTTCTTGTGATCAATTATATTGGTCATACTTGGAATAATAGATGGAATTATAACTAAGTCCCAGTCTTTCTAATTTTCAAAGCATGCATACTGTTATTTCCTACTGGCTATATGTTGGAAGTTGTACCGTAACAGGTTTTGTTCCATAATCATGCATACATGTATTTCCATATAATTCTCCCCTTCGAGGGAAAGGAGATAAAGGAATAGATTGATGGAATATAAACTAGTGGTAAATTAAAATAAGGAAGGACATAACAAGAAATCCAAATAGTATATTAAACATAAATGACTGTACTTAAATAACTACTCACCGCACTGTGAGATGTTCATTCTGTGAAGTGTTATGTTGTGGCCTCTCATCGTACAGAACAGATTCTGCTTCCCCAAACTCGCCTCGTTTTTCCTATAGGCAATCTGTATCCAACGTATGTCACAGCTGCAGGTGAACTGGTTGTTTTCTATTATTCTGTATAAAATCATGGACAGAGGTAAGTGAGGAGTTACGGTATACAGAAGAATTCTATATATACAGTTGGGGCAGCTGTGGTGACATTTAGTGACATAATAGTGACAGGTAAACTGCAATGCTTCTTTCCCTGTCTATATCCTTATGGGGACCAGCACTAAGGACATGCTGGATAGCAGCAACTAAAAGTCACCTTTAATGCCTTTCTAAAAAAGATAAATCTCTTCTACTTGCAAAATCACAAAGGACAACGTTGATCTATTATACTCTGTATCGAGTTACAGACTTTTGTTTTGCATTTTTTTTGTTTAACTCATTTTAGCGTAATGACCTGTAAGATCTTTCAGTCATTCTCAGCGGTGGCCGAGCACTGCCCAGATTTTTAAAAAACACAGATTAATCAGTTAGCGAGTCCGGTACATGAAGAGGATACAGCTAGTCTTATCTATGCACTAAAACACACATATCTACATTGACTATATGTCCAAAAGGTGATGTTCTCCAGCACCAAACAAAAGTAGTTAAAACTTAGCCTTTAATCATATAGGATAAAAAAAATATTACATATTCAATGAATGACAAATTAATGAGGTCTGACCACTTGGACCTTCTTGTAATGTCTAAAATATAAGACCATGTACATTGGTACATCTGTTTTTTTTTAGACAAATGTAATCAGTAGTGTTGAGCGAACATGCTCGACACTGCTCGGTACTCGCCCGAGCATCACGCTACTCGGGATGTTCGGCGAGCACCTAGCATTTCCGGGTTACTCGGGCGGGAGCTCGGGTCTCCGCCCTGCATGTTTGGCGCTCTTTACAGAGCCAATGAACATACAGGGATTGCCAGCCAGTCACTGTAATGCCGCAGCCATGTTGGTTGTGGGCATTACAATGATTGGCTGGCCGCACAGCGTCACCTCGAGTATTTAAAACCGGGCGCCGCCATCTTGGACACAGTCGCTCCGGATCAGACAGGGTAGGGACAGCGCTGCTGATTTAGGGAGAGATATAAACTGCGAAATAGTTAGTGTAGGGTCTGTAAAGGCTGCCAGATCAAACAAGCAGTCCTTCTCAGGAATAATATCCATCCCAGATATCAGGCAGGCAGGCTGACAGGGGACAGGAAAAATCCTTTTTTTTTCATCTAAATCCTCTTTTTTTTTTCCTCCTTCACATTGTACAAATACCCGTCTTATTAACCTTTTGGTGTCCCCCCCACAAAAAAAAGTGTTTCTCTGATTTTTCAGACACAAATATATCTGTTGAAAATAGTCAGGTGTAGGCTAGAGAAACAGAAGTGTTGTTTTGCACTTCCACGGTTCAAACCACTTTTGGGCCATTTGTATCTAAAAAAAAAAAAAACAGTTTGAGTGTGTCGCTCACTGTTCAGCCGCAAATATATCTATTTAAAAAAGTCTGGTATACCCCAGCAAACAATAACTGTGGTTTTGCCATCCCATGGTAAAAAATCTCTATTATTCAGGTTTTGGTATATTTTCCGTAAAGAAAAACAGTAGTGTCTCCTGACTGTTGTGACACAAAAATATATCTGTTGAAAATAGTCTGGTGTAGGCCCGACAAATCCCAGTGTGGTTTTGCAGTTCCACGGGTCAAATCTCTGTACTATCCAGTTTTGGGCCTTTGGTATCTAAAAAAACACAGTTTGAGTGTGTCGCTCACTGTTCAGCCGCATATCAATATATTTAAAAAAGTCTGGTATACCCCAGTAAACAATAACTGTGGTTTTGCCATCCCACAGTAAAAAATCTCTATTATTCTGGTTTTGGTATATTTTCCGTAAAGAAAAACAGTAGTTTCTCCTGACTGTTGTGACACAAAAATATATCTGTTGAAAATAGTCTGGTGTAGGCCCGACAAATTCCAGTGTGGTTTTGCAGTTCCACGGGTCAAATCTCTGTAATATCCAGTTTTGCGCCTTTGGTATCTAAAAAAACACAGTTTGAGTGTGTCGCTCACTGTTCAGCCACAAATCTATATATTTAAAAAAGTCAGGTATACCCCAGTAAACAATAACTGTCGTTTTGCCATCCCACGGTAAAAAATCTCTATTATTCAGGTTTTGTTATTTTTTACGTAAAGAAAAACAGTAATAGTTTCTCCCTGATTGTTCAGATTGTTTAAAAGAGTCTGGTGTAGGCCAGGGAAATAGAACTGTGTTTTTCCTCTTCCACGGTTCTAATCTACTTTTTATTACCCTTTTTCCATTGATAGTGCAAGTGTAAGCTATTTTACTTCCTTTACAATGGGCAAGGCGCGTGGCAAGGGACGTGGAAGTGGACGTTCTGGTGATGGTTCGTGCAGAGGATGGGGCCGTGGCCAAGGTGAAAATGTGCCACAACCAACAGCCACATCTTCTCGCTCCCACTTCTTGACCGAATTACTAGGGAAGCACAGAACAACACCAGTATTGAGAACTGATCAGTATGAACAGGTTATTAATTGGATAGCAGATAATACTTCCAGTTACTTGGGCACCACCACCTCCGGTCTGTCTTCCACACGGTCAACTCTTAGTAGCCGTGAGTCTCGACCGCATACTCCTCCTCACCCTGATGCTCCTTCCTCCCACCATGCCGAGTGTCGTCAGACAGCAAGTGATCCCACACTTGGACACTTTGAAGAGCTGTTCACTGGTCCATTTCCATATTTGTGCCCCTCGCCTGATACGCTTGAAGTGGTGGAAGAGGAGATCCCATGTAGCGATGCCCAAATATTTGAACAGCCATGGCCACAGGAAGTCGACGCTGGCAATTTGTCACAAGAGGTGGACGATGACGAGACACAATTGCGAGGAAGTGAGGAGGAACATCGTGGTGCGCAAGGGGAAGAGGAGGAGGTGGTGGATGACCCAACGTGGCAGGAGGAAATGCAGAGTGAGGCCAGCAGCACACAGGGGAAGGGAGGCAGAGTACCCCAACAGGCAGGAAGAAGCAGTGTGGTGGCCGCTGACAGAAGGCGGGCAATCATTCCCCGTAACACCAACACGAGGGACGTTGCCAGTACAAGAGGTAGGTCTTCCAGAGTCTGGAATTTTTTTAAAGACTCTGCTGATAACCCCAAAAAGGCCATATGTTCCACCTGCCATGCCAGCATCAGCAGGGGTGACAAAACTACCAGCCTGATCACCACCAGCATGATCAGGCACATGGCAGCAAAGCACCCGACTTTGTGGGGCGAAACCCAGGGTCCACGACCAGTGTCAGCGGGTGTCACCACTGCTTCTTCCACTGTTGTGCGTGCAATAGAACCCCCTGTTGTGTGTGCAAGACAATCCCCTGTCCATACTGCATGTAAAGATGCCCCCTCCTCTCAGTCTTCACTTGTTATGGCAGTTTCTCAAGAAACAGCATCAACGTCCACGTCCACGTCCCACCACAGCGTTCAATTGTCCATATCCCAGACCTTTGAACGAAAGCGGAAATTCGCAGCTAACGCCCCACAGGCCACAGTCCTAAATTCGCACATTTCACGACTGCTTGTGTTGGAAATGCTGCCTTTTAGGCTGGTGGAGACGGAATCCTTCCGCAATCTTATGGCGGTGGCCGTCCCTCGGTACTCGGTCCCCAGCCGACACTATTTTGCCCGGTGTGCCATCCCCGCACTACACAAGCACGTGTCCCAAAGCATCTGCCGTGCCCTCAACAACGCAGTTACTGGGAGAGTCAACCTGACAACGGACACGTGGACAAGTGCTTGTGGCCAGGGACGGTACATCTCTCTGATGGCACACTGGGTAAACATAGTGGAAGCCGGGACCCAGTCGGACCTTGGGACGGAACACGTCCTCCCCACACCGAGGATTGCGGGCCATATGTCAGTCATAGTTGCCCCCACAGTGTATAGCTCCTGCGCATCATCCTCCTCCTCCTCCTCCTCCTCCTCATGTTCAGCCTCCATCTCAGATATCACCACATCAGTTACAAGCTGGAAGCACTGCAGTACTGCCTCCGCCAAGCGGCAACAGGCTGTGCTGAAACTCATAAGCTTAGGTGATAAACCTCACACTGCTTGTGAGTTGTGGACAGCTGTGAAAGAGCAGGCAGATCTGTGGCTGAGACCGCTGAACCTACATCCAGGCATGGTCGTGTGTGACAATGGCCATAACCTGGTGGCGGCTCTGAGGCGAGGTGAGATCACACACATACCATGCCTGGCTCATGTGCTTAACCTCGTGGTTTAGCGGTTTCTTAAATCGTACCCCAAGCTGCCAGATCTGCTCGTGAAAGTACGCCGCCTGTCAGCTCATTTTCGCAAGTCGGCTACAGCTTCCGCCGCCCTTGCTGTGTTGCAGCAGCATTTGCAGCTTCCGGCACACCGACTGGTGTGTGATGTCCCCACACGTTGGAACTCTACCCTCCACATGTTGCAAAGGATTTGTGAGCAGAAGAGAGCAGTTGTGGATTACCAGATGCAACAAGGCCGTCGATATTCAGGTCAGACTCCACACATAAGACCTCAGGAGTGGACCTGGATGTCTGACATATGTACCATCCTGACAAACTTTGAGGAGGCCACCAAGATGGTGAGTGGCGATGACGTCATCATTAGTGTCAGCATCCCACTTGTCTGTCTTTTGCAACGCTCTCTGCAGAGAATTAAAGAGGAGGCATTGCAGCCAGAGTATGATGAGATGGATCAAGAAATCATAGTGGGCGATTACACAGAGCCCAGCCTAATCTCATCCCAACGTGCATTGGGGGACAATGAGGGAGAGGAGGAGGAGGAGGAAGAACAGGAGCTGCTATCATGCGCTGTAGACGGTAGTACCTGTACAAGTGTCATACCGTTGGTTCAGCGTTGGTGGCCTGAGGATAGGGGGGAGGAGGAGGAGGAGGAGGAGGAGAGCATGGTCAGTCGTCATCTTGGTGAGGACACGGATATCTTGCACGTTACCAGTCTGGCACGCATGGCTGACTTTATGTTACGCTGCCTTAACCGTGACCCTCGCGTTTTCAAAATGTTGGGTGGCAGTCATTACTGGTTGGTGACACTTTTAGACCCCCACTACAAGGAGAACTTTCACTCTCTTATTCCTGAGGTGGAGAGGTCTACAAAAATGGGGCAGTACCAGAAGGCCCTTGCTGCAGAACTCTTAAAAAAAATCCCATCTGAACACGCTAGCGGCAGAGGTCACAGTTCGTTGCCCAACCAAGGCGTACAGGCGAGAGAGATGCAATTCCAATCCAGCAGAGGCAGGGGAACACTGTCAATGTTCTGGGACAGATTTCTGACACCCGCCCAGCTTACAGGCCCTGAGGCATGGGGTACTCTCACAAGGAGTGGAAAGTTTCAAAAGATGGTGAGGGAGTACCTTGCCGACCGTACCAGCGACCTCCGTGATTCCTCTGTGCCTTTTAATTATTGGGTATCCAAGCTGGACACTTGGAATGAACTCGCTCTGTACACCTTGGAGGTCCTGGCCTGCCCTGCCACTAGCGTGTTATCGGAGCGTGTTTTTAGTGCCGCTGGGGGAATTATAACTGATAAGCTCACTCGCCTGTCAACCGACAATGCTGACAAGCTGACCCTTATCAAAATGAACAAGGGCTGGATTGGGCCAGACTTCTCATCACCACCAAATGACAGCAGAGTAACATAAAGTCAAATCCACTGTGTTATTTCGGGAGATGTATTCACATGCACCGCTTCACACCCACACATGGGTATACGCTTCCTCATTTCGGCTGTTTTATGTTCTTCTCCTTAGCCTCCACCACCACTATACCACCAGGGTGCCAGCATTGCAAGTTCCTCCGTCCTTATTTTTGTCAGCTTTTGCTTGGAAGGCATAAGCAAAGACAGTGGGAGACCCACTCCCCAATAATGGGACTTATGTTTGTAATATGCTGTACTGCATGGCTCTTGTAAGGGGCATTGCAAGTTGCTCCGTCCTAATTTTTGGATGCTTTTGCTTGGAAGGCATAAGCAAATCCTATGGGAGACCCACTCCCCAATAATGGGACTTATGTTTGTAATATGCTGTACTGCATGGCTCTTGTAAGGGGCATTGAAAGTTGCTCCGTCCTAATTTTTGGAAGCTTTTGCTTGGAAGGCATAAGCAAATCCTATGGGAGACCCACTCTCCAATAATGGGACTTATGTTTGTAATATGCTGTACTGCATGGCTCTTGTAAGGGGCATTGCAGTTCCTCATAATTTTTGGAAAGCCTTCCATTCACTGCTTAGGCCAACAGTGCACAGGAGACCCAGTTGCTATAAATGGAAAAAAAGGTTTAGTTAAGGCCCTCTGACCTCCATGTCATTTCCAAGGGGCATTGGAGTGCCTCAAAATTTTTGGTAGGCATTGCACTCACTGTATGCCCTATAACTGTGTAGCCGAACCGCTTCTTTTGTTACAGAAACATATCCTACAAGACATATCTGGTTGACTGGCCTGATATTGATGTGAATGGTCCCTGTTCCTCCTGCTCTTTCTCCTTTGTCACTACCTCATCCATCATTTATCACCTGAAGCTTTGTTTTAACGGGAGTCATAGAACTTGGATAGTAGCAGGAAAACATCCAGCAATCCTCGGAGGAGGTAGGATATGCGCCAAAACGCTGACCACCTCAGGCCTAGCCACTACTACATACATGCGCTTGCATTCCAACAAAACAACGCAGATGCTAACTTCTATCATCCTCATCATGCTCCTCACCTTGGCACTCTCAACTCCCCTGATGGAGAAGCCAGGGCTCACCGGAGGAGTCTGGTTGTCTGGTGGGCTCGGCCAATGCTGCCCTAAAGCAGGCCAGGCTAAGAAAAGTGTGACAAAGGTTACCGGGACAAATAGGGGTGGCTGGGGACCGAGTATGGACACCCGGCCGCCCCATGGAGGCTGGGGAGCAAGTGAGGACATCCGGCCACTGGGCGGCTGGGGACTGAGTATGGATACCAGGCCGCCGACGCAGCCATGGCGTGGTGGCCAGATTCCGCCTCCACATGTCTAAAAGGCCCAATTTAAAGTGCAAGCAAGCAGTATGGTATTGCAGCCTGGGGGTGGGTGGGTGGCAGGCTGCATTCTTGCGCTTGCATTGCAAGGAATGGGAGAGGTACAATTGAACACTGCATCTTCTGATGCGGCAAGGATCACTTATGATGGGCACACTTTTAGACAATGACCTGGGTGTCAGAGATGCTTCCAGGGATCTTCCCCATGCTGTTCCCATGTCTTTTCAGCACTTTATGCATGTGTCACACAGCACATGGCCAGATAAGGTTGTAAAATGTTAAAATGACATTTCCCGGTGAATGCATTTGTCACGGTTGAAAGCAATACAAAAGTGCAAAAATGCATAAAAAATGCTACTTGTGAACATAGCCCAAGGTGGGGAGGAGTATTTTTGTTTTGGTTATTTATTTTACCTTATACACAAGTCTTTACCCTGGAAAATAAATTCCTTAACATATTTCACAGGAAAAAAGTTTCAGTTTTGTTTTTGAACGTTTTATTGTGAGCCCGTAAAAGTGGCTTAATACCTCTGACCACGTTGTTGACAGCAGTGACCTGGGGGTCAGAAATGCTTCCTGGGGCGATCCCCATGCTGTCCCCATGTCATTTGAGCACTCTCACTATCGTTTTGGGCACTTGTTAGGCTTTTAAAAGACTGCCGGGGGTGCCACCGCAAAAATGCTCGGGTCTCCCATAGACTAACATTGGGCTCGTTGCTCGGGTCGAGCACCCGAGTATCACGGCGAGCTCGGCCCAAGCTTCGAGCACCCGAGCATTTTAGTGCTCGATCAACACTAGTAATCAGATGTTTTTGGAAATTGTAATATTCAAGTGAATCTTGTTTCTATCAATTATTGATATTTATGTTTAAAAAACTCCTTAAAATAATCCCAACTAAAATATATAAGTGTTGGTCGGACATTGTCCAAGTCTTTTCTTAGCAATATGACTAATTCCTAATTGCCATAGCAGGCCACAAACTTGAAGAAAGGTTAGTAGTGCATATTGTTGATGCACTTCCAGCATTTCCATTGTAAGGATTCGTGTACAAAAGGTGTGCTGATCTATTTTGTCCTATATTGGTGCCACAAGCATTTATGCAATAAATGGGGGTATATAGATTATAACCAATTATCTATCCATCTATATTGTGCAAGCAATAAATGTTCGATCAATGTCATCTCCCACACTTGAAATTCAATACAGTATTTTATTTTCATTGTATTGTTGCTGTCATACTGCTATGGAATCAGTTTGCCTTTGAGAAGTTTGTCTTCTCTCCCTGTAGCCCAGCTCTGATATAAGTAACCCCACCCTTCTTCCCCAGGTAGTGTTTGTCAGCCATCTTTCTAAGTTCATCTCTGTACATCTCTGGTCCAGCATTGTCTTTTTATCTACTGCAGCTGTTCCAGCTATTGCTGTTACTATTGTGCATAATACAAGAATTCAGCCAAGACTAAACCTCTACTGGAATCTTCATATATGCTTCTGTAGTCGAGTTGAAGCTATCTGATGAAGTTCTTAATGTGAGTACTGGTTCAATGCAGATATCCATAGAAATGATGTCTAAAGAGCCCACACTCAAAGCCTATTTATGAAGTCAGATTAATCAGTGTTGGTCCAACTGGTGTGACCGTTATCAATCACCGAACTGGAGCGAACTTTGTTTCTGAGCCCACTTCATACACCTTAATGCTCCATGTGATGGGGTGGGAATGGGTTAAGATATCTTCCTAATTGAAAACAAAATCATCACAAGAAAGCTTAAACCTTTGAAACTCTAACTCCGTCCTACTGTGTTTCTTCAAAAATAAGACCTACACCATCCCTGGACTCTAATCAGTCCTTCAAACCACATATCGAATCCCTTTTCACTTCCTGCCGACTCCAACTCAAAAATATCTCCCGAATCTTCACATTCTTCAACCACGAATCTGCAAAAATACTAGTGCATGCCCTCATCATCTCCCGCCTCGAATACTGCAGCCCCCTACTCTGTGGCCTCCCTTCTAACACTCTCGCACACCTCCAATCTATTCTAAACTCTGCTGCCCAACTAATCCACCTGTACCCACGCTATTCCCCGGCTGTTCTCTCTGTCGATCCCTTAACTGGCTCCCCATTGCCTAGAGACTTCAGTTCGAAACCCTAACATTGGCATACAAAGCCATCCACAACCTGTCTTCTCCATACATCTGTGACCTAGTCTCTCGGTACTTACCTGCATGCAACTTCCGATCCTTACAAGATCTCCTTCTCTACTCTCCTCTTATATCCTCCTCCCACTATCGCATACAAGATTTCTTCTGTGCATCCCCCTTACTCTGAAACTCTCTACCCCAACATATCAGACTCTTGCCTACAGTGGAAACCTTCAAAAGGAACCTGAAGACCCACCTCTTCCTACAAGCCTACAACCTGCAGTAACCCTCGCTCCACCATATCGCTGCACGACCAGCTCTCTCCTCACCTACTGTATCCTCACCCATCCCTTGTAGATTTTGAGCCCTTGCGGGCAGGGTCCTCTCTCCTACTGCACCAGACGCCGTCATGTTTTTGGTCAAGATTATTGTAATTGATGTTGCTATGTATACCCCTTTTTTTCACATGTAAAGTGGCATGGAATAAATGGCGCTATAATAATAAATAATAATAACAATAATAACAAGAAACTTGTGGTGTCATTGGGCTGGTAGAAAAAAGGATATTTGGGACATTTTCTCTCAGGATTGGTGGGGATGTCAGAGTCACTCCACTAAAACCACTATCTACTGGATAAGTAATAATTTGTTATAACTGGATCACCCCTTTAAGAACAAGGTAAGTGTGGTACCAGGAATTACCAGTCATTACGTTTAATCATTAAAATGTATTATTTAATTTAGAGCTGTTTATGCTAAGAATATTTCTATCTAAACTAGAAAAAAACTTTAAGAATTACCTTTAAAAAATATGTCAGCTGAATTAAAATCTTATTAATCCATTTCTTAGTTATATCCTGAGAAAAGCTCAGGGTTTCACAGACATATTTATTAATGATTTTTTTGGTTAAGGTTAATGAACATTATGGGAATATCTGCCCGCATTCAACAGTTACTATTATTTTTAATAATAATAATGACGGCCCTTTAACTGACTTGACAGCAGAGCATCGGAGATTATCCTAATGAATGAAAATCTGCATACGCCTGTCATTATCCTGATAGCAGATTTTTTTTTACAACCTAAATGATCATGTCACTATGATGTTGTGCCCCGGGGACCGAGAAAATGGCTCTTATTCCGATGCCTTATCAGTGATAAAAGCTACATGGCAAGAGCTTTAACTCGCTACCGTAACCAATAAAGTGGATAAAATAGTGTCTTGCATTTCTGTTGATAATTAATGAAGTCTGCATTAATAATGAAAGACCAGTGTGCTCAAGGGCTAAATTTACTAACAACCTGCATTAGTGCCAATGATGTAACTTGTCTTAATCGAAAGACACATGGGAGGCCTGTGCACAAATTATCTTTTGCCATTTACTGGATCCATTTAACACCACAAACCTGCCACATCTTTGTTCTATGGATTATTTATACATTTGCCTCATTATTAATTCATGATGCATTTTACACAACTATTTTGGGCAATGTTTATAGGAAGAGATGCAGTTATTATTATACTTAATGTCCTTTTAGCTTCCTAACTCTGCACATCTATTTCCTTTTAACTGGAAGCATGTTTTAACTTTAAATCCCTGTGAAACGATGTATTACTGTGAAATAATGCTACACACTTAATAGCACCATACACACTTGATAACCTCATATGACAAAAAATAAATAACACACACATATATATATGTATATGTATGTATATAAATATATATATAGAAAGTATATCAAAAGGCAGCACTCCAAAAATTCTTTAGAAAAAATGGTCTTTAATGAGCTCAAAAAGCAACGTTTCGGTTCACAGAACCTTTTTCAAGCCTATTGATATGCAACAGTTTGGACAGACTGTTTGGAGGCCTGGCACCCACTAGTGAGTAATGATTAAATGGTGCTGTCTTTAATATATTTTTTATAAATATATGTATATGTATATACATATATACATACACATACATACACACACGTGTATATATATATATATATATATATATATATATATATATATATATATATATACATACAGTACAGACCAAAAGTTTGGACACATCTTCTCATTTAAAGATTTTTCTGTATTTTCATGACTATGAAAATTGTACATTCACACTGAAGTCATCAAAACTATGAATTAACACATGTGGAATTATATACTTAACAAAAAAGTGTGAAACAACTGAAAATATGTCTTATATAATAAGTTCTTCAAATGAGAAGGTGTGTCCAAACTTTTGGTCTGTACTGTATATATATCTATCTATATAATTGTCTTATCCCGTCTGTCTGTCTGTCTTTCTGTCTGTCTGTTTGTCTGTCCAGGAAATCCCCGGTCGCTGATTGGTCCGGCCGCGGCCAATCAGCGACGCGGCATTTCAGAAAAACATGGCGGCCATTAGCGGCTCATGTGTGGCACGGAGGTCAGCGGCGATGCAGCCGGGAGATGCTGCCGGCTGCTCGCAGCATAAGTCCCCCGACCGCAGGCGCCGCTAACCTACATGCGGCTATCGTCGGAAGATCAGCGGCTACGGACGCTTATCTCCCGAGGACAAGTGTGACGCTCCTCCCCTCCTCTCCCTTCCCCTCACCTCCTTTCCCCTCCTCTCCCCTCCTCTCCTCTCCCCTCCCCTCTCCTCCCATCCCTCCCCCCGCTCAATCAGGACCCTGGCACCCGGCATCATACTTACCCCTCCCCGTGCCTGCGCAGCAGCTCCTGTGTCTTCCGCTGCAGCTCTGTGACGTCTCAGGTCAGAGGGCGCGGAGACATCTTTACACCGCGCTCTCTCATGACCGGTCACAGCGCACAGCGTGTAGATGCCGGCTATGCTGGAGTCCAGAGAAGCAGTGAGGTGAGTATTGGATTTTTTTTTTTTTTTGTATGGGGCCATAGGGGACCTGCATGGGGCACTATGGGGGGATGGGACATCCTGCATGGGGTATTATATAGGGGGGATGTGACAGCCTGCATGGGGCATTATATGGGGGAGAGGTGACATCCTGCATGGACCATTATATGGGGGGAGAGGTGACATCCTACATGGGGCATTATATGGGGAGAGGTGGCATCCTGCATGGGGTATTATATAGGGGGGGTGATGACATCCTGCATGGGGCACTATAGTAAGATGTGACTTCCTGCATGTGGCATTATATACGGGGGATGTGACATCCTGCATGGGGTATTATATACGGGGGATGTGACATCCTGCATGGGGTATTATATGCATGGGGTATTATATACAGGGGATGTGACTTCCTGCATGGGGCATTATAAAGGAGGGTCAGGAGACATATGCTAGAATACCCGATGCGTTAGAATCGGGCCACCATCTAGTATATATATAACAAAGGATGAAGCAGCACAAGCTAAACCAAAAAGCAGGTGATAGGTGCCAGGATGCAGGTTACAGCCCAATAACCTAATAATATAAGTACAAATAAACAGGCATCATAGAATAGGAATATCAAAAAAGTGAACAAACTTTTAATCATCTGTGCAAGAAAAAACAATATTTCAGCATCGAAGAGCTTGACAAAAGCTCTTTAGAGCTGAAACATTGCTTTTTTTTTTGCACATACACTGTGTGCAGAATTATTAGGCAAGTTGTATTTTAGAGGATTATTTTTATTATTGATCAACAACTATGTTCTCAATCAACCCAAAAGACTCATAAATATCCAAGCTTAATATTTTTGGAAGTTGGAGTGGGTTTTTTTTAGATTTGGCTATCTTAGGAGGATATCTCTTTGTTCAGGTAACTATTACTGTGCAGAATTATTAGGCAACTTAATAAAAACCTAATATTATCCTATCTCACTTGTTTATTTTCACCAGGTAAACCAATATCAGTGCACAAAATTTAGAAATAAACATTTCTGACATGCAAAAACAAAAACCAAAAAAATTAGTGATCAATATAGCCACCTTTCTTTATGATGACACTCAACAGCCTTCCATCCATAGATTCTATCAGTTGCTTGATCTGTTTTCGATCAACATTGCGTGCAGCAGCCACCACAGCCTCCCAGACACTGTTCTGAGAGATGTACTGTTTTCCCTCTCTGTAGATCTCATATGGACCACAGGTTCACTATGGGGTTCAGATCAGGTGAACAAGGGGGCCATGTCATTATTTTTTCTTCTTTTAGACCTTTACTGGCCAGCCACGCTGTGGAGTAGTTGGATGCATGTGATGGAGCATTGTCCTGCATGAAAATCATGTTTTTCTTGATCGATACCGACTTCTTCCTGTACCACTGCTTGAAGAAAATGTCTTCCAGAAACTGGCAGTAGGTCTGGGAGTTGAGCTTCACTCCATCCTCAACCCGAAAAGGTCCCATAAGTTCATCTTTGATGATACCAGACCATACCAGTACCCCACCTCCACCTTGCAGGCGACTGAGTCGGAGTGGAGCTCTCTGCCCTTTACTGATCCAGCCTCTGACCCATCCATCTGGCCCATCAAGAGTCACTCTCATTTCATCAGTCCATAAAACCTTTGAAAAATCAGTCTTAAGATATTTCTTGTCCCATTCTTGACATTTTATGTTATGTTTCTTGTTCAAAGTTGGTCGTTTTTCAGCATTCCTTACCTTGGCCATGTCCCTGAGTATCGCACACCTTGTGCTTTTTGATGGTCCAGTAAAGTTGCAGCTCTGAAATATGGCAAAATTGGTGGCGAATGGCATCTTGGCAGCTTCACGCTTGATTTTCCTCAATTCATGGGCAGTTATTTTGTGCCTTTTTGGCTTTTTGCGACCCTGTTGGCTATTTGCCATGAAACGCTTGATTGTTCGGTGATAACGCTTCAAAAGTTTGGAAATTTCAAGACTGCAGCATCCCTCAGCAAGACATCTCACAATTTTGGACTTTTCAGAGCCCATCAAATCTCTCTACTGACCTATTTTGCCAAAGGAAAGGAAGTTGCCTAATAATTAAGTACACCTTATATCAACACCCCTCCTCATTACAGAGATGCACATCACCAGATTTACTTAATTGGTAGTTGGCTCTCAAGCCTATGCAGCTTGGAGTAGGACAACATGTGTAAAAAGTATCATGTGATCAAAATACTCATTTGCCTAATAATTCTGCACACAGTGTATAGCAAATTAAAAGTTTGTTCACTTCTTTGATATTCCTATTCTATGCTGCCAGTTTTACTCTGTCTCATCTGTCTTTGTCTCTCTGTATATACACATATATATATATATTTGTGTGTGGGTTTATTTATACTGTATATAAAAAAAAAAAATTAGCATATACCCTGCTGCAAGTAAGTAAATTGTAATACTACATATAAATAACATAAAGTACTTAGTAAACGCTGTTTTTGATTTTAAAAAAAGTGTAACCGCTATCCCACTGTGAAAAGGTCCATACATATTTGATTACCTCATAACATGACAAAAAATTATAATATATATATATATATATATATATATATACAGTATATATATATATATATATATATATATATATATACAGTATATAATCAAAGAATGGTGTGAGTATAAAACCAGTGCATATGCTCTAGTCTAGTTTCATTGTGTGGTTCTGGGAGTCTTGGCCTTTTTTCTCCCTTCATTTGTAAGATAAGGGTGGACATATTGGATTTGAGCATGTCCGATCCTTTAGTTTTCACAGGAGATAAGTTGCTCCCAGAGAAAACAACAAATGAATTCCCACTTCCCGATAATAAACTGAGGCCGAGCTGGGGTGCAAGCATTCGTCTAATTGGGTTCAGGTTGCATAGCAATAAACGACAGAACTTGTGATAGATGACTGTGATTGGCATTAATATAAAGTACTTGCATGTTGGACCCAGCCTGGCACATTGGACATGAAGCATTGGTGGTGAAAATGAATGCAGGATTTCCACCGGAGCAATGAAATCACTGGCTGCACCATCTAATAATTACATACAGACTAATGATTAAGAATTTATGGAAATTTAGAAAGAAATTTTGCAATATATGCGCTAAGACATTACACAGCACATCTGCAGTGCTACATACCATACATCAGTCACAGGTTAGTTTTGAAATATCTGCCTTACATTACATACAGTTACTAATCAAGGGGTAAACTAACAAAACTATTCTGCATTAGATATAAACACATACAAGTCCAGATACTGTAAAATCTACAATTCTTATAAAGGCTTCCGAGATGTTATTTAATAGAGCATTAAATAATAGCACAAAATCTACCAAAAACACCTTAAAAGTGAGATGTGATCCACATAGCGATCTACGTCAATGATTCAGATGTACGTGATAACTCCTTGTATAAATAGCACAAGTGAAACCTTACTTTTATGTGATAAATTCGCCTTCTCTTCAGCTTGATACATAATCTACCACCAGACCTTGTTAGCAGAAGAAATTAACTTCTCAAAAGGTAACACAAGCTACCGTCCATTAAGAAAGTAGAACAAAGTAATCTGAAAACTCAAACTCTCTTATTACATAACAGTCTTCAAGTCTTCAAGTCTTCCATTTGACGTATATATTCGTATCTGAACACTGGTTTTGCATATATTTCAAAAATAGTTGCTAAAAACAAGCACATATACAATGGAGACAAGAACAATAATTCTGAGTAACAGGCCATTCTGGAAAAAAAACAAAAAAGGATATACTGTATAATTTGGAAAGCAAAAAACTCCCTTAAAAATATCTTTATTATGTATATATAAAAAATATGGCACTATATAGAATACAGATAAATATATATATGTAGACCAGGTCATATACCAGCTAAGATTCACCCAGCAAGAATGTATTGTAGGGATTGTAGTCACTTAGGTGCGATGAGAGGCAAACAGGAGGCATGTTCCTTTAAATGTCCATAGCGGATTATTGACTTCTTAAACCGTCAAAAGCAAAATGCAAACAAGCCTTTAGGGCAGGCAAATGCAAATGAAAACAGTCCTTTTAGAAAAGTCTCTGGTAAATCGGACCTGTGGTCACACAGGCTGGTAAGCATGCAGCACACAGCCCGGTCTGAATACAACCACAACAGTAGGCCTTCTCCTTCCAAACACAGACCATGTGCCAAACAATAGCCTCCATTATATAGGCTGGTAACCACACCCAGAGGTGAGGTATGTGGGTAGGTGGACCCACCCAACTCTCTCAGCTACCCGTAACCGGGTCCCAGGTGCACCAAACGATCCTCTTAGGGCTACATGCAGTAGAGAAACACTCCGGGTTACATCACCGAGACCAGCCATTTCTGTGACACAAACCTCCCATCGACTACGTGACCATTAGCCACCTTACAGTATAAATGGTGAAAAAGGAAAAGTTAAGCCGACAGAGGAAAAAATAGGATTCACAGTTCCTAAATTACCCTAAATTTTCCCTATCTTACCGCGAGGT
Organism: Phyllobates terribilis; assembly: GCF_046119375.1. Classification (NCBI taxonomy): domain Eukaryota; kingdom Metazoa; phylum Chordata; class Amphibia; order Anura; family Dendrobatidae; genus Phyllobates; species Phyllobates terribilis. The sequence goes on along the minus strand of NW_027362771.1, from coordinate 447,666,158 downwards.
GGGCACTCTAAACGGAACTATATGGCGCTCCGACTCACTATAGACTATCACTATAGAGCCCTAATATATAGTCTCCCAAAAGTATGTGATAGAAAAATTGCAGTAATAGGTACATACATGTATAAATGGGACAGGGTCTAATGATTGGTGAGAAAATGTGGCCAAAAGTATTGGCACCCCTGCAATTCTTTCAGATAATACTCAGTTTCTTCCTGAAAATGATTGCAATCACAAATTCTTTGGTATTATTATCTTCATTTAATTTGCTTGCAAGGAAAAAACACAGAAGAGAATGAAGCAAAAATCAAATCATTGATCATTTCACACAAAACTCCAAAAATGGGCCAGACAAAAGTATTGGCACCGTCAGCCTAATACTTGGTTGCACAACCTTTAGCCAAAATAACTGCGAACAACCGCTTCCGGTAACCATCAATGAGTTTCTTACAATGCTCTGCTGGAATTGTAGACCATTCTTCATTGGCAAACTGCTCCAGGTCCCAGATATTTGAAGGGTGCCTTCTCCAAACTGCCATTTTGAGATGTCTCCACAGGTGTTCTATGGGATTCAGGTCTGGACTCATTGCTGGCCACCTTAGAAGTCTCCAGTGCTTTCTCTCAAACCATTTTATAGTGCTTTTGGAAGTGTGTTTTGGGTCATTGTCCTGCTGGAAGACCCATGACCTCTGAGGGAGACCCAGCTTTCTCACACTGGGCCCTACATTATGCTGCAAAATTTGTTGGTAGACTTCAGACTTCATAAAGCCATGCACACGGTCAAGCAGTCCAGTGTCAGAGGCAGCAAAGCAACCCCAAAACATCAGGGAACCTCCGCCATGTTTGACTGCAGGGACCGTGTTCTTTTCTTTGAATGCCTCTTTTTTTCTCCTGTACACTCTATGTTGATGCTTTTTCCCAAAAAGCTCTACTATTGTCTCATCTGACCAGAGAACATTCTTCCAAAACGTTTTAGGCTTTCTCAGGTAAGTTTTGGCAAACTCCAACCTCGATTTTTTATGTCTCGGGGTAAGAAGTGGGGTCTTCCTGGGGATCCTACCATACAGTCCCTTTTCATTCAGACGCCGACGGATAGTACGGGTTAACACTCTTGTACCCTCGGAGTGCAGGACAGCTTGAACTTGTTTGGATGTTAGTCGAGGTTCTTTATCCACCATCCGCACAATCTTGCGTTGAAATCTGTCGTCAATTTTTCTTTTTCGTCCACATCTAGGGAGGTTAGCCACAGTGCCATGGGCTTTAAACTTCTTGATGACACTGCGCACGGAAGACACAGGAACATTCAGGTCTTTGGAGATGGACTTGTAGCCTTGAGATTGCTCATGCTTCCTCACAATTTGGTTTCTCAAGTCCTCAGACAGTTCTTTGGTCTTCTTTCTTTTCTCCATGCTCAATGTGGTACACACAAGGACACAGGACAGAGGTTGAGTCAACTTTAATCCATGTTAACTGGCTGCAAGTGTGATTTCGTTATTGCCAACACCTGTTAGGTGCCACTGGTAAGTTACAGGTGCTGTTAATTACACGAATTAGAGAAGCATCACATGATTTTTCAAACAGTGCCAATACTTTTGTCCGCCCCCTTTTTAGGTTTGGTGTGGAATTATATTCAATTTGGCTTTAGGACAATTCTTTTTGTGTTTTCTCATTGAAGACAAATTAAATGAAGATAATAATACTAAAGAATTTGTGATTGCAATCATTTTCAGGAAGAAACTGAGTATTATCTGACAGAATTGCAGGGGTACCAATACTTTTGGCCACCACTGTATAAAAAAATAGATGAGATGTCCCAATGGACAGCTTGTCACAGAAGAAGTAATGTATATCACCCTGCTACACGGAAAGATTACTTAGCTAAAATGCATTTTCCTTAGATATATTGTGCCTTGTCCCAAATCACTAGACTTTAATAAAGATATAAATATAAGTATATTGTCCCAATAGTTGCATATATGGATAAGATGTCGCAATGCACAGCCTGTCACAGAAAATATAATATATATCAACTTGCTACATAGAAAAAAATATTTCGCTATAGTGCATTTTCCTTAAGTCCCTTGTCCCTTGTTTTGACACGTTTTCCCCCCTGGAATCTCGAGGTTCATCAGAGGACTAATCAATTGGTAGAAAAAAGAAGGAGTAGCGCTATAAAGGAGTGCTAAATCTTCTATGGCCGCAAGGAAGTAATATGGATCGCTGGGGTCCTTACATAATACCATTGGATTAAGGGTACATCAATATAAAGGTATATATAACAAGTAAACCAAAACCTAGTACTGCACGTAGCAAAAATTGGCAATGACCTTGTAATAGGTTTAGCCACATATGTAGCACAAAGCATCATTATTATCACTGAGAAATCCAAAATCATTGGGATTTTAATTTCACCCCATCACTTTGTAGCTTTCCTGCCTCTAATGTGAATGATGTAGAAGAGCATAAATATAGGCTGAAAATACACCCCATTTCTGTTAATGTGCCCAATAAATCTTACATAGCTTTCATTCAATAGTTCTGCATAAATACTAGTATTCATGTAGAAATATTACACCTAAATGCTATTTTTCATTCTCAATAGTCTAGATTCCAGACAAAAGCATTAGCATTTCTGTAACCACTGGCCAAGAATTCTGCCCAATCCCTTATAATAAATAATAATAATCCGAAATAGTGCCAAAATATTCCACCACACAAATCATGGGAAGCAGAGTAACAAACCAATTGATAATGTTAGCAATAACTGTAAGGTTCGGCGATCACAAGAGCTTACAATGAGGAAATAGATGACACACAAGGTAAAAATGCTTCTTCTGCACAATGGTCCCTCCAACTTTTATAATACAAAGCAATACATAGTCACCCAGCCAGTTTCGATGCATGTGCAGTTATTAAGTTGCATTTGAGAGTATGAAGTGTGGGGAATTATATTGCTTAAAGAATCTGAGGAATAATGTAAAACAAAGGAGGTAACCGTAGAGGAGTTAGATTATTGGGGAATGCGATAAGCCAAAGTAAAACAGATGTGTTTTAGGGCACACTTAAGAGGAATCTGTCAGCAGAATTTCACCCTCACCAAAATTATTTATATGCTCATGTAGCTCTTTCAAAGACAAGTCCTAAATAAATACCTTTACACGGCCAGTCTATTCCTCCTTTACAGAGAAATCAGTGTTTGAATTGATATACAACTAAGACTGAAGAGCTATCGTAGATCTAAAGTCTCTGTCACTCCAGCTCTATTCACTGCCCAGTGCCTTCTCCTCCTTCTTGATTGATATTTCCTTTGCCAGAAGTAACAAAGCATAGAGGCTGTCAATCAAGTAGAAGGAGACAGCACTGGGTGAGGAATAGAGCTTGAGTGACATAGGCTTCAGATCTACAGTAGCTCATAAGCTTATTTTCCATATTTTTCATATCAATTCAATCTCAGATTTTTTAGTAATGGAGGAACGGACAGGCCATGTAAAGGTATTGATGTACTTGTCTTTGAAAGAGCTACATGTGCATATAAATAGGGGGGGAAATTGAAGGGAAAATTGGGAGACTGGAGCGATGAAATCCTACTGACAGATTTCCTTTACTTGCTTCAATATCATCCACTGAATTTAAACATTATAAAATGTCACTGCATATTTGCGCAGCTACTCATGATTGTGTAGCTGTGGAAGAGGGATCCGGCTGTCAGAGACAGCCAGAGTTCCCATAGAGAAGGCAGAAACAGTTTATTGACGTCTGAGCATTCTTGATTATTGTATACATAACACTAAAAAAGCACTGTGTATGCAGTAATAAAAAGCTCCGACAACACTTTCTGCTGCATAAACAGCACATTAATCTAATCACTGTGCATAGGACGGAGCAGGAGCTGCTGAGACATAGGAGACCAATACTGCTCTCCAATGAAGCCTGGAGACAGCATTTTCCTTGTAAATGGGCAAATCATTTATGAGGGAATTAGATATGATAAAATATTTCAATGATTAAATGACAAAACACCTTTTAGACCCTGCTCTTGGCATGGTCTAACAGGCCACCATAGCTGGCAGACTAGGAGATCATTATTTGACCTCCTGCCGCCATTACTACTGTCAGGTCCCCATCATGGCATCACGGGGGTGCCAATGAGGTGAGAGAGGGAGCCCACTCCCTCTCTCAACCTTCTTAATGCTGTGATCGCTGTTGATAGCAGCAGCTAGAGGATTAAACAGCCACGGGCGGTGTGGGCACAGAACCTGGCTGTCATACATGATCGTCAAGACATACAGTACGTCCATTTGCAAAAACACGCTGCAACGGTACATCAAATGTTGGCACAGGGTTAAACTGTATGTACCAAAAAAAATATGTGCCTGGTCTGGAACAATGGTAAATGGCCCAGTCTTAAACTAGTTAAGGTCCATTTACACTGCCAGATTATTGAGAACTATTGTTCTTAGGAACTCTTGTTCATGATAATCTTGAAGTCTAAATAGGCTGCCAATCACCCAACAAACAAGCATATGTTAGTTTGTTATCTGTATATTGTATGTAACCCCTCCTTATGTACAGCACCATGGAATTAATGGTGCTATATAAATAAAAAATAATAATAATTATATTAATTATAATAATAACAATTATCATTCTCAGCAGTGCATTGTCCTGTGAAAACAGAAATCATGCTGTTGATAACAATGGCATCCTATGTGCACTAAACAATCTATTACACAATGTCCAGCACTCATCTTAACTACAGACTGCCTGTGTGTACTGGCTATTAAACGGCCAATGATAGGAAAACAAGCAGCTTATCGGTGGTCATTTACTGCCCCATGCTTGCTAGTGTAAATAGACTCAAACTGAAAATGCTGAGAATTAACCTAATCATCTGAGTTAGTGCATACCGGACAACTTTTGCAGCTCTAGAAAAGTCTTGGAAATGTGAGCGGGAGATGAAGAATAATAGATTATGAAAAATATTAGTCTTAGATCTTTCTTATCGAAGTAGAGAAGCAAGCTACTTTTTTCATACAAAAAAGATGATCCCTATAAGGCTTTTACCACTAGTGAGAACTTGATGGTATCCCTAAGTCCCATATCCCTCAGTGGAGAGCACTGTTACTTGCCCATTGGAGCTGATGCAACAAGCTAAGAGTTCACTTAATATTAGTAAATAGAGGATGGTGAAAGGATAGATTAAAATCCCAGTGGTACTGTAGGATGTTTGGAAATACCCTCTTACTGTAGCTTCAAGGTAGAACTTTACTTTAAAGGGAATCTGTCACCACTTTGGAGTTATCAGACCTCTACTATGGCCATACAGTGTATAGAAAAGTAAATCTATACATGCCTGTATGGCCCATAGTAGAGGTTTGATTGCAGAGAAAAGCGCTTTTTTCAATTCTATTTTGTACAGGCTTGGCATCCGGGGGATGCCAAGATATCCCCGCCTATGTGCTTATTATTCCCCCAAATCCCAACCTATGTGCTTAATTATCATATTCCCCCCCTCCCCTGCATGTCACAGGGCCCTGTGATGTGCACTGTGCTCCCTCTTGTGCCGAGCATGCGCAAAGCACCATTCACATAGAGCGCGCTTTGCTTCATCCAGGCCCCGTTTGCCTGTGCACTGCGCTGCAGGGTTCTATTGCACAGGAAAAACAGTGACTCCCTGACACCTGCGCAATAGAACCCTGCGGTGCAGTGCACGGAGAGACGGGCCGGGATGAAGCAAAGCGCGCTCTATGTGAGTGGTGCTTTGCGCATGCCCGGGAAGTCAGGGAGCACAGTGCACATCACAGGCTCTGTCACAGGGTCCTGTGACGTGCAGGGGAGGGGGGGATATGATAGTTAAGCATATAGGCGGGGATTTGGGGGAATAATAAGCATATAGGTGGGGATTTACCCCGGACGCCAAGCCTGTACAAAATAGAATTGATTAAAGCGCTTTTCTCTTTTTCTCTGCAATCAGACCTCTACTATACAGGTATGTATAGATTTACTTTTCTATACCCTGTATGGCCATAGTAGAGGTCTGATAACGCCAAAGTGGTGACAAATTCCCTGTAAGTAGGAAAATGCTATGATTTAATTGGATATCCTGAATTGATCTTCTTTGGTTGAATGACTGAAATGTTGCTTTTCTGAATTTATCTAAATATTAACAAATCCAACATCTTACAAGAACTCCTAGCCTACAGCTTTCATTGGGATCACATGTTTGTGCATTTAGTACAAAGAATAGATGAATATGAATGGGGCATATTCTTTCTGACGTAAATGTCATCGGACAGCACACTTTTCGGTCTCCAGAGGAATGCCCCTGAGCTTTGTTTTCTTTTTCCACTCAACTGAAATAACATGATTTTAACCAACCAGTAAGCAGAACAGAACGTCTGTGAATCTCCCATATAAAACGCACAGAAGACTGACAAGTAATTCCATGGTGTCACTAGTAGGCCTCCACAGAGATTTATTTAAAAGTCCTGCACAATACGAATGCACTTGTCTCTCGTGATATGGGATGACAGCTCTTGAGAAACAAGAGGTATCATCCAGATGATTCTGTTGTCACTGCTGAGACAATGAATTATCATAACACGTCCTGGAAGGAAGATTATTTTGTGGTGGCTTGAGAAGTTATTTTCACTTGGATGCCATGGTGACTATCTCTTCTTTAAAAAGACAGGCTGAAGAATATTTAGCAGAGACAATTGAATAATAGTCATGGAAGATGGTAAAAAAAAACAGTTTAAACCCATAGAAATCTTTTCTTTTATGACATTAATACATTTAACCAAGTTATCTGTATTACTTAGATTACTGGGTGCAGCCTTTCTGACACAATCAGAGCTTTTAGATTTAAAATGAAGCAGAGCTGAGAAAGCTAATCCCGCCCATGCCACAACTAACCCCGCCCATGCCGCAACTAACCCCGCCCACACCAGGCTCTCTATGTACAAAGTCAATAGACAGTGAGGTGCTTATCATGGTTGCTGGACTAGTGTAGTACAGCAATGTTAATCTCTTCATGATAAATCATTCACAGTTAGTAAACAGTATGCACAAGTGACACATCCCTGAATTCTGTGTTTCAGACTCTATATCATGCCGTCTTCAGATCACATAACATCAACCTGCTGACAGATTTCATTTCAAGACGTTGTCTAGCTAAGACTTCATTCACACATCCATGTGACACCTCCATGTGCTGTTCATTATTTTTTTAGCAGACGGACCCATAAAATTTCAATGATTCATACACAGATACTTTAGAAAAATGGATCCGTTTCCAGACTGTGAGACTCAGAGCATGCCCTATTCTCATTCATTTTGCTGATCAGACTTTACCATTAGTGTCTATGGCGATAGGTACCAAGGAAACATGGAAGACATACTTTGTACTTAAGAAATCAGTCTGTGTTTCTTCCATTTATCACTAAACCATTGTAAAGACTCAATGGAGGCGATTCATCAAAGCTTTTATGCCGGATTTATGGTGACAAAAGCTTTGAAAAGTCACTTGGTTGCGCAACATGAGATTGTGCAACACATTTGCGACTTCTGACTTTATTATGCCATTCTCTGCCCACTTTGATGGCGCTGAGGCTTGGTGACCGCAGCACATCAAATTAATGATGAATGGAAGTGTTAACTACACCACAAATCCCCTAAGTGGACTATTAAATGCAGTAAAAAGTGAAAAAAAAAGTTTTAAAAAATATGAAAAGTTTAAAATAAAAACACAAGTTCAAATCACCCCCTTTTACACCATTAAAAATAAAACAATTAAAAAAAAATAAAAAATACACACATTTGGTATGGCTGCATTCATAAAAATCTGATCAAAATATAAAATAAATTAATTTGAGAGGTAAACATCATAACGAAAAAAGCTGAAAACGCTAGAATTAGGGATTTTTTTGCCGCCACAACATTGCAATAAAATGCACTAAGAGACGATCAAAACATTTTATCTATCCCAAAATAGTATCAGTAAAAATGTCAGCTCAGGGCACAAAAAAATAAGCCAAAATAGCGACACACGCAAATTTTGTTGTTTTTGCAAATTTCCAATTTTTTTTCATTACTCAAATTAAAAAAAAAAAAACTATACATGTGTATTAGTATCTGCATACTCATACTGATCTCAATAATTATATTGCCAGTTTTACCATATAGTGAACATAGTAAATAAAGAAACCCAAAAATTAATCGTGGAATTGCACTTTTTCTTTTGTAATTTCAATGCACTTGGAACTTGTTTCCTGCTTTCCAGCACATCACATGATAAAATGAATGATGCCACCCACAAGTACAACTGGTCCCACATAAAACAAGCTGGGATGGAAAAATTAAAAGTTAAATAGTCATGGCTAATGGAAGAAGGGGAGGAAAAAACAAAAAAAGAAAAAACCGAGAATCACCAGTAGATGAATAGATGAAGGGATTGAGAGACAAGAGCCTCTTAATAAATCAGAAGGGTCTGCTCAAAAACACCCTCTTATCAAGACTGTAGATTCTCTTTGATGACTCGCCCTCATATAATAAATAAATGATCAGATTTCCTGCCTAAATTTTTAAAAATAGATGAGAAAATAACAGATGCAACATGGACACAACATGGAGGCAATGCAGATGACACATGAGAAAAAATGCTTAATTTTACGCGGATGTAAAAGTAGACACAGATGTGTGAATGTAGCCTTAGACAACAGCATTTAATTCTGCCCGTGCCAGCAGTACAACTAGAAGAAGCTGAGCCCAATACAATCTGTTCTTTCATTCTTCATTTATACTACTTGTGTCCCCATATGGGTCACATGCCTTTTGGGTTCCTTCATCAATCTATGCACCGTGAATAGTTAGACACTTAGCTGGTCGTGCCAGACAGAAGCTAATATCACTGGTCACCAAATAAAGTAGAAATAAAAAGACTTGCACAGCGTCCAATGTAAGGGGTCTCCTTGTTTATTTTTTACTGCATGGAAATTGACTTCCTAAATTCCCTTCCAATTGTTAAAACATGTAAAAGGGATGACTAACGTTGACAGAAACATACGAGCTGCTCGTAGCTGTTAGTAGTAGCTGAGGGCAAACTATTCATTACATCGAGGTTGCAGTTATTTATATGTTCTCCATAATGGTTCCAATTAATTGGCTTTTGCTCTATTCATGGTGAAATGAAAGGTGGAATATTATGTGAAATGATGCTGAAACATTTCAGCTCTAATAAGAAGATTCATTCTTTTAACTGATGTTAAAATGGTTTAGTAATGTTAATTACATTACTATAACAAAGATCAAATTAAATGTACTACACGTGATGCAAAAGGTAATAATATATGTTTCATGCATAGACTTTAAAAAAAGAGAGAACCACCGAATGATAGGTCCAATTAGACAAAGGAATTGAATAAATAGCCTTTATTAGTGTTATGGTAAAAAGTGGCACTACATGCAGAAGGAGGGCCGCACTGTAGTATCCAAACACAATGATATACAACATCATAGTAGTTACATTTTGTGCTGCACTAAGAAATGTATACAAAATAATGGGACGACAGGTACATATACATAGCAGTATTAATGGATATATATCACATATGGTGAAGGTCACCTGAAAGTCCATTATACATGGCAGATGAATGGCCAGCTAATATAAGTAAAGAAAAGAAAATAATGCCATGTGCACAATGATAATGACCATTCCTGTGCCAAGCACACCTGGACCGCGTGGTGCCACTCACTTATGCTGCTTAGTACACAGGTATGCAATTCATCTACTGATTGATTGCTTGTTGTCACTCTTGGCATACAGCACCAGTGGTCCAGGTGTGCTTGGCACAGGAAAGGTCATTATCATTGTGCACATGGTGGCTGATATTAGTAGCCTGGGAAGCTCCGTGGGTATTACCCCCTTCCCAGGCTTCAAACATCTGCCCCAGCCATCTGCTTAACCTCCGCTAGAGACTAAAATTACGGGGGAACCCCACGCCAATTTTTTTTTTTATAAATCCTTTATTTTAACACTAAATGACAAGTACAGTAACCAACACTGTCACTGTACATATTATATATGTGACTGACATGTTTCTATCTATCTAATCTATGTGTGATGCTCTATTCTTTCTGTTCTAAATTGTCGGGTACCGATGATGAATTGCCAGACGGATTTTTTAAAGAGACGGGTGCATGAAAACACTATTATTTTTTTTTAATAAATCCTTTATTTTAACACTAAATGACAAGTACAGTAACCAACACTGTCATTATACTTATGTGACTGACATGTTTCTATCTATCTAATCTATGTGTGATGCTCTATTCTTTCTGTTATAAATTGTCGGGTACCGGTGTATGCCGCTGATGAATTGCCGGCTTTTCATGTTTCACTGTGAGCACTGTTCCCATCGATTTGGGCAATCACTGTAATGCCACAACCACTATGGCTATGACATTACAGTGAGTGGCAGACAATCCCTGCATGATTGGTGCTCTAAATAGCGCCAGACATGCAGGACGGGGACCTGAGCTCCTGCCCAAGCATCGCGCAAGTACTCGCTCGCTCATCACTTATTAACAGTATTACTGTGAAAAAATCCAGTTACGCTTTTGGTGCACGAACAGTTATCGAACATAATCTCGAACAGCCAAAATCGTTCGAGTTCGTCCAACGACTCGAACACCGCCTAAAACAGCTCGAATTTGAGATTGGCGAACAGTTCGAGTCGAACACCGCTCATCTCTAGTGACAACCCTATCAGGTGAGCATAACTGCCTCCGGTTTGCCTCGGATAAGACCCCATTGCGCTAATTGTCTTTCCAGTTTCTTTTACCCCAAAATGGATTATTGGCAGTGATCTAAAAGTCGTCCTGACATGATCATTACAGCTCTTGAAATACCTTCATCCTAATGACACGCAGCGCTTCTAATATTAGCAGTGCAGAGCGTAGCATTTGATACCGTGGTCAGGTAGGGTTAGAGCTGTCAGCATGTTTATTATTGCGGTCAAGATGTTATGTGCTCTGCGCATCTATTTGAAATAAAAAATAAAATTGCATTGAACCTGGATACGCCAATCACATGTACGAACCAAGTGTGTTGACGTTCAACATCTGCAAAAAAAAATGCCTGGATGTCCGTAAAGAAAATGTAATCCAAGCTTTCTGCTTAGAAATAGATCTTCAATATCATGACACTTGATTTAAAAAACCAAATCCCCATTTCCATCATGTCTCCCTAGTGTGCATAAACATCAATCTCCCTAGTCATTCTGGAGTAAAACTCGAAAATTAACAGCGGGGGGAACATACATTGAAAGCAGATGTAACCTTGCAAAAACTTGCTAACTGAAAAGAAAGCAAAAACAAAAAAGACACAAACGAAAGGAGTTTCTGGGCTTAACTCTTTCACTGGGCTTATTTTTATCATGTTCTCATTTATGAGTTTTCCTCTCCTCCAGCCCTAATCAAATAGACTACACTCAGTTTGCGCCATATGTTTAATGGCCACGTTTCAGTCAGCTAATAAAATAGCAGCAGATTAATTGACATCCCTACAGACAACTCCAGCATCCTCCTGTGCAAGAGAGAACGTCTTTATAGTTTCCCAGTTCCCTGCGTGTGAGGACTTTCTTGTACATATTTTACATTTGCATAGCTTTGTTTCCTTATAATGCTTGTCTAGAGACTTAATATATGACTTCATGCAGGTGCGGCAGTAAAGCCAAAAATTGTGACAGATTGGTGTGTAACTGAAAGGAAGGCCATTAATAGCCATTTGTTACATAAAAATAAATACAACTATCTATGATTTGTTATGCATATGATACTCCCTCCCCCAAGCAACCTATTTATATTAATTCAGCAGTTATTGTGCCAATGCATTTGGGTAGGGCAGGCAGGGCAATCGCCTGAAGCACCAAGCGCTTGGAAGTACCAGTGCCTTGTCTGTCCAAGCTTAGCTTAATGGCTTGTTTCTAGGGATAGTACAGTGATTCTGCATTTGTTAATTACAACTCCCATTGTCATTTTTTTTTACTGCCACAGCAAGTATAATTTGGTCTATAAATTAGAATTTCTGGGAGAATTCATTGCAAGTAAACAAAAAGGTCTATCACAGCAATCTAAGTGAAAGAGAACGGAATTGGCAAAGGCAAGACACTGAATATTAATATAGAAATGCAGAGGTGTCCAAAGTTTGGCAGTAAAGATGCACTCTCATCAAAATTGTTATCCCTTTAATATATTGCAGTCATGACATTATATGAAACTGTGTTCTTACAATTGCTCATTTTGCCTTTCTACCCAGCTAATGCTTCTCTTTTCCATTATGGCTATGACATCACGTGATTAAAAACTCTGAATCCTTCTAAGCTCTATGTAGAAGCAGAAAGTCTATTTTCTCTGAATGAGTCATCACTGTTAAAGGTCCCTAGCAGAGTGCAGGAGCAGAGCAGCTGGATCAGTAGTTGAAAAGGGGGATGACTCATGTTGGGAAAGGAGGCTTCCTGTTTCTACATAGAGGTTAGAAGGATTCGGTGAGTCTGCTTTCAATCATATAATGTCATCATAGACCTAATGGAAAAGAGAAGAATTAACTGGATAGGCAAAATATCCAATTGTAAGTACACAGTGCTATATAATATGATGACTGCAATATGTTAAGAGGATAAAAACTTTCATGGGAGGAGGATTGCTTCTTTAAGGAAATACCCTGCTTACAAAGATGGTTCCTTCATCAGTGAATAATGTTACACTCCAAGCAGAATATAGGAAGGAACCGAAAATTGGTCAATAAAAGTCCCTTGTACTCTGTATGTTTGTACATTTGTTTACGAGCAGTAGTAGGGCAATAGTTTCTCTTGCAAATTTAACAATTCAGGAAGCGGTTGGTAAAATACTATCATTGACCTTATCCTTCCCTCTCTCACTGATGCCAGCATTGATTAGTTTTGCTCTCTTAGCTTATTTCTCCTTTATTTCAGCGGATTACTAGAAGGGGCATCGTGCCATGTCAATAGCCACATGCAAGCAAGAAGAAACTGAAGGGAAATTGATTTTTTTGTGTGCTTCTCTTTCAACTAAAGTCTATAGGATTTAATAGAAAAACCAAGAAAATCTGCCCCTTAGCAGTCACCAAAATGTTTATTATTCTGCAAATCTTAAAGAGTTTATAATAATATAAAAACAATTTTAATTGTCTGTAAAATGGCAAACTATATAACTTACTGATATACTTGTATTAATAATGGTATCCAAATCTACAGGTTTCCGTGTCAGTCCCACATCCAAATAGCTCCACTTTCTGCTTGTATTCAGGAAACTTTGCTGGCATATCAAGAGTACCATGTGAAGAGGGCTTGCTGACTGGATTATCAAAGCCAACCCTACTTCTCTTTTTGTGAATTAAAGGAGTTTTTCAATCTAAAACAACAAGTCACCAATCACTCTATGTGACTGCAGACTTGTGAATCCTCACATTGTGCACACTGCATGCTGTAAGGATTCTCTGGTGCGAGTACCAGGAGCGAAGTTCATGTGACCGCAAGTATGTGATGTACATACTCCCGAGCACATTCCAACTAGACTGTTTCTTTCCTCGCTCAATACACTTGCACTGAGCGAGGCTGTGCCCATCTAGTCGGAAGGTGGCCGGGATTATGCATATTGCATAATTGCGTTCCCTTGACCGCTGGAGTCTGGAGTCACATACAGTGATTGCAGACTTGTAATTATAGACCGAACAACCCCTTTAACAATAAAATAGAAGGGTGCACACTTTTTTTACTAAAATTAGCCAGTCAAACCCAAGCCAGAAATAACCCACAGCGCAGAAATCAAGGCACTTTTGACAATTAAAGTATATATACAGCCATGGCTGATAGTGTTGGCACCCTTGAAATTGTTCCAGAAAATGATGTATTTGTCCCAGAAAGCTATTGCAATTACACAGGTTTTGTTATACACATGTATATTTTCTTTGTGTGTATTGGAACACAAAAAAAACAGAGAAAAAAGGCAAAATGGACAACATTTCACACAAAACCCCAAAATGGCCCGGACAAAATTGTAGGCGCCCTCAACTTAGGATTTGGTTGCACACCCTTTGGAAAAAATTAACTGCAATTAATCGCTTCTTATAACCATCAACAAGGTTCTTACAACTCTCAACTGGAATTTTTGACTACTCTTTGTTTGTAAACTGCTCCGGGTCTCATATTTGAAGGGTGCCTTCTCCAAACAGCAATTTTAAGATGTCTCCACTGGTGTTCATTGGGATTTAGATCAAGACACATTGCTGGCCACTTCAGAACTCTCCAGCAATTTTTTTTCCATCCATTTCTGGGTGCTTCTTGAAGTATGTTTTGGGTCATTGTACAGCTAGAAGACCGATGACCTAGGACGCAAACTCAGCTTTCTGACATTGGGGACTACATTGTGACCCAAAATCCTTTGGTAATCTTCAGATTTCATGATGTCTTGCACAAAGTCAAGGCATCCACTGCCAGAGGCAGCAAATCAACCCCAAAATATTTTTGAACCTCCACCATATTTGACTGTAGGTAGTGTGTTCATTTCTTTGTAGGCCTCAATCCATTTTTGGTAAACAGTAGAAAGATGTGTTTTTCCAAAAAGCTCTATCTTTGTCTCATCTGTCCACAAGACACTTTCCCAGAAGGATTTTGGCTTACTTGCATACATTTTGGCAAACTGCAGTCTAGCTTTTTTATGCAAATGTGTTAGCAGTGGGGTCCTCCTGGATCTCCTGCCATAGTGTTTCATTTAATTCAAATGTTGACAGGTAGTTTGCGCTGACACTGATGCACCCTGAGCCTGGAGGACAGCTTGAATTTCTTTAGAAATTGATTGTGACTTCTTATCCACCATCCGTACTATGCTGCGTTGCAACCTTTAATACAATTTTCTCTGATGTCCCTGTCTAGGGAGATTAGCTACAGTGCCATGGGTTGTAAACTTCTTGATTAAGTTGCGCACCATGGACAAAGGAACATAAAGATCTCTGGAGTTGGATTTGTAACCTTGAGATTGCTGATATTTTTCAACAATTTAAGTTCTCAAGTCCTCAGCCAGTTCTCTTCTCCTCTTTGTGTTCTCCTTGCTTAGTGTGGCATACACAGACAAAAAACAATGCAAAGATTGAGTCAACTTCTTCCCTTTTTATCTGGTTTAAGTGTGATTTTCATATTGCCCATACCTGTTACTTGCCACAAGTGAGTTTGAGTGTTTGAAACAAAGTGGTTTATCCACAAGTTTGGAAAGGTGCCAACAGTTACGTGTATGTCCGGCCAATTTTGGGGATTTTGTGTTAAATGATGTCCAATTTGTCTTTTTTTCGCTGTTGTGTTGTTCCAATACACACAAAGGGAACAATCATATGTATAGCAATGGAACAATTTCTGGAACTATTTCAAGGATACCAACACTTTCAGCCATGACTGTATATAAGTTGTTTATCTTCCTTTGTTACAAACATTTATAGATATTTTTTTTTTACAATGGACACTTCCTTCAAATGTGCCAAATTAATTGAAACATTTCAAGCATCAATAGTTAATAACAATTTTTCCATCTCATTTTCCTATGAAAAGTAGATCTGTACAAAACCCAAGAAGAATGGGAATAAGAAGATATTTATGAATATCTGATGAGAATTTATTATACCACAGTATAATCATCTTCAGGCTGATTGGTTGACGACCAGATAATAAGTTGTGATTGCAGCATACTTGATATGAAGATGATGGCTGTGATGGGGAATTAGCTGGATCACTACTCTTATGATTGCTATAGATCAAACATTAAAAAATTATAGACATTAGACTTTAGTGTTTAAAGAAGAACTCCCACTAAGTTTTTAACCCATTAATTGTGTGTGTATGTGCCTACGAAAATTGCCTCTTCTAAGAGGAATACCTATTTCGTGTGCTGTATGTGCATGTAATGTAGCATGAGTGTAGTAATATACTCGCCTACCGCTGCTCTTCCCTGTGTCCAGCGCTGTTCTGCTCTGCTTTTGAGTGATGTCACTGCCCTGCAGAGAGCAGTGTGACCCAGAAATTAGTTTTACAATATAGGACCATGGTGTGTCAGAATGAGGCTCAGAACTAGGCAACTTTGTCAAAGAGACATCCGGCTCACGCATGGAGCACGAATTAAGCTGGCTAGTTGCAATTGTGTTGATGTCACTCAGAAGAGAAAAACTGCAATGGACACCAGAAACAGCGGCAGTAGGGGAATATATTAATACACTTTCGCTACTTTACATGCACATATACACACATTTAATGAATAAAAAAAATTAGTGGGAGTGCTTCTGCAATAAATGTAACCAGCTTCTTAGATATTCTTTGGCTCACTTCTCAATTGCTGTAAGCATCACTAACACATGGCTTATGGAGGCAAGCGTGTCTTGCTTTCCTTGGAAATTCAGCAAATGTTGATAAATAACTGTTTGCTGTTTTCATTACACAGACCCAGGATGGGGTCTGCTAATCTGGAAGCCTCTACAGACACAATTTAAACTTTACTGCAAATAGAGTGCTTACCAATTTACACGAAATTAATGTTGTTAATTTGCACAGAGGCAAGCTAAAATATGGAACTGCAAAGCTACCAGATGTCTCAGCTCTTCAATGATAATGTGGAGTCTTCTTTAAAGGTAAAAGTCATTGTAGTATCAGAGATAATTAGAAAACATTTGTAGAAATACAATTGCAACATTATATGTTTTAGGATACAATGTTTTCAACTTTACAATTTTTACCTTTTCCATCTTGTGTGGTGTCATGTATAATATGGATGAATCAGTAACAGAAATGCAGGTATAAATAGTTTCTATTAAAAAGTTGCATTTCAAAAGATTGACAGTATGTTAAATTAATGGTTATGAATTAATATGAAAAACTTCAGTCTTTGGCACATAACCACAATGTCTGAAATACTTTGGCTTGTATATAATTTAAAGGTGTGCTGACCTTTTTGTTAGTATGATCCATGAGTGTAAGCCTTTGAAAAATTATTGCCTGAATGTCAGTTTAAAGCGTAGACATATTGAGTAGGGATGAGTGGACCCGTGTAAGTTCGAGTTCTGGTACCCAACCGAACATTATTCCAATGTTCGGTTTGGGTACGAGGACTGTAACCGAACTTGAACCAGGACCCGAACCCTATTGAAGACAATGGAGACCCGGATTTTTGAGCTGGAAAATTCTCTCTCTCTCTCTCCAACGGACTTTTCCCGGAACTGCGAACTTTGTCCAGTATGAATCCCGAACTTTTAAGGTTTGCTCATCTCTAATATTGAGTTATCCAGAGATGGACCCTCTTTGAGTTATCCAGAGATGGACCTTCTTTGAGTTATCCAGAGATAGATCCTCTTTGAGTTATCCAGAGATGGACCCTCTTTGAGTTATCCAGAGATATACCCTCTCTTAGTTTTTTTCTTTCTTTTTTTTTTTTTAACTAAGGGACTAAGGGTTCTGAATATACTGTAGTTGTTGAAGTGAGTTTCCAAAAGTGTTTATTTAAAAAAAACAAAAACTGAAATCTGTAATGTTTGCCCATTTGGTGTCTTCTGTTATGGTAGGGTCACACGACCTTTTTCTCTACATCTAAGAAAATTGTTCATTTTTTTCTGATTAGACACTGCTCGGAGTTTCGTCAGTTTGATTAGAGATGGATCAATTTTTCTCGGATGTGGAGTGAAAAGAAAAAACATTCTGTCAAAATTTGACTGCACTTGGATGTCACCTAATTTTTTCACTGACTCGTATACTAGCATTGACGGTTTGACCTGAACCTTGGATTAAAATCGGACATGCCAGCAACTTTTTTGCACAGCCCCATAGAGTATCATAGGTATGTGTGCTATCTGTAAAAACTATGGATAGCACTCATCCAAGAAAATTGGTTGTGTATGAGTCCTGCGTTATATTTTTATGTTAGCAGGTAATCAAATGAAAAGTAGATCAGATATGCAAATATTTTTGGCCGTTATTTTTGTAGATAGGGAGAAGATAAAAATATAATGGAATTGTAAATGTCTGTTTAAAATATGATAGTCAATATGTTGTAACATATGTCTTGTAGTAGGTGTGTTAGTGAAGGTGGGTGGGTTGTAAATGAAAGTTTTTCATTAAAGATGCAGTTTAATAGAATTCACCTACATAAGATGACTTTTTCTTGTACATGTGTGTCACTACTTATCCTGTTACAACCCTGAATTAGTGATTATTACAGTTCAGAGCAGCATTAAAAAATCAGCATGCTACAAAGATGAAGTCAGATGTTTTGTGGCAGCCTTTACACTGGGCCCTGCACTGTGATCTGTAAGAAAAGCTAACTATACTTTTGTATAGTGGATGCTTGACTTTACTATAAGGCTACGTTCAAGCGATAAGTTTTTGGTGCGTTTTTTACTCTATATTTTCGCTGCGTCAAAAACGCAGCGTCTTACAGTTCCAGCAAAGTGGATGGGATTTATAGAAATTTCCTGCCCACTGTGATTATTTTTAACTCAGACCTGTGGTGCGTGTTTCAAATCCGCAACATGTCAATTTCTCTTGCGGGTGCGCTGAGTTTTCTGTGCAGATTTTCCCCAGAGACTTGCATTAGATGCAGAAAATCGGGAATGGTAAAAGACGCACATGCGTTTTTTGTGTGTTTCCGCTGCAGAAACGGCTCAAAAACGCATGTAATCCACACCTAAGTATATCCATATATCAGCCTTGCAGCGCTGGGGTCCTGGGTTCAAATCCCACCAAGGACAACATCTGCAAGGAGTTTGTATGTTCTCCCTGTGTTTGTGTGGGTTTCCTCTGGGTTCTCCTGTTTCCTCCCACACTCCAAAGACATACTGATAGGGAATGTAGATTGTGAGCACCAATGGGGACAGTGCCCATAATGTCTGTAAATTGTCTTAATTGTAAAGCGCTGCGGAATATGTTGGCGCTATATGAATAATAGATTATTATTATTATTATTATTAATAAAGTTTTGTCTAAGCCGAATACTAGGAAGTATCAAAAAACAAAGTAGCTTTATTTAAAACATGGCACACCAGAGACAAAAATTGCAGCATCAAAAATGCGATAAAAATGCATGTTAAAAAATACACTAAAAGCGCAATGAAAAAGTGCGAGTAAGCTAATATAAATAGTAGGTTCAGAAATGAAGAAGCAATATATCAACACAATCCAAAAATGCTGCCATCTTCCCTTGGCCAAAGCAACTGAGGACAGAGGCAAAATGGGAAACTGATCTGTGGTCAGATGAAACTAAATTTGAAATTCTTTATGGAAATCACAAACCATTAGTCTTGCTGACTAATGAGGAGAGGGACCATCCAGCTTGTTAACAGCGCACAGTTCAAAAGCCTCATCTCTAGTGGCAAGGTGAAGCATTAGTGCCTACCTCATGGGTGGCTTACATATCTTGAAAGGCAATATCAATGCTGAGCATTATATAGAGCATTTAGGAAAACAAAATCCCATCCAGACCTCTACTTTAGAGAATATCTTGCATATTTCAGCAAGACCATGCTAAACCACATACTCCATCCATCAATCCATTGCTTTGCAGAAGAGTTTGAGTGATGAATTGGCCACCTGCAGTCCAGACCTATCTCCAATAGAAAACAATTGGCGCATTATGAAATTGATAATCCGGCGAAGACATCCAAGGAACGTTGAGCAACTAAAATCCTACATCAGATCAAAATGGGACAACATTCCTCTCCAAAAACTCCAGCAATTGGTCTCCTAACTTCCAAGATATTTATAGACATACAGTTATATGAAAAAGTTTGGGCACCCCTATTAATCTTAAGCTTAATGTTTTATAAAAATTGGTGTTTTTGCAACAGCTACTTCAGTTTGATATATGTAATAACTGTTGGACACAGTAATGTTTCTGCCTTGAAATGAGGTTTATTATACTAACAGAAAATGTGCAATCTGCATTCAAACAAAATTTGACAGGTGCATAAGTATGGGCACCTCACCAGAAAAGTGACATTAATATTTAGTAGATCCTCCTTTTGCAAAAATAAAAGCCTCTAGTCGCTTCCTGTAGCTTTTAATGAGTTCCTGGATCCTGGATGAAGGTATTTTTGACCATTCCTCTTTACAAAACCATTCCAGTTCAGTTAAGTTTGATGGTCGCCGAGCATGGACAGCCCTCTTCAAATGATCCCACAGATGTTCAATGATATTCAGGTCTGGGGACTGGGATGGCCATTCCAGAACATTGTAATTGTTCCTCTGCATGAATGCCTGAGTAGATTTGGAGCGGTGTTTTGGATCATTGTCTTGTTGAAAGATCCATCCCCTGCGTAACTTCAACTTTATCACTGATTCTTGATCATTATTGTCAAGAATCTGCTGATACTGAGTGGAATCCATGCATCCCTCAACTTTAACAAGATTCCCGGTGCCGGCATTGGCCACACAGCCCCAAAGCATGATGGAACCTCCACCAAATTTTACTGTGGGTAGCAAGTGTTTTTCTTGGAATGCTGTGTTTTTTTGCCGCCATGCATAACGCTTTTTTCTATGACCAAACAACTCAATCTTGGTTTCATCAGTCCACAGGACCTTCTTCCAAAAAGAAATTGGTTTCTCTAAATGTGCTTTTGTATACCTCAGCCGACTCTGTTTGTGGCGCGCTTGCAGAAACGGCTTCTTTCGCATCACTCTCCCATACAGCTTCTCCTTGTGCAAAGTGCGTTGTATAGTTGACTGATGCACAGTGACACCATCTGCAGCAAGTTGATGCTGCAGCTCTCTGGAGGTGGTCTGAGGATTGTCCTTGACTGATCTCACCATTCTTCTTCTCTGCCTTTCTGATGTTTTTCTTGACCTGCCACTTCTGGTCTTAACAAGAACTGTCCCTGTGTTCTTCCACTTCCTTACTATGTTCCTCACAGTGGAAACTGACAGGTTAAATCTCTGAGACAGCTTTTTGTATCCTTCCCCTGAACAACTATGTTGAATAATCTTTGTTTTCAGATCATTTGACAGTTGTTTTGAGGAGCCCATGATGCCACTCTTCAGAGGAGATTCAAACAGGAGAACACCTTGCAAGTGGCCACTTTAAGTAGCTTTTCTCATGATTGCATACACCTGGTTATGAAGTTCAAAGCTCAATGAGTTTACAAAACCAAAAAAAGTGCTTTAGTAAGTCAGTAAAAAGTAGGTAGAAGTATTTAAAACAAGAAAATGATAAGGGTGCCCATACTTATGCACCTGTCAAATTTTGTTTGATTGCAGATTGCACATTTTCTGTTAGTACAATAAACCTCATTTCAAGTCAGAAACATTACTGTGTCCAACAGTTATTACATATATCAAACTGAAATAGCTGTTGCATAAACACCAATTTTTATAAAACATTAAGCTTAAGATTAATAGGGGTGCCCAAACTTTTTCATATAACTGTATGTTATAAAAAGAAGAGGGGATGCTACACAATGGTAGCTACAATCCTGTCCCAACTTTTTTTTTTAGACATATTGCTGCCATCAATTTCTAAATTAGTTATTTTTTTCTAATGAAATGGAAAAATTTCAAACATTTAACTTCTGGTTGTTCTGCTGTTAATAAAATATGTCTATAAGCAATTTCCAAATTATTCTATTCTTGTTCTCTTGAAGTTTTTGGAATTGATGTATAAGAATATGTAACTTATTAAATGTTATGTCATATTCCACCAAAAATAGTAAAATAATTATATGGTCAAAGGACAATTCTATAATTACACAAGTATTTTCATAAAACACAATACATGTGCTTTGGAGATGAGGTGTTCAATTCTGGACCAGTGGAAGGAACTTATAGAATGTTAACAGCAACCCTCAGGGGCGTACCAATCACGGTTTCAGAGGGTGTAACTGCAAATGGGCCCATTCGATAGGGTGGACTGCCGACACCAATTTCACCTGGATATGTGTCCTCAGACACATATTCAGGTGGAATGTATTGTGGCGGAAAGACCCATTGGCTATCTGAACCGCAATACACACTACAGGCCAATTAGAGGGCAGCACCTGATGTTGGCTTGCCAGTGACATGCAGCGCATGCCAGTGAAGTCATGTGCTGTCCAAGCCGACACACTGAAGTCCACTGCTGATTCCTGTGCCAGCCATAGAAGAAGACACCGCCCAGCGTGGGAGCGAAAGAAGGTGAGTAGAATCATTTGTTTCTTTTTAAAATGTGCTGGAGAAGAAAGGAAGGGGCCCAAGATGGGGGAATTATACCAGAATGGGAACATTTCACCAGAATGGTGACAATATACCAGAATGGGGACAATATACCAGAATGGGGACATTATACCAGAATGGGGATAATATACAAGAATGAGGACATTATACCAGAATGGTGACAATATGCCAGAATGGGGACATTATACCAGAATGGTGACAATATACCAGAATAGGGACATTATACCAGAATGGTGACAATATACCAGAATGGTGACAATACACTAGAATGTAGACATTATATTAGAATGGGGACAATATACCAGAATGGTGACAATATACCAGAATGGGGACAATATACCAGAATGTAGACATTATATCAGAAAGGGGACATTATATCAGAATGGGGATAATATACAAGAATGGTGATAATATACCAGGATGGGGACAATATATCAGAATGAGGACAATATATCAGAATGGGGACATTATACCAGAATGTGGTCATTATACCAGAATCGTGACAATATACCAGAATGGGGACATTATACCAAAATGGGGACAATATACCAGAATGGGGACATTATACCAGAATTGTGACAATATACCAGAATGGGGACAATATACCAGAATGGGGACATTATATCAGAATAGGGACATTATACCAGAATGGGGACATTATACCAGAATCGTGACATTATACCAGAATGTGGACATTATACCAGAATGGGGACATTTTATTAGAATGGGGACATTATACCAGAATGGGGACATTATACCAGAATGGTGACAATATACTAGAATAGGGACATTATACCAGAATGGTGACAATTTACCAAAATGGTGACAATACACCAGAATGTAGACATTATATTAGAATGGGGACAATATACCAGAATGGTGACAATATACTAGAATGGGGACAATATACCAGAATGTAGACATTATATCAGAATGGGGACATTATATCAGAATGGGGACAATATACCAGAATGGTGATAATATACCAGAATGGGGACAATATATCAGAATGGGGACATTATACCAGAATGTGGTCATTATACCAGAATGGTGACAATATACCAGAATGGGGACATTATACCAAAATGGGGACAATATACCAGAATGGGGACATTATACCAGAATTGTGACAATATACCAGAATGGGGACAATATACCAGAATGGGGACATTATATCAGAATAGGGACATTATACCAGAATGGGGACAATATACCAGAATGGTGACAATATACCAGAATTGGGACATTATACCAGAATCGTAACATTATACCAGAATGTGGACATTATACCAGAATGGGGACTTTATATCAGAATGTGGACATTATACCAGAATGGGGACATTATACCAGAATGGGGACTTTATATCATAATGTGGACATTATACCAGAATGGGGATAATATACCAGAATGGGGACAATATACCAGAATGGGGACAAAATGCCAGAATGGGGACAAAATGCCAGAATGGGGACAATATACCAGAATGGAGATAATATAACAGAATGGGTGACATTATGCCAGGATAGTGGACATTATTCCACGATGGTGGACATTATACCAGGTTGGGGGCATCATAACTGGGGCTCAGGGTGGGGGAAATTATAACAAAAAGGAGACAGGACAGGGGGACATTATTACATAGGTGGCGAACACATATGTGTCTATTATATGATCTAGAATGCTACAAGGGCCCATACATCTGAAGAACATACAGGTGGAGCCCATTGGACTCCAGTTACACCACTGGTAGCCCTCACTACACTACTGATTGAGATATGACACACTGTTGTGCCACATAATAAATCTAACTATATTTTACAGTAGTTTTCAATTTCTTAATAAAAAAGTTTAACACATTTTGCCTACGATTAGCTGCATAAAGGCTCATTGTATGGCTTTGCCGTCCTAAATTCGCATTCGATTTCTGCATGAAGTTCAATTGTTTGAAGGGGTTTACTCTAGATACTTTTTACTTTTTGCCTACCATGTAGAAACATACTTATGTAATTGGCTTTATGAAATTGGCCTTTTTTCTGTAATTACGCAGTTGGTTTCTGAGCCCATTTAGGGCAGGCACTGATAGAAGTGATTACAAGCAATGTGGTACATTATGCAGAGTTGCAGGATGTGTTACTGCAATATAAGAAACAGAGAATTAAATAAAAATCCCAAATGATACAAGTGCAAATAACTTAAGTCTATTACACAATGACCATCAGCTTACAATACACTCTAATGCATTTATTTATGTGCAACCTCATTAAACTACCAAGGCCAAACACGAAAGTGCAAAGTATTCCTGTCTAAATTAATAAAACCATTACCACTGCTATCATTAACATCTCATTTCCCTTATGACCTTATTATTGGAGCCCTTTCCCTCTCTATGCTAAATGGAGCATGCATATTTTGGAATATATGAACATATTTCCAAGTAAACTCTAAATTAAAAATAAGCACAAATGAAAACTGGAGATCAGATCAGACAACCTAAACAATATTTGCTTCTTGGTAATTGAAATGACTGACTGATGCCTCTCCATATCATTAACTTTCACTCACATCATTTTGATCCCAATGTTAATAATACAGTCTCTGCTGGAAGCCAATAGGACATCTATTACTAAAGTCTAGGAATACAGAAGGACAGTCAACTCTCATTTTACTCATTGCTGGCTATAGAAAATAAGGTTATAGTCAATAATTTAATCCATTAGCCTGCACAGACCTATATGTCCTAACCTGGTTTGTCTTTCCTTGATGTATCATTTTTTCCTTATGAAAGATCATTTTTATATTTTATCCTGGCCCATGATAACATTTGCCCTTCAGCCATTCAAATCAGTGCTGAACCTGCCACTTTAGATGTGATTACCCTTCCCACGAACTTTAGAGCAACATACAGATTTTTCTTCAAACATTTTTCTGCTCTCTAAAATTCAGCTGGCACCTTAGAAATACAGAGAATATATTACACTGAAGACTCAAGAAAGCCTTCGGCTGGGATAGGGCTGTTGGTCTGCTCTGCAAAGCTAAAGAGCACCGAGGAAATTGTAGCTCTGTTTTTTTCAAATAGTAAAATACAACAAAATGCAAATTTATCATATGATAAAATAAATGTTATAAAATGATTGAAGATAGTTGTTGGTTGACCTCTATATGGCTGTACTATAAATATTGTGATTATTATTGTTATTATTATTGGGGTATGTGCACACATTAAGTATTTGGACCAGAGATTTCTTCACCATTTCTGCAGGAAAAAAGCAGCGTAAAATACACGTGTTTTTGATGCTTTTGTGACACATTTTTTACATGCATTTTTGGTGCAGATTTTTTCCCACTCATTAGTATGGGTGAAATTTGCAGAAAAAAACGCAGAAAGAATTGACATGCAGTATATTTAACCCCTTCACGACCAATGACGTATAGGTACGTCATCGGTCATGTCCCTGCCTTTAATTCAGGCTCCGGCGCTAAGCCCGCATCTTTCCCTGCACATGACACCTGATATGATCAGCTGTCAAGTGCCTGTAACAGCTGTGGGTGGATCCGCGATCCATGGCAGCTGTTAACAAGTTAAATGTCGCTTTCAATCTTTGGCATTTAACACGTGCTGTCCGGAAGCGCATCACAAGACCCGCCCATCGGCGCCCCTGCCACATGATTGTGGGGCTCCAACGGGTTGACATGACAGCCAGGGGTCTTCAGAAGACCCCCGTGCCTGTCATTGTAAATCTCCTATGAACGCTGGCTTATGACCAACGTTCAGAGGATATCATGAATTATGAAGCCTTGCTATGTGTAGCACAGACGATCAGATGATTGCAGTTTCAAGTCTCCTAAGGGAACTATTTAAGCCAGTAAAAAAAAAAAAATTACAAAATTAAAAAAAACACTTCAAATCACCCCCCTTTTGACCCATTCAAAATAAAACAATTAAAAAGAATAAAAATACACATATTTGGTTTAGTTGCATTCAGAAATGTCTGATCTATCAAAATATTAAGTAAGTTAATGTTTATGTTGAGGCATCAAAGTATTTGACTGCACTTGAGTAAAATTAGCACATGAAGAAATGGTGTCAACTGACTCTCTCAGTAGTGCCGAATCAAACTTTGGGCCTACAGAGTCAATAAATTTATCACATCTCCACTTTAAGTGACCATTCACCTTAAATAGCTTAATAACCAGCCATCAACATCCTCTGTTGTAGGAGGGTTAGGATGCCCTCATACACATCAGCCGGTCATTCGGCTGACAGTCATCTCAGCCGACACTCCCATATACAGAAGCGCTCGCTTGGCCAAGCATTCCTGCTTTCTTTATGAGAAAGCCACAAACGGACAGCTCAGCCGGCAGCTTATCTTCGGAAGAGCAATGTGATTGGCAGTCCAAAATTGGACATGCATGATCAACATCTCCCCGACCATCAGTTGGCCGGCAAACCCATATTAAACTGTCGGCCAAACCTGTCAATATCGGCGGGTTCAGCTGACTTTAGTCTAATGTGTGTGTGGGCCCTTAGACTGTTGGTCGATCCCGCTGATAGTGGTGGCTTTGGCCAACTTTAGTCTAATATATTTTGTGGTCTTTAGCTGCTGCCAAACACCTTTGATGTTAGTTTCTCTCTCTTGAAATCAAAGGATTGGGAATTATGAAATATGCCTAATCTATTTTTGTACATCTGCCAAATTAAATTTAAGCAAACACCCCATACACATTACATGATTGGCCAGTGGGTTCGGTCAACCTTACTCTAATGTATTTGGGTCACCTTTAGAAGCAAGACAATAAAATTGTACTGTACACTGAAGCTATTTTGCTTCAGTTATTACGTCTCATAATACTATATCATAGCTTAATAACATGTTTTTTTTAGCTTATAAAAAACTATCAGTTGAATTCAGTTATGATGAGCACCGACATGTCCACGACAAGCAGTAGACAACTGACAGCAGTAGGTGGCAACTGTGCAATGCCGGAAGCATCCTCTGCACATCTTCTCTAATACCCTTTTCCATGAGGCTGACTTATTTATTTTAATAATTTAAAATATAGTAATATTATACAGCACCAAATCTTTTTGATTCATGCCCTTTTAATGTTGCTGCATCATTATAAGTTTGGCCACTAAAGAATGTTCCTAGAAAAATATTTGTTCCCAAAACTCAAAAGAAGTAACGTTCATCAAGAATTAAAAGCATGTGCTTTTTTAATATAACGGAATGTCTCGATATCAGCATATTTCAATCTATAAATGCACCTATATAAAGGGTCACATAAAGGGGAAGGAGGTGTATGACCAGAAGTATAGCTATTGAAGGGTTATTGCGGCACAGTTCCATTTAGATCTTTGCTGTCATGTTTTGGCATTGGAGTACAACATTCACTACATACTCTGTCCCCTGAGCTTTTCTCAACAAGGTCAACTAGGTCATCTAATTTGAAGCTGCAATACCATGATAGACTTTGTTAGGTGTGGGAGACATCTTGTTATTTCCTAAAAGCAGCTTTGTCAGCTCTGCTACTTCTGGGCTTTCCTTGTCTCTTCTGATGTGTGCTGCAGCAATGCCTCTTCCTTAGGTGTTTTGCTTCTGTCATTACAGGTAGCATTTTTTCCCACTGAGAACACCAGGGGAGATGTTTCCTTGTTTCCAGTACGTGATGAAGAATCAGCATTGCTTAGGCTGAGAACCAGATCCCGCTCATCTTCCTCCCATACCGCATAGGTCATATTGATTAATGCTACGACTTTGCTCTGGAACACAATTGATTCTATGTTTGCTATTTTTGCATAACAACACTTAATATTGATTTTAGGTGATAAAGCGATGTTCTACTTATCAGCATTTGTGTCATATTTCGGGACATTAGGAACAAATAATAAATCAGTGCTGGGTTTCAATAGATAAATGGCACAAACAGAATACATTTGTACCTGACAGTCTAGGACGATTGCTTGTGTAGCACCCTGAGGATTCGGCTGCTACAGGGGTATTACACCTCAAGCCAGAGGTGTGGTATTCCACTCCCGGGTAAGGATGGAGTGTGGAACTGAGCTCAGATAGCTGCATACACTACATACATCCCATTTCCGGGGGACAGATCGACGGTACTCCCACCAATATATGTGCAGGTACGATAGTGTCTGTCCCTGGCTGGAGTGGGAGGGGGGGTGGAACATCCCAGTAGTGTAGGGGCAGATAGGGGGAGCAGTCTGGGTAATGCTAGGAGCTCATTGGGTGCTGGTCACCTGAGCTCACACATAGAGGGAGTATATAAGGTGGGCACCATCTTAGGACAGGGTCTTTTGTAGAGAAGTCTTTGTGCAGAGTCAGAGGAAGAGAGCAGAGGAGAAGAGCAGCTCCAAGGCCCAGAGAGAGAGAGGAGAAAGAAGGACCCAGAGGGGGAGAAGAGAGAACTCCGAGAACCCAAGATTAGATCAGAGGGTGAAGAGTTGGCACAAGGGTACCGGATCCCAAGCTGGTGGAGGGCACTAATCCTCAGCCAGAGACCGGAGGTCGTGGGCAGGATCTGCCACGACCACCCACTAAATCCACCCGGAAGGCAGACCAGGAATAGGGTCAGGGAACCCAGAGACAAGGGTTTACCAACAAGAGGCCCGAGGGAGCCGGACTTAGGTGGATCCCTGGTGGGGAAGGCCAGAGAGAAGGAACATCAGAAAGGGAGCTCAGGATCACGCTCCAGAATTACTTGGGAGTTGGCCGAGTCCAGGACCTGGTGGACGCAGCACGGCTCGGGCGGTCACTCAAGGCCGGAGTGACCAGAACAACAGCAGTAAGTAAAGACCCTGAACTGCACAGCCCGACTCTGAGTCTCATTACTATCCTCCCTGCACCTCCACAACCACCATCCTCTACACCTGACCCCCTGAGGCTATACCCCTCCCGTTGGGGGTTATACTATCTGAGCTGCACACACATCACCAGCCTCAGCGGACCCTGCTGCAGCAGCGGCCGTATTGACCGCAATTCAACGGGTGGCGTAGTCGACATAAAAGAACATCTAGTAACATCTATAAGGACTGCCACACACTGAGCTTGACACCCTGGGCACGAACCGGGTCACCGCCACTCGGAGACTACAACCCCCATCTGATCCGGCTCCGGGTATCCCCCAAACAACACTGGCCCAGGGGGCGCGTCACCTTTGGCGTAGTCGGCAGGATTACGTGCCCGCAACAACCGGGTACTGCGTGCCTGAAGAAAAGTTCACCGTTACCTTAAAAAGAAGTCTCCCGCCGGTTCCGGAGGGTCCCCGCCAACGAACCCCATCACAGGTCGTTTCCCGCCGGTTGTCCGCCATTTGCAGCTTTTTCCCGCCATCCATGGAGTTTCCCGCCACTGGGAGACGATTCCCGCCATTTCCAAAGATTTCCCGCCTTGGAAGAGCGGACGCCATTATGGGCGTGCCAGAGGGTGGCAAGAGGCCACCTCCCATCGTGGGCCAGGTCGAAGAATGGCGCCAAAAGCGGAAACCGCGCCCACCAACAGAGAATGTGATGCTGGAAGTGTCCATCAGCGTGAGAGAACTGCCCCTGGAACTGACAATCACAAAGTTGCCCCGGGACCACCCTCAATGTGGGCGGAGACTGAAGAAAAGAGCAAAGATGGGTGCAGCCTGGAGCAGTCTGGAGAGAGCGCACCCGGAGACAAGAAGTCTGGAGAGGAGTCCAGAGAGAGCCTACCCGGAGATGGAGGTAGAGTCAGGCAGCACCGACCCAGTGGTCAGGAGCCTGCTGCAAGCAACGACCCCACTAGGCTTAGTGGAGGTCCTGGCACAGCTCCCCTGAGACCGGGAGTGTGCACAGACTGCGCTGGAGGGCCTCGCACGGAGGATGGCCCGGGTGCAGCGAGAGACGTTGGCGGAGTGGAGCCGAGAGATGGCCCAGCAGACCGAAACCCGACAGCGGAGCACGCCACCCAAGACGAGGAGACAGACCGCCTCTGAGGATGGTGAAGGAGGACTCAAGGCCGGAGACGGCGCCGAGAAGGGAGCTGAACGGACGGAGGCAGGTAAAGGGGACGTCTCTACCCCGAGCCGGGAAACCGCGTGCCTGCCCCAGCTCCCCGTCGCAGAGCCCGAAGTTCCCCCTGCCGTGCCCGTCGCTGCATCGTCACCGCCGCCGACTAGGCCTCAACCGGAAACCGCGGCCGCGACCCCTGTGACGTCACACGCCTCGACCTCGAGCGTGGCCAAGCAGGAAATACCATCAGCCTGGTCGCAAGGCCTAGTACCCCCGGGCGCCGCAATTCCAACAGCGCCCCCTACCTCCGCGGAGCCACCGGCCTGGTCACAGGGCCGAGTAACCCAGGGCGCCGCCGTTCTTACGGTGCCCTTTGCCTTTAGGGTGCCCCAAGCCTGGTCGCAAGGCCTGGTTAACCCGGGCGCCGCTACCATCAACGCGCCCTCAACATCTCGAGTGCCGCACCTGGGTGAAGATCTATTCGCCCAGCATACGTGCCCGGATAGGCAGCCCTTTGTATGGCCCCAGGAGTACATTCAGCTGGAACTCCAGAGAGCAAGGCCCATGTGCAAGCCCCTGATTCCGGCTCCGAAGCCTGTAAAGAGGACCTCGCCCCCGCTGGAGGAGGCACAGTTTGAGTGGGAACCCACCGGAGGAGACCTCATGGGGTTCACTCAGGAGACTTGGGCGGCCGCAGCGGAGCGTGCAGAGTGCTGCCGCCAGCAGCTCGAGGTCTTCGAGAAGGAGCGGAGAGAGAGGCGGGTCCGGGAACAGCAAGCACAGATAAGGAGCGCGGAGCAGAAGAGCCGGACCAGGAGGAATCCCCGTGCAGCTCATGGTCCCCGTACCACCGGGACTGTGATAAAAATTCAACCTGCAGCATGGGTGGGGCTTCATAAGAGACCATCATACCCCCGGCGACGTCTTTGTAACCCGCAGAGACGTAGAAAGCCATCTGCCGGAGGGACACAGAGGTCGTGACCTGTATGTAGGGGACGAGGTCACCTTCACCCGGCACAAGTGTGCCAAAGGACCCTACGCCCTCCATGTGCATCGCCTGACGGAGGAGGAGCTGCGGTGTGAGGAGGAGCAAGAGGACCCGGACGGGTCTGAAACTGAAACCAACCAACAAGAAAGAGCAGGAGGACGCCGTCGTTGAAGTACGGTAGAGAGAGACTGTATAAAGTTGCCCGTCGGGGTACCAAGAACTGTTGCTGATTTAAATATGTCCCCGTTGGGACAAGAGTGAACTGTTAACCCGTGTGTCCCTATTCCCATTACCTGGCCGAGGACTGAGAGCGGCCATACCTCCCCTTGTATATAGTTGCGCTTCCTAAGGCGCCCCCTACCGGTTTTATAGGAAACCATTTTCTTTAAGAGACTGTCGCGCTTTTCCCGGTCACAAGTTGCACCGTGGCCGGAGGAGCAAGAGTGTTTACAAGACTGTTATTTATGGAAAGTTTTATATGGAAAAGTTTATGCTGATGATATATATGATGCTTTATATGTTTATATGTTTATGTTTATGAAAAATAATTGTATGTTTTGGATGTTTTTGTATCTTACAGCCCGAGGACGTGCTGTGATTTACCAGGGGGGAATGTAGAACCCTGAGGATTCGGCTGCTACAGGGGTATTACACCTCAAGCCAGAGGTGTGGTATTCCACTCCCGGGTAAGGATGGAGTGTGGAACTGAGCTCAGATAGCTGCATACACTACATACATCCCATTTCCGGGGGACAGATCGACGGTACTCCCACCAATATATGTGCAGGTACGATAGTGTCTGTCCCTGGCTGGAGTGGGAGGGGGGGTGGAACATCCCAGTAGTGTAGGGGCAGATAGGGGGAGCAGTCTGGGTAATGCTAGGAGCTCATTGGGTGCTGGTCACCTGAGCTCACACATAGAGGGAGTATATAAGGTGGGCACCATCTTAGGACAGGGTCTTTTGTAGAGAAGTCTTTGTGCAGAGTCAGAGGAAGAGAGCAGAGGAGAAGAGCAGCTCCAAGGCCCAGAGAGAGAGAGGAGAAAGAAGGACCCAGAGGGGGAGAAGAGAGAACTCCGAGAACCCAAGATTAGATCAGAGGGTGAAGAGTTGGCACAAGGGTACCGGATCCCAAGCTGGTGGAGGGCACTAATCCTCAGCCAGAGACCGGAGGTCGTGGGCAGGATCTGCCACGACCACCCACTAAATCCACCCGGAAGGCAGACCAGGAATAGGGTCAGGGAACCCAGAGACAAGGGTTTACCAACAAGATGCCCGAGGGAGCCGGACTTAGGTGGATCCCTGGTGGGGAAGGCCAGAGAGAAGGAACGTCAGAAATGGAGCTCAGGATCACGCTCCAGAATTACTTGGGAGTTGGCCGAGTCCAGGACCTGGTGGACGCAGCACGGCTCGGGCGGTCACTCAAGGCCGGAGTGACCAGAACAACAGCAGTAAGTAAAGACCCTGAACTGCACAGCCCGACTCTGAGTCTCATTACTATCCTCCCTGCACCTCCACAACCACCATCCTCTACACCTGACCCCCTGAGGCTATACCCCTCCCGTTGGGGGTTATACTATCTGAGCTGCACACACATCACCAGCCTCAGCGGACCCTGCTGCAGCGGCGGCCGTATTGACCGCAATTCAACGGGTGGCGTAGTCGACATAAAAGAACATCTAGTAACATCTATAAGGACTGCCACACACTGAGCTTGACACCCTGGGCACGGACCGGGTCACTGCCACTCGGAGACTACAACCCCCATCTGATCCGGCTCCGGGTATCCCCCAAACAACACTGGCCCAGGGGGTGCGTCACTTGTCTAGCGCTTAAAATTTAGTCTGAATTGAGGATTAGCAGGAGATCATCCAATGATGAAATATCTTCTGCATCTAGATGCAAATGTTCTGAATTACTTAGCAGGATATCTAGAACAGCTGTTTCAAAAATTAATGGAGCCAAGTTTCACTGTAGCTCTTTACTGTAAAGGACATCTATCAATGTAAAAGACCTCTTTATTAAAAGACTTCTACAATATGACCCATTATGGAAATGCTGATCTGAGCTTACTAAAGAGCCTCTCAAAATTCTCCACTTCCTCGTGGTACAAATATGCCACATTCTCACACAGTCACGTAGAGCAAAACAGCATTCAAAGCATTTTTTTTAAGCTGGTCTTCTTGCACCACTTATTTTATGATATTGATTAACGGTGAAAGTAAATCCAGCACTCCGAGAGTGAACTAAAATCTTCAAGTTTATTTTAGGAATATAAATATGGACTGGACAACTCAATCTCCAAAACCAACGAGTTTTGACCAGAGGGGTCTTACTCATGGTTGAAAACCATAATTAAGACCCTCTGGTCGAAACGAGTTAGTTTTGATGACTGAGCTGTCCTGTCTACATTTATGTTCTTGAAGATTTTAGTCCACTCACAGATTGCCGGATTTCCTTTGACTTATTTATGGATTTTTAGAGCTACTAGGAAATGTAAAAAGGACAAATATATCCAGAACCAGATGGAAGGTCATGGCATCCTTTCAAACATCATACTGCCATTGCATTTGAGGAGCACCAAGCACATTTTGTTTCAGGTCTGGGACTTAAACTTTAAGTAACGCTCTAAGATGTGGGACACTTTGTCCAAGAGCTTTCAGACATTACATTAACACCCACATGGTTACTCCTCACTGCCTCTGAGTTGGTCAAAAGGTAAAAGAAGCATTTCCAATGCACTCCCAACTTTTATTGTATCTAATAGACAGATCCTATATTATTTTCATTCATGGTTCTGATTGGTCAAGCGGCACAATATTGCTTACATAATATAATTCACTCATTTAAAATCAGATTTTTGAGGGCAAACATATTTTAAGTTTGTATGCAATTCAATTTGTGTCAATATTAATTTGATTCAGACATAAAATATACTTTTCCGTAGCTGATATTCTCACAATTGAATTATAAATGAGAAATACAGTAGAAGATCATTTGTGTAGTACAGTTCTTTCATGGGATTTTTCGTGATGAACAATCAGGGTCACCAAAAAAATTGCCAACAAAAATTCCACCAATCAACATTAAATAGCAGTTGTTCGGTACATACACATCTGCCATTTTTAATGCATAGATAAATCAATGATGATCAGGTCAGCATTAGTGTTGAGCCACCCCCGTAGTGTTCGAGTTCGGTTCGGTTCGTCGAACACCCGTGTGTTCGCCGAACTGTTCGTCGAACTGTTCGTCGAACACCTTCGAACACCGTTAAAACCAATGGCAGGCAAACAAAAACACATAGAAACACATAGAAAACACCTTCAAAGGTGTCCAAAAGCTGACAAACTGCTCAGAAGACATAACTAACACATGGAAAAGTGACAAGTACATATAGTCATGCGAAAATAAAAGAGGTGGAGGAGTAAAAGGAGGGGGAGACACAGATATAGGCATGTCATGCCCTTCTAAAATCCAAAAAGTGAGAAGCCGACACGGCCAGTCCACTACTGCCCGTGCCACCTCCGTGTCGCCGGGTTTGTGCCAGAGCCGCGGTGAACCCTGACGGCCAGCCCCCCTCTCCCAATACTGGTGCCTGTCCGCTGGTGGGTCGAGCGAGCCCCCCTGTGGTGGAGGCAGCTCTAAGCTTTTTAATTTAAATTGTCTCTCTAATTTGAATGAATACACTTTAAATCCATTTACAAGGATCTATTGGAGGGCAAGTCTCATGCCAGCAGCCGCGGTAATTCCAGCTCCAGTAGCGTCCACTAAAACTGCTGCAGTTAAAAAGCTTTTATAAGGATCGAGCTCGGCTGTCCACCGCAAGGCATCCTACTGCCAGTCCCAGCCCCTATGCCTTGGGGTGCCTCCTGATGCTCTTCACTAAGTATCCCATGGTCCCGAAGCATTTCCTTTGAAAAAATTAAGTGTCTAAACTACAGGTGGTGCAGCTTGCTTAACAGCCGGGATAATCCGCTCACTAGCAGACACTGCTACTAGGCACAAAGTATTTCCTGGGCTAGACGCAGTTAAAAATTTGTAATTAGATACTCTCGTTGGATGCTGAGAAAGCATTCCATAGAGTCTCCTGGCACGCCATATATGATTCTCTTAAAAAGCTTGGGGTAGGGGTCTAGGGGACCCTTTTATAGCCAAAATCACGGCCCTGTATCGCAATACGTCACCTAGGCTGAAGATAAATGGAACTGTAGCACCCTGAGGGCTCGATTGCTACAGACGTATTGCACCTCACCCAGAGGTGTGATATCTCACTCTCAGGTAAGGATGGAGTGTGGATCAGGACCCGACACCTGCATGCATTACACCACATTGCCGTGGGGCAGGGCGACCAATATGCCCCTGAGATGGGCACAACAGTCCCTGTCCCTGGCTGGAGTGGGGGGAGGGAACACTGAGGAAGGGGAACCCTGTAGTGCAGGAGCAGGGAGGAAGCAGTTCCTGGGTGCATTGAGAAGGGAGTATAAAAGGTGGGCACCATCTTAGTTCAGTGCAGAGAAGTCTGAGCAGAAGTGGCAGGGAGCAGGGGCTCTGCATGAGCTCTGCTCCGGAGGCGGGCCTAGTAACAGAGGCCCAGGCCTGGAAGAGGGAGAAGGAAGGAAGAGGAGCGGAGAAGGCTCCAGGAACGAGGAATGAAGGGATCCCAGGGGTGCGGACGGGCGAGTCGCCACCGCACGCCCGAATCCACCTGCGTGGAGGGGTCAGGCCAAAGGGGGAGGCCGGTCCCCGAACTAGTGGAGGCAGGAAACGACCCTCAGCTAGAAACCGGAGGCTCTGACATTTTATGTGGCGCAGCCCCTCGCTACACCTGCTAGGAAGGCACCACATAGGGTCAGGGAAACTGGCGCCAAGTTTACCAAGAGGAGGCCCGAGGCAGCCGGACATAAGTGTTGGTAAGAAAGGCCAGACAAAGGACACACAAAGGGGGTCCTGTGAAGTGCTCCAAAGTTATCTGGGAGTTGTCTGAGCCCCTCACCTGGTGAGCACAGTACGACGTGGGCAGCCGTTACCTGCAGACGTGGTCTGGATAATAAGAACTGTGAGTAAAGGCCCTGAACTGTATCACTGACTCCGTGTCGTTACTGCTGCTGCCCTGCACCATCACCCCCATCCTCCGCATACACTGCCCTGAGGCTATACTCCTCCCGTGGGGAGTTATGCTACGCTCTGCTGCACCCACTACACCAGCCTCAGTGGTCTGCCCTGTAGCGGCGGTTCACTCTGACCGCAATCCACGGGTGGCGTAGTCGGACATTTAAACATCAAAACCACATAAATAGTTCCGCCACTGGTTTGACCGCCCTGAGCCACGGAACTGGGTCGCCGCCACGAAGACTACAACCACCAGCATCCACCAAAAAGGGTCCGGCTCCGGGTGTCCCAAGGCCCAGGGGGTGCGTCAGAACATTTTCATCACCTTTCACAATCACCAATGGGACAAGGCAGTGATGTCCTCTGTCCCCTCTCTTATACATCCTAGTGACGGAGCACCTGCTCTCATCAATTCGCCATAACCCCAATATTAGGTGGATTGAGGTGGGAGGCACCGAGTACAAGTGCTCTCTATTTGCTGATGATGTCCTAGTATATATCACTCAATCACATATATCCATCCATGCTGTTATGGCTGAAATAGATCACTTTGTTACATGGTAAAATTTTAAAATCAATGCAGCGAAGTCTGAGGCCCTCGATGTCTCCCTCCCCAAATCCATATAGGATTCCATCCAGTCCAACTTTCCCTTTGCCTGGCCCTCACAGGGTATCAAATACTTAGGAATTCCTATTCATAGAGACCTCTCCCATCTATGTTATCTTAATTTTGGGCCCTTTATTGAACAACTCCATACAGACCACAGTTGGCAAGTTAGAACTGTAAGATTCACTACGTGAACCACTGGTGTTTTGTGGAAAAGCACATGTACACTGCGTTCCAAATTATTATACAAAAAGTGTTTAGGAGTGATAAGGGAAGAATTTGTTTGTTTGTCAGTTAAACTCATTGATGGTGATGTGTGTCAGGGCTCTTTATATCACTGTAAGCAATTGCAGACACCTGTGCTAATTAGTTTGGCAGGTGTGTCCAATGAAAGGCAAGACTACTTAAGAAGGCTCTCTCACATTATTAAGCAGCCTACATTTTCTGCCAAAATGGGAAAGAAAAAGGATGTGTCGGCTGCTGAGAAGCAACAAATTGTGGAGTGTTTAGGTCAAGGCATGACTACAATCAACATTGTGCGATGATCAGGATGAAGTGTCTTGGCAATCAAGAAGTATGTAGCTGATTCACAGTACACACGTGTGCGTGCTGATAAGGGCAAATTGAGGACTCTTTCCTACAGGCAATTACGTCAGGTTGAAAGAGCAGCGGCAAAAAAGCCTTGTCATAGCAGCAGACAAGTTTTTGAAGCTGCTTGTGCCTCCAACGTCCCCCGAACAACAAGATGCAGGGTCCTTCAGAGGTTTGCAGCTGTGCATGCGCCATCCTGTCGACCTCCTCTATCCACTTCACACAAGCAGAAACGGCTCCAGTGGGCCAAACATTACACGAAGACTGATTTCAAAACTGTTTTGTTCACGGATGAGTGCCGTGCAGCGCTCGATGGTCCAGATGGATGGAGTGGAGGATGGCTGGTTGATGGACACCCCACGCAAACACGGCTACAGCACCAACAAGGAGGAGGTGGAGTAATGTTTTGGGCTGGAATCATGGGGAGAGAGATTGTCGGCCCCTTTAGGATCCCTGAAGGCGCTAAAGATGAACTCCATAATGTATGTGGATTTTCTCAAACAGCACTTCCTGCCATGGTTCAAGAAGAAGAACCGTGTATTTCACAGCAAGATCATTTTTCTGCATGATAATGCACCATCTCATGCTGCACATAAAACATCTGCATCTCTGGCTGATATGGGCATAAAAGGGGACAAACTTATGGTGTGACCTCCATGCTCCCCTGACCTCTACCCCATTCAGAACCTTTGGAGCATCATTAAAAGGAGTGTCTATGATGGCGGGAGGCAGTTCACATCTAAGCAACAGCTCTGGGAGGGTATTCTGTCCTCATGCAAAACAATTGAAGCAGAAACCATCCAAAACCTGACAAATTCAATGGACGAGAGAGTTCAGAAGCTCCTTTCGAACAAGGGGTCCTATGTGAAAATGTAACATCACCTAGAATAAAGTTTTGAGTTGAAAACTGTTTGATTTCAGTTTCTAACAACCTGGTAATGCTTATAATTTCAAAAATGACCATTTTTTTGGTCTTTATTAAAATGAAAAGGTTGATCGAAAAGTTTGGGGGATCTAAGAGTGTGGCAACCCAGTAGTCATGATTACTTCGAATTCTGACAATATGAGGGTCATGCTGCAGGTAGTGCAGCAAGAAGGCACTTATGTGCCTTGCGCATCTCGGAGCCCCAAAATTATTTTCCGGGCTAGATGCAGCTAAAAATTATTTTTAATTTTAAATCTGGTGAAGCTTTAGTATAGATGGCCTAATAGGATCAGTGCTGCACACTGCTACAAAGCCCAAATTATTTTCCAGTCAAGATACAGATAAACATGATTAGTAATTTGAAAGCTTAAAACGGTTGGTAGGGTGATTTTAACCAATCATCAAGCTTTTACTCTCCCCAGGATGACACAGGGGTAGAAAAGTCGTTTCGGATCCATGATTTGTTCATCTTTATGAACGTGAGTCTGTCTACATTATCAGTGGAGAGCCGCGTGCGCTTATCTGTCAGCACACCACCAGCAGCGCTGAACACACGTTCAGACAGAACGCTGGCTGCGGGGCATGACAAGATCTCCAAGGCGTAAGTGGCTAGCTCCGGCCATTTATCCAGATTGGAAGCCCAAAAAGAGCAAGGGTCCAGTGACACAGTCGTGGCTTCAATGTTTACTTGGAGATACTCCTGTACCATCGTCTCTAGGCGTTGACTATGTGTCAGACTTCTTGTCTCCTGTGGCCTTGCAAAGGATGGGCTAAAAAAGTGGTGAAATGATTCCGCAAAATTGATGTTACCAGCAGATACTGTGGTTCTGTTACGGTTTGAGTGCTGAACACTTGACGGTCCCACGGTTGGCAAGTTGGAACTGTGAGATTCACTACGTGCACCACTGGTATTTTGTGGAAAAGCACATGTAAGATTCTGCAACAGTCTCTGCTGATACTCCTGCATGCGTGCATCCCTTTCTATGGCAGGAATAATTTCTGCAAATTTACTTTTGTACCGGGGATCTAACAGTGTGGCAACCCAGTAGTCAGGATTATTTCTAATTCTCACAATTCGAGGGTCATGTTGCAGGTAGTGCAGCAAGAAGGCACTCATGTGTGTTGCGCATCCAGTAGCACCAAGTCCCTGTTGTGTTGGTGGCGAGGTAACAATCATGCTTCCTTCCTCTGTCCTCTCCCCCCAACCTCGCACAACAGAAATGTGATCAAGGTCTCCCTCATCTGATGAGTCTTCCATCAGTTCGTCCTCCACTTCTTCCTGGGCTCCTGCACCTTCCTCACTAGTTTGGCTGCTACCATGCGCCCTGGTAAAACCATCTCCCCCACCCTCACATGCCTGCCGCCTTGGTGCTGCCGACCGTCTGGACCTTGCAGATGTTAGCCCTTCCGCATACAACTCCTCCTCCTCTACTTCCTCCACCTCCTCTTGTGCCACCACCTGACTCCGAATTCTGTTTAACATGTGCTCCAGCATGTAAATCACCGGAATAGTCATGCTGATAATGGCATCGTCAGCACTAAACATCTTCGTCGCCATTTCAAAACTGTGCAGAAGGGTGCATAGGTCCCTGATCTGAGACCACTCCTCCAGCGTGATTTCCCCACCTCTGAATCTCGTTGGCCCAGGCTATACGTCAGAACGTATTGCACCAGGGCTTGTCGGTGCTGCCACAGTCGCTGCAACATGTGCAGAGTTGAATTCCACCGGGTAGGCACATCGCATTTTAGCCGGTGAAGTGGCAGGCCCAACGACTTCTGTAGAGATGTAAGTCGCTGAGCTGCGGGATGCGAACGGCGGAAGTGAGCACACAGCGACCGTGCCCTCTGCAGAAGGCCATCTAGTCTGGGATAGTGGGCTAAAAATTGCTGGACAACCAGGTTCAACACGTGAGCCATACAAGGCACGTGTGTGACATTGCCCCGGCGAAGGGCCGCACCCAGGTTTGCAGCATTGTCGCACACGGCCTTCCCTGGTTTCAGGTCCAGTGGAGACAACCATTCATGAAATTGGTTCTCCAGAGCTGACCACAACTCCTCAGCTGTGTGACTCACATTTCCCAGACATTTCAATGTAAAAACCGCCTGATGACGTTGAGCCCTACTGCCAGCATAGTAAGGAGGTGTGCAGGATCCCTTCTGCGCAGTTAGAAAGCTTGTGGCATGACCAGACAGGCTTTGGGTGCAGGTGGAAGACCGAGAGGAGGTTGAGGAGGCAGAAGCAGTGGAGGAACTTTGACATAAAGAGGATTGACGCACAACTCGTGGGGACGGCAAGACTTGGACAGCAGCCCCTTGTCCTGCTGTCACCATAGTTACCCAGTGCCCAGTCAGCGACATGTAACGCCCCTGTCCATGCCTACTCGTCCAAGTGTCTGTGGTGAAATGCACACTGTCACACATACAGTTTCTCAAAGAAGCGGTGATGTTGTGTGCGACATGCTGGTGGAGCGCAGGCACACCTTTCTTTGAGAAGTAGTGCCGACTGGGCATCTGGTACTGGGGCACTGCGACGGACATAAGGTCTCGAAAATCCTCTGTGTCCACCAGGCAGAAAGGCAGCATTTCTGTAGCCAAGAGCTTGCAGATGGTGAAATTCAACCTCTTAGCTTTCTCATGGCTAGGAGGAAATGGTCTTTTACTTGTCCACATCTGAGGGACCGAGGGCTGGCTATTGTGCTTAGACGGGGTTGATAAGGGTGTCCCCGGCAAACTGCCGGTCTGTGAGGAAGATGCAGGCGGACATGTTAGGTTGCCTTGATCCAAAGGTGGTGCTATCGATGTCGGACAGCGCTCAACACCAGCTGGTGTTACCACCTCCAAAGAAAATGATGACCTGCCAATCACGCTGGCTGTTGCGGGTAAAGAGGTGGCAGGTCTGTGCCCCAAAACAGGTGTGACTGCTGTCCCCCCAGTCACAGAGGATGAAGAGGCCGCGGATGCACAAGATATGGCAGACGGTGATTGGCCCGGCCGGCTAGGCCGCATTGTAGCACACTGAGCTTCCCACTGCAACTTATGCTTCATGTCCATGTGCCGGTTCATGCATGAAGTACTCAAACTATGTATTTTTTGGCCTCTACTTAGCTTTTGCTGACAAATGTTACAGATAACACGAGTTGGGTCATCTTTATCGATCTGAAAAAATGCCCAGGCTATGCAAGGCTTAGCACCCATGCGACCTGAAGAGCCACCACGACTTGTGGTGAGAGGCAGAGTTGTGTTTGAGGATGCAGTTGTTGACGTGCTTCCAGTACTACGTCTCTGTCCAGGAAGGCGCAACCTGACCTCGTCGTCACTAGCATCTTCCTCCACCTCCTCTGCTGACCTCATCTCTTGGCTGACTGTGGGTTGACAGTAAGTGGGATCTCCAACCTCATCATCATCACCCTGTGCGTTATCACACCCGTCGTCCTCAGAGCCAACCTGTTCCTGCCCTGACAAAAAACTAAAGTTGTCGCTCCAATCAGGTTTTTGAGTCTTATCATCGTCTTCCTCATTGTCTCCACCAACAGGAGTTACAGTTTGGGAATGAGGGTCTACATTATGGTCAGAACCTTCTGCGTCTGGTCCTGGATCCGACTCATAAAGATTCTGGGCATCAGTGCAGATCATTTCCTCGTCTGGATTCACAGAAGCGCTGGAGTCGACCTCTGATTCCCAGGCTATAGTATGAGTAAACAGCTCTGCAGACTCAACCATCTGTTCTACCTCATACTCAGACGGGCAGCTGGAGATTTGGGAGCTGTGAGGAAGCAAGTGCGATTTGGGTGACACCTTTGAGGACTGGAGTATTTGTGATGTTGAAGTTGATGTGGAGGAGAGCCCACTTAAAGGAGCACTTGATATCAGTTGAAGCACCTGCTGTTTTTGTGCCTCATCTGGAATTTGTAGTGATTGGCGTGGCCGTAAGAAAGGGATCTTATCACATAGTCCGCTAAAAGAAG
Source organism: Phyllobates terribilis (assembly GCF_046119375.1). Classification (NCBI taxonomy): domain Eukaryota; kingdom Metazoa; phylum Chordata; class Amphibia; order Anura; family Dendrobatidae; genus Phyllobates; species Phyllobates terribilis. The sequence goes on along the minus strand of NW_027362771.1, from coordinate 447,623,740 downwards.
TAGACATTTTAGTTTGGCTGGAAGATGGTCTTTCTTCTGCAGATGTTACTGTTGCTTTAACACCTACCCCACGGACACAACCTTTTTTCCCCTTCCCAACACGCCTATTCCCCTTTCCACCAGCAGCAGGCCTTTTTCCACTCATTTTGGTGGTTAACTAATTCACAACTCTGGAGTTGTTTGCACAAAAAAACAATGGATGGTAACCGAGCAGAGCTGAGTGGCCAAACTGTGGTATTAGGCCAAAACTATTGGCTGGGTTAGATGCAGAAAAAAATTATTTTGAATTTGCAACCTGATGGAGGTCAGTATAGATGGACTAATACAAATAGTCCCACACACTGCTAGAAGCCCAAATATTTTTTCAGAGGTACTTTAGATGCAGATAAAAATTATTTTTAATTTGCAACCTGATGGAGGTCAGTATAGATGGACTAATAGACCAAGTCCCACACACTGCTAGAAGCCCAAATATTTTTTCAGAGCTAGATGCAGAAAAAAATAATTTTTAATTTGCAACCTGATGGAGGTCAGTATAGATGGACTAATAGACCAAGTCCCACACACCGCTAGAAGCCCAACTATTTTTTCAGAGCTAGTTGCAGAAAAAAATTATATTCAATTTGCAACCTGCTGGAGGTCAGTATAGAAGGACTAATAGAACAAGTCCCACACACTGCTAGAAGCCCAAATATTTTTTCAGAGCTAAATGAAGAAAAAAAATATTTTTAATTTGCAACCTGATGGAGGTCAGTATAGATGGACTAATAGACCAATTCCCACACACTGCTAGAAGCCCAAATATTTTTTCAGAGCTAGATGCAGAAAAAAATTATTTTTAATTTGCAACCTGATGGAGGTCAGTATAGATGGACTAATAGACCAAGTCCCACACACTGCTAGAAGTCCAAATATTTTTTCAGAGCTAGATGCAGAAAAAAATTATTTTTAATTTGCAACCTGATGGAGGTCAGTATAGATGGACTAATAGACCAAGTCCCACACACCGCTAGAAGCCCAACTATTTTTTCAGAGCTAGATGCAGAAAAAAATTATATTCAATTTGCAACCTGCTGGAGGTCAGTATAGAAGGACTAATAGAACAAGTCCCACACACTGCTAGAAGCCCAAATATTTTTTCAGAGCTAAATGAAGAAAAAAATTATTTTTAATTTGCAACCTGATGGAGGTCAGTATAGATGGACTAATAGACCAAGTCCCACACACTGCTAGAAGCCCAAATATTTTTTCAGAGCTAGATGCAGAAAAAAATTATATTCAGTTTGCAACCTGATGGAGGTCAGTATAGATGGACTAATAGAATGATGCTATGCCCAAAAGATTTTACTTCACTAGGTGCAGTAAAAAAATTGGTATTCTATACACAGGTGTTATATCTTGCAACACAGATAGGCTACTCCACTGACTAACACACTCTGCAATAGGCCAAAAAGGATTAGCTTTGCTAGATTCAGCCAAATGCTGTGAAAAATACTTGCACAGCACTGGCACAGATCTGCCTGGCAAAAACTGATAGGAACTCATGTAACCTAGTCCTGAAAAGGACTCCAATTACAATTAGTCTTTACTCCCACAACCTATCTATTTAAGAGCACAGACCTCCCTGATAAAAGTCGTAGGAAATGCTGTAACCTAGTCCTTAAAAGGACTGCAATCACAACTATTCCCTACTCCCAAGCTATCTGTAGATTTGTGCGAAAATTGGCTTGAAATTAACAAGGTATAGCGCACACAGCAACAGCGGTGCCGTCTAACACGCAGCTGCAGCAGTGAGAAAATGGTGGCGACGGGGAAAATGGCTTGGTCTTATAGGGCAAGGACATGTGACATACACTGCCAATGACACATGCCCTTGCTTGTGTGAAAAAAAGCACTTCGCTCCGTGTGTGCGCTGCTGATAGGCTGACAGATTGCACCTCCCCACTGCAAATGCGGGAAAGAGAAAAAAAAATGGAGATCTTCATTGTTCCTGCAGAGATCCATCCCCTGCCCCTCCCCCCACCCCGCTGTACACTCAAACTGCGTATTAACATTAATTTTCATCATTACTGAGAAAAAATCCAGTTATGATTTTGGTGCACGAACAGTTATCGAACATAACCTCGAACAGCCGAATTTTTCTCAAATTGTTCGTGTTCGCCGAACGGCTCGAACACCGCCCAAAACAGCTCGAATTTGAGATTGGCGAACAGTTCGAGTAGAACAACGCTCATCTCTAGTCAGCATTCCAAGAAGACCACTTTTTCTTATCTCATGTGTTGCTCAACAACATCAGAAAGCCGTTCAATATCCGCTTGTGAAATATAGAATTGATTTAACATCCAATTATTCTTTGAAATAAGTGTTCAACGCTTTATCAATAATTCAGGGCACTGCATCCAGAAGCCTTTATTTTTCTGTCAAAGAGGTCTTTACATCTTAAAGAGGTTATAAGAGATATCTCAGGGGATCTCTAAAATTGCAGGTGCTTAAATGGCTCAGTGACAAATTGGCTAAAAAAAAGCTCTGCTAAGCAACAGACTATTAAAGTTAATGGCATCAACTACTTTTGAAAGTGCCCCCAATAACGAAGTCTGATGCCAACATTATTGAAAGCATTATTTTCTTTTTACTCTGGCAGCTTTTAGAAGTTGAAATATTTGAAAAATTACCGTCCTTAAGGAGAATATTATTTCTCTTGCAAGCTCAATGT